>NC_133324.1:7751401-8077235 GCF_042186555.1 Aquarana catesbeiana | reverse complement strand
GGTCCTCTTTGTTCTTTGGTGTGGGTCTTTTAGATACGCTTGCCAACGAACTGCATGGCAGGTCAACATATGTCTGGTCAAGCATGTGGTACCCAAGCGGGAGATGTTTTGGCCACGTGAGATACGCTTGAGACATATGTTGCAAATAGCAGCGGTGCGATCTGATGCACTCGTCTCAGAAAAGGCCCACACCAAAGAACTTTTTGAATAGCGCCCAGAGACTGCAGTGCCCTGCACATGTGGAGCTTTGGGGTGTGATGCAGTCAATGTGCTGCCCTTAGGCTGGCCCCTGGAGGACATCCTGCCTCGTTGGTGATATGCCGCCTCCTCCTCCTCCTCTCTCCTATTAAGCACCCACGTTGAGTCAGTGACCTCATCATCCTCTCCCTCCTCATCACTGGAGCAAACCTGGCAGTATGCTGCAGCAGGGGGAGCATGACTGCCAGATTGCTGTCCTTCTTGGGCACCCCCTCTGTCCGTGCTCATGTTACTGCCTTCATCGAGCTCAGTATCATCATCTGAGCCTTCCAAACGCTGGGCATCCTCCTGGAGCATGTACCCAACACTGTAGTCAAACAGTTCGAGGGACTCCTCAGGAGGACATGGTGGGGCTAGGGAAGGAGTCACTGATGACATTGAGCCGAGGGAAGAGGCCACTGCTTTGCCAGACAAAGTTCCCTGGGCATGGGTGAGAGAGGATAAGGAGGATGAGGACAGCTTGGTCATCCACTCGACCAAGTCTTCCGCATGTTGCAGCGCAACATGGCCAGCTGCCGAAAAAAAGGCCAAGCGTGTCCCATGGCCACGTGCTGATGAGGATGCACCGTCTCCACGACCAGCACTAGACACAGAGCCTGCTTGCCCTCTCTTATTGGCTTGTGACTGTCTGCCTCTCCTTCTTGGCCTTCCAGACATACTAATGGCTTGTAGCTGCACTCAGCTGGGATATATATATATATATATATATATATATATATATATACTGATACTGCAGCTAGCAAAATCAACTGCCTGCCTGTAGTATGAGAACCTTCTACAGGTAGCTTTAGCTGAACACTGTGAGGTGGACGCACCCCACTAACTTGTAGGTTTAGCTGAACACTGTGAGCAGGACGCACTGCACTAACTGTAAATAGTCTAGCTGCCTGACTGTGGTACTAATAGGATCAAAAGAACACCAGCAATTTTCTTCAGGTAGCTGTATTTACTGTAACAAGACAAGCCTGCCTGTCAGTAAGAAGATAACAGAAATGGATCTAGCTGAACACTGTGAGCAGGACGCACCCCACTAGCTTGTAGGTTTAGCTGAACACTGTAAGGTGGACGCACCCCACTAACTTGTAGGTTTAGTAGAACACTGTGAGCAGGACGCACTGCACTAACTGTAAATAGTCTAGCTGCCTGACTGTGGTACTAATAGGATCAAAAGAACACCAGCAATTTTCTTCAGGTAGCTTTATATACTGTAACAAGACAAGCCTGCCTGTCAGTAGGAAGATAACAGGAACGGATCTAGCTGAACACTGTGAGCAGGACGCACCCCACTAGCTTGTAGGTTTAGCTGAACACTGTGAGGTGGACGCACCCCACTAACTTGTAGGTTTAGCCGAACACTGTGAGCAGGACGCACTGCACTAACTGTAAATAGTCTAGCTGCCCGACTGTGGTATTAATAGGATCAAAAGAACACCGGTAATTTTCTTCAAAATACTGTAACAAGACAAGCCTGCCTGTCAGTAAGAAGATAACAGGAACGGATCTAGCTGAACACTGTGAGCAGGACGCACTGCACTAAATGTAAATAGTCTAGAAGATAACAGGAACGGATCTAGCTAAACTGAATACAGTGTATATATATATATATGCAACACCTGGGAAGCATATATATACACAATACACTTTAAGTGCAGCTAACTGACTGACTGTCCTGCCTAATCTAGCTAACTCAAATGAAATGACACTGTCTCTCTCTCTCTATTTCTCAGCACACCGGAACACACTGCACAGGGCCGCCGTGCAGGCGGCCTTATATAGTATGGGGCGTGTACTAAATCCCCTGAGCCATAATTGGCCAAAGCCTCCTTGGCTTTGGCCAATTACGGCTCTCTGTTAAGGCGGCGCTGTGATTGGCCAAGCATGCAGGTCATAGTGCATAGTGTGACCTAACACCAACAAAAATATAAAAAACAAATCCAGTAAATAAAAGTCCAAATTCCCAAAGTAGTAGGTATTCAGTATAAATGTGGATGCTGTTCCAAATGAGCTATAATTGCTCTTACCAGAACTCCAAAGATATAAGCGGATGGCAAAAAACCCTTGCCAGGGCCTCTGAGGTATTGGACCAATCAGCACCGTCCGTGGTCAGATCAAAATCCCCTCAATGAATGCAGGAGAGAAGCAAACACAAGAAAAACTGGCCATAGTGTAGTATGTTAAATGCTAAACATGGACATACGAACATACCAATCACCCTGGTGTGCACATAAAAACAACCAAAAAGAGGGGGAGGGAAGTGAAAAAAACCCCACCACCGTGGCTGTAGATTGTGCTTACCGACTCACGATGATAAACAGGTTCTTAGTAGGTTAGGAGCTGTCATAGAGCACCTGCCGGCGCCTCCTCCCGCACCTCCACCAGTCACTAATTCACCAACACCAGGGTGATTGGTATGTTCGTATGTCCATGTTTAGCATTTAACATACTACACTATGGCCAGTTTTTCTTGTGTTTGCTTCTCTCCTGCATTCATTGAGGGGATTTTGATCTGACCACGGACGGTGCTGATTGGTCCAATACCTCAGAGGCCCTGGCAAGGGTTTTTTGCCATCCGCTTATATCTTTGGAGTTCTGGTAAGAGCAATTATAGCTCATTTGGAACAGCATCCACATTTATACTGAATACCTACTACTTTGGGAATTTGGACTTTTATTTACTGGATTCGTTTTTTATATTTTTGTTGGTGTTAGGTCACACTATTAACTCACTCCAACACATATAACCTTTGTTTTAGCGCAGTTTATTTAATTTTATTTGTTCTGTTGGTGTTGTCGCACTGTTTACTGCTGCTTATCCTTTTGTACTTCTAGCGCGGAATTTTTTTGTTTTATATAGGTCATAGTGCATGCTTGGCCAATCATCAGCAAGCAATGCACTGCGATGCCGCAGTGAATTATGGGCCGTGACGCGCCACACGAATTTGGCGCGAACGGCCCATATCGTTCGCAATTCGGCGAACGACCGAACAGCCGATGTTCGAGTCGAACACGAAGCTCATCCCTAGTAGGCAATTGTTTTATTTCAACCTTTTCTGTTCCAGCATGACTGCCCCCTGAGCACACATCCAGATCCATGAAGGCATGGGTTGATATGTTTGGTGTGGAGGAACTCAAATGTCTTGAACACAGTCCTGACCTAAACCCTATTGTGAGTCAGGTCTTCTCATCCAACATCAGTTGTTTTGGTTGAATGGGCACACATTCCCACAAATACGATCTTGTGAAAAGTGGAGATTTTAGGCACAAAGGCGGGAGTGACAATCCATATTAATGATCATCATTTTGAAATGAGATGCCCAACCAGCCCATATAGGTGATGGTCAGGTGACTACAAATGTTTGGCCATATATCATATGTGTGGAATGATCTCCTGATAAACTTGCATTTCAGAATATTGTTTCTGTAAACATTTCTACTTATATCTCATTGTGCTGCTGGATTCCTTCCTTGTCTCTTTCACAAAGTTGCATTCATAATTTGTCAATATTGAACAGTATGTCAGGTGGTCCATACCTGATTAAGTTTAGAGTCTGTTCAGATAAACTCCTAGTCATCTCTGTAGGTACAGACACTGTGAAGTAAATACTATTCAAAGTTTCCAGCAGAAAGACTTTCATTCTGATCCACCTTCCATGCTTGACATCATATACACAGATCAGGTACACAGGAGGAGGGGAGAGCAGAGTGCTGAGCCCTGAATAATGACTACTGTACATTCAAGAATTTTCAGATGAATTACTCCATGGTGCTTTCGGCTACAGAGGTCAGTAAGAAATTGGTAAACCCTTTCTGTTACACCAACTTAAGGCTTATGTTGGTGACAGCACTGACCTGCAAACAGACTCCTGACCATTATAGCACCTGGGAGATTGTAGAATATTTTCTTGTCAGCTTTTATGTGGAAGTCCAAGTATTTCCCCAAATACTGTAAAATGTTTACCACCTCTTCTGCCCCTCCCCCCAACTCTGTGTGTAGGGATTACCCGTCCCACCTGGGCGCCCAGGATCTCCAAGGTGAGTGTCAGGTATGAGAACATCAGATGAGGGAACATTCTCCTCGTCTTCCTGTGAAGAATGGACCCAGAAGTGATGTGTTCTGATCCCTTCTGGGTTCATTGTTGTCATTCCCCGATCTCCATGGCCAGGGAAGAAGATATTTGAGTATGATTGTGCTTTGTTCCTACAGAGAGCAGAGGTAACATTAAGAGTCTAAAAGACCCCGATGTCTCCTTAAAGACATTTCTAGAATTCTTCCAACTCTTATTCACTCTTATACAGAATCTCTTATTCACTCAAAGTCTTCTGTACATAAACAATAAATCTGATTATTAGATGTCAGCCTCGGATTCTAATCCCAGGACACTAAATGAGATCAGAGAAATGATTGTAAATGGAATTTAAACCCAAAGCCGACCACTCAGAAAATGATAAATCACAACTCTGCATTACTGAATAAACTCAAATCACTTTTATTATTCCACATTTAAAAAGATAACCCCCTAATACCTAACAGGGCCCCCACCCTGAATAACTAATTATAACAAAAGTCAGTAAGAAATGTATGTCTTCTCCAGACCACCAATATGATTTTTCAGATCTCTATTAGGACACATACATAATCCGAATAAATCAATAAATTGTCTAAATTCTGGAAAGGTGCGATCCACAAATCACTTACTAAGGAGGCACCAAAGAAACATCCAACATAGGAGCCAATCATCATGTATGAATGAGAGAGTAAGATAATAATGAGATTGTTGGGAAGTTGTTGGGTTGTATAACACAGACCCCCAGCTAGGAGCTTCTATAACACAGCTTTGGGTTTACCATCCATTTCCAATCATCTCTCTGATCTCCATGAAGAGAACACGTCCCCTGCACTATACTATTACATATGGGGGGGATTAGTCTGATTGTGATAACAATAAATCTAAGTAAAAAAGAAGTATAATAATGTAATATACTGTATAATAAAATAAATGATCTTATGTGTAGGTATGTCTGAGCACAAAACTGACAATTCCCCCACATATTACATGTTGTTATGTCTGTTGGAGTGTAAATAAAACTTCTTCAGTCATTCTTCTACTGTTAGTTCTAAATTGATGATCTGTAAACTCTGATAAATCATTTCTTATGGGTCATTTCTGGTACCGGAATTGTTTCCCATTTCACAGATGTACAATTTGAAGTCTTTACATGTTTGGTATCTATGTACTCCATGGAACCCCATCTTTTATATTTTACCCTAAAAATTGTGACCTGAATAGTGTTTGTGTGAATTACAATGAATATGAGGTGTTATTTGATGAAAATACGGGTTGGATATCCAGTTGCACTGACATAAAATGACAGCTGCCCCCCTTCTCATCTATAGGGTCTCAGGATCTCAGAAAGGATATACTGTACAGTAATGTGTTGGGGGGTTTAAGTAATCCTCAGGCCTAAAATGTACATTTTTATATGTGTGCCAAAATGAAAAAAAAATGTCTCTGGCAGGGAAAGGGTTAAATCTCGGTTACTGCTTGTTAAGAATCTGTATATTATGGGATGTTCCTGGCCTGGCTACAGCTCTACATTGGGTGGGTAGAAGAGATCTTCCCATTCTCCTGAATGGAAGAATAAAGCAATAGAGAAATCATCAATCCATTGTTTGGAGGTTTATGTGATGACATTTCTGTATCTTCTGCTCTAAGAGAACATCATAGAGGGATTTATTAAAGGGGGATTTTGGTTCCTTTCAGCCGCTGTAATCTGACCAGCAATCCTCCTTCTTGTCCTCTCACCTTTCTATCTTTTCTTCATGTCACCCAGACAGTGACCAGGAATACTTCTCATAGATCATTATAGGAAGAGATCATCTTCAATGGAATCATCCCAAGTCACCATTTCCCCCCAGCACTGAGATCTCTCCCAACTTCTCACCTTCACAATCAGGGACATTTCAGGGAGATAGTGACCTGCGGAGCACTAAGCGGGCCACAGATAAAAGTGGGTGTGGCCAAACATGATCGGGGGAGGGGCGAGGGTATATGGAAGGGAGGAAGGATCACTATGATACATAGACATGTGCAATTCATTTTGTTCTACATTAGTTTTTTAACAAACTTCAACAAATTCATTCATTCAGAAATATCCAAATTAATGAAAACCCGTTTCACAAACTTTTCCAAATATTCGTAAATTTGAATAAAATCGTAAATTAGTTAATTCAAATTAAAAATCATGAATTCAGAAATTAAAAAAAAAAATCTGAAATTCTAAATAAAAATAAGAAAATCTGAAATTCAAAAAATATGTGATATTCACAAATTCAAAAAGAAATGAAAAATTCAAAAATATTCGGAAATTTAGTAAAAAAACAGAAATTCTAAAAATCGAAGAAAAAACTGAAATTCAGAAATTCTAAAAAAAAAAAAACGAAATTCCTAAATTCCTCAAAAAAAAACGTAAAATCTGAGATTCGAAAAAAATCTAAAATTCTAAAATAATCTGAAATTTCATTAAAAAAATCGGAAAAAGTTGGAAATTCTGAAAAAAAATCCGAAATTCACAAATTCAAAAAGAAATTGAATATCAAGAATATTCAGAAATTTTGTAAAAAAACAGAAAATCTGAAGTTCGAAAAAAAATCTGAAATCAAGAAATTCTAAAAAAAAAAAATTTTTGGAAAAAAATGTAAAATCTGAAATTAAAAAAAAAATCTGAAATTTGAAAATAATCTGAAATTTTGTAAAAAATCTGAGGTCAGAAAATCTGAAAAAAAATCTGAAATTCACAAGTTTGAAAAAAATCAAAAATTCGAAAATCAGAAATTTCAGAAAAAAATCTGAAATTCAGATATTCAAAAAAATAATGGAAATTCCAACATTCAGCAATTCTAAAAAAAAAAGAAATTTGGAAATTTGAAATAAACCAGAAAATTGAAGAAAATCGGAAATTAAAAAAAAACAGAAATTTAAAAAAAAATATTGAAAATTTGTAATATTGAAAAAAATCAGAAGTTTGGAAATTCAAAAAAAGCGGAAATTCTGAATTTTAAATTTTTTTAGAATTTCCAAATTTCCAATATTTTCAGTATTTCAGATTTTTTCGAATTTCAGATTTTTTTAAAATTTCAAAATTTCAGATATTATAGAATCTCAGATTTTTTTTGCATTTCGGATTTTTTTCAAATTTCCAAATTTTAGATTTTTTCAGAATTTCTGATTTTTTTTAAAATTCCAAATTTTTTTGAATTTCAGATTTTTTTTAGAGTTTACAAATTTTCTAATTTCAGATTTTTTTTAGACTTTCCAAATTTTAAATTTTTTTCGAATTTACGATTTTTTCGAATTTACGTTTTTTTTGGAAATGCAATCATAATGAATGACCCAAAAAATTTTAAAAATGAATGAAACAAAAACAAACAAATTTGGTACATGGAAGGCAGCACGGAAGGATCACTATGGCATATGGAAGGCAGGAAGGATCACTATGGTATATGGGATTTTTTCATTGTGGTCATTGTGGAACATTACAATGTGGTCCAAACTCTTCCATCCACATCCCCCATTCATGTCACCTGACCAAACCCCATCCCCGCCCATGTCATCTGACCAATCCCCATCCCCCACCCATGTCATCTGACCAATCCCCACCCCCCACCCATGTCATCTGACCAATCCCCATCCGCCACCCATGTCATCTGACCAATCCCCATCCAATGTCTGCACACTGTATAATCAACAATGACATCACACCTATCACAATGACATCACACTTATCGCAATGAAAAATTGAACTCAAACCCCATTAAGAAGTACAAATCTAAACTCAAACTATTAACTAAAAATTCACACAAACACGATATCCTAGATAAGAGGGAATATAGATATCTGGTACCAGATGCACCGAGGTTGCCAGTAATCTACCAAGAACCTAAAGTCCATAAAAATCAGACTGACCCACCAGGGAGACCAATTGTCAGTGGGGTGGACTCCCTTTTCTCTAGAATGGGAGAGTACATCGATCAATATTTACAACCACTGGCACAACAATTCCCATCCTATCTTAGAGAGAGGAAGCAATTGATCAATATCTTAGATAGCTTTACAAATGAAGAAAATGTGATCCTAGTCACACTAGATGTAGATTCCCTCTATACAAACATAAGACAAGATGATGCTCTCAGAGACGTGGAATGGACCTTCAACAGACTATTGGGAATCCCCACAGCAAACTTTTTTCATTGATGACTTAGAATTGGTTATGAGGAGCAACTATTTCTTCATAACAAAACCTACTATCACCAACATAAAGGTGTAGCTATGGGGCAAAGTATGAACCCGGTGTGACAAACATCTTTATAAGTGGGAAGAAGAGGAAATATATGATAAACCTAGGCCTGGAATATCTTTATATAAGAGGTATATAGATGACGTGATCATTCTGTGGTGAGGAACAGAGGACGGCTTAAAAGATTTTTTAGAGTGTGTTCAGTGTTCAGCTAAAACTACAAGTCAGTGTAGTGTGACCTCTGCACAGTGTTCAGCTAAAGCTACAAGTTAGTGTAGTGCGTCCTCCTCACAGTGTTCAGCTAAAACTACAAGTTATTTTTTTGCGAGCTCTGCACAGTGTTCAGCTGAAGCTACCTGTAGAAGGTTGGTGGTGTTTTCCTGATCCTATCACTACCGCAGGCAGCTAAATAAGCTACAAGTTATTTTTTTGTGAGCTCTGCACAGTGTTCAGCTAAAGCTACCTGTAGAAGGTTGGTGGTGTTCTCATACTACAGGCAGGCAGTTGATTTTGCTAGCTGCAGTATCAGTACATATATATATATATATATATATATATATATATATATATATATATATATAACCCAGCTAAGTGCAGCTACAGGCCATTAGTATGTCTGGAAGGCCAACAAGGAGAGGCAGACAGTCACAAGCCAATAAAAGAGGGCAAGCAGGCTCTGTGTCTAGAGGCAAAAGTGCTGGTCGTAGAGATGGTGCATCCTCATCAGCACGTGGCCCTGGGACACGCTTGGCCTTTTTTTCGGCAGCTGGCCGTGTTGAGCCGCAACATACGGAAGACTTGGTCGAGTGGATGACCAAGCCGTCCTCATCCTCCTCATCCTCTCTCACCCATGCTCAGGGTACTTTGTCTGGCAAAGCAGCTGCCAACGCGCCCTCTTCCCTCGGCTCAATGGCATCAGTGACTCCTTCTCTAGCCCCACCATGTCCTCCTGAGGAGTCCCTCGAACTGTTTGACCACAGTGTTGGGTATATGCTCCAGGAGGATGCCTAGCATTTGGAAGGCTCTGATGATGATACTGAGCTAGATGAAGGCAGTAACGTGAGCACAGACAGAGGGGGTGCCCAAGAAGGACAGCAATCTGACAGTCATGCTCCCCCTGCTGCAGCATACTGCCAGGTTTGCTTCAGTTATGAGGAGGGAGGGGATGATGAGGTCCCTGACTCAACATGGGAGCCTGATAGGAGAGAGGAGGAGGAGGCACATCACCAACGAGGCAGGATGCCCTCCAGGGGCCAGCCTAAGTACAGCACACTGACTGCATCACACCCCAAAGCTCCACATGTGCAGGGCGCTGCAGTCTCTGCTCTTTATTCAAAAAGTTCTTTGGTGTGGGCCTTTTTTGAGACAAGTGCATCAGATCGCACCGCTGCTATTTGCAACATATGTCTCAAGCGTATCTCGCGTGGCCAAAACATCTCCCGCTTGGGCACCACATGCTTGACCAGACATACTTTGACCTGCCATGCAGTTCGTTGGCAAGCATATCTAAAAGACCCACACCAAAGAACAAAGAGGACCTCTCCTTGCTCCTCATCAGCTGAGATCTCCAACCCCACTATACCTTCAGTCCTCTCTGAGACCTGCACTGAGAGCAATGAAGGTGTAGAACTAGGTGTGCCACAGCCAAGTACTTGTGGGCAATCTGCTTTTGGTACACTGACGTCAGATTGTACCAGGCAAATTTCCCTGCCCCAGCTGCTGCACCGCCAAAAGAAGTTTGCTCCCAGCCATCCACATGCCCAGCGGTTGAATGCTAGCTTGGCAAAATTGCTAGCACTTCAACTGCTGCCTTTTCAGTTGGTAGACTCTGCCCCCTTTTGTGAGTTTGTGGAATGTGCGGTTCCTCAGTGGCAGGTACCCAAAAGCCACTTTTTCTCACGGAAGGCGATTCCGGCTCTCTACCGGCATGTGGAAGGCAATGTCCATGCCTCGCTGGACAGGGCGGTCAGTGGTAAGGTGCATATTACCGCTGACTCATGGTCCAGCAGGCATGGACAGGGACGTTACCTAAGTTTCACCGTGCATTGGGTGACTCTTTTGGCAGCTGGGAAGGATGCAGGACAAGGTACAGTAGTGTTGGAGGTTGTTCCGCCACCACGCCTCCAAAATGCCACTACTAATGATTGTGACACAACTCTCACCCCCACCCCCTCCTCTTCTTCTTCCTCCATGGCCTCTTCCTGTGCTTTGTCCTCGGAACCATCGGTGCTCCGTAGTCTTTCAAGGGGCTACGCAAGTATGCAGACCAAAAGATGCCATGCGGTGCTTGAGCTGGTGTGCTTGGGGGACAGGAGCCACAATGGGGCAGATGTTCTGTCAGCTCTGCAGGGGCAGGTTCAGAGGTGGTTGACGCCACGCCAACTTAAGGCAGGAATGGTGGTTTGCGACAATGGCACCAACCTCCTCTCTGCCCTCCGACAGGGACAAATGACCCATGTGCCCTGTTTGGCTCACGTCCTTAACTTGGTGGTGCAGCGGTTCTTGGGCAGGTACCCGGGCTTACAGGATGTCCTGAGGCAGGCCAGGAAAGTCTGTGTGCATTTCCGCCGGTCATATAATGCCAGTGCTCGGCTGACGGACCTCCAAAAGGAGTTTAACCTGCCCAAGAACCGCCTAATCTGTGACATGCCCACCAGGAGGAACTCAACGTTGGCCATGCTGCAGCGGCTGCACATGCAGCAGAGGGCCATCAATGAGTACCTGTGCGACTATGGCACCAGGACAGGGTCAGGGGAGCTTGTTTTTTTTTTTCCCCACGCCAGTGGGCCATGATCAGGGATGCATGCACTGTCCTGTCACCATTTGAGGAGGCCACAAGGATGGTGAGCAGTGACAGTGCATGCATCAGTGACACTGTCCCCCTTGTCCAACTGTTGGAGCACACGCTGCGTGGAATAATGGACAGGGCACTTGAGGCAGAACAGAGGCAGGAAGAGGAGGACTTCCTTAGCTCTCAAGGCCCCCTTTATCCAGTGTTCCTGCGTACCCGCCGATCACACAGGAAGAGGACGAGGAGGAGGATTGTGTCAGTATGGAGGTGGAGCCTGGCACTCAGCATCAGCAGCAGTCTTTAAGGGATCAGTCCCAAGAAACACATGAACTTGTACATGGCTGGGAGGAAGTGGCTGCGGACCATGTCATCCTTAGTGACCCAGAGGACTCCAGACCGAATGCCTCAGCAAACCTACGCTGCATGGCCTCCCTGATCCTGCAAAGCCTGCGTAAGGATCCTCGTATTCGTGGTATCAAGGAGAAGGACCAATACTGGCTGGCAACCATCCCTTATCTTGCCGTCGCAGAGGGAGCAGAGGATGAAACATCTTTGGGAGGCCTTGCAGAAAGGTCTGTGCAACGCGTTCCCAGAGACTGGGAGGTTACAAACTCCTGTTTCTGGACAACGTGTTGCTGAGCCTTCGGTCAGTCAAAGAAGGAGCGGTGGAGAAGGTGGCCATCTGACCGATGCATTCAGACAATTTTTTAGTCCGCAGCCCCAAGGTATGATCGGTTCCAGCAACCATCGCCAGCGTCTGTTTTACATGGTGCAGGAATACCTAGGGGCAAGATCTGACTTGGACACCTTTCCCACCGAAAATCCTCTGGGTTACTGGGTCTTGAGGATGGATCACTGGCCAGAGCTTGCACAGTATGCATGTGCATGTGAAGTGGAAGCTATGGACAGGAGGGAATTGCTGAGGGATAAACTGAAAAAAGAAAATTAATATGGGATGGTACTAATTTTGGATTACCACAGACAATATAAGGAATTTATAAAAGTAATATATAGACATTGGTCCATTCTCCTCCGAGACAACATCCTGGCTAAGATTCTACTAGATAGGCCAATATTTGTCTACCAGAGGGCCCTAAATCTGAGGAATAAATTGGTGCATAAAGTACCGGACCCTCCTAAATGATTGGGAACGTTTTTGTATCACAAAGGGTTCTACACATGTGGTAGATGTAAGGTGTGCAGGACAGTGAAAGAAAGACCCAGGAAAACCATTACATTTAAATCCTCAGTCACTAACAAGGAATACAAAATAGACAAACTGATTACTTGTCAAAGCTCCCATGTAACATACTTGCTGGCTGGTCCTTGTGGCCACCAATATGTTGGCCGGACAACTAGACAATTATGTGTAAGAATTTGGGAACATCTAAACAACATAAGAAAGGGGTATAAAACCCATAGTCTGTCCCAACATTTTAGAATGTATCATAACAGGGACCCCAGTATGTTACAAGTATGTGGGATAGACAAAATAGACCCACATTGGGAGGGAATTAACATGACCCGAGAAGTATTCCGAAATGAGACCCGCTGGATACATGATCTGGGTACACTCAGTCCGGCAGGCCTGAACATTGACATAGATAATAATTGTTTTATATCAATTTTAAAATGTAATTTTTAATATTGTATTAAGAATTGTAAAGAACAGACAATCGTGAAGTCCCCACCCAAAATAAACCAAGGGAGGTCCATGTATTCACCAACTGAGATGACATAGTACACATATATCAAGTAGATATGATTACTAATTGGAAAGGTAATTATGTCTCCAGTAAGGGGTAACATCATACACATTTCATTGCAGCACACATTTTTATTTTTATATATTTTTTTTTACTTTCAATTCATTTATTTTCAGTTATTTATTTATTTTATCTTATTTTTTTTTCATTGTTAGTATTTTTTCATTTTTTATTTTAATTCTATTAAAAAATCCATAAATGCAATGTATTGTAGCTCCTAGGTGTATTATATTATGCACACTGAGTTCTAATTTAAAATTAAATAAAAATAAATAAAATAAATAGCAATTCAAATAAAAAAAATAATAAATTACATTAAAAAAGGACCCCTAACTGCCATTGTAAGATCTAAAAATCTAGAGCATCATTTATTCACAGAAAAAAAAGAAAACTTCTAAAAGATTTTTTTTCTCATTTATGTGTAATAATAAATTATTTGCCCCAGGCCCAAGTTTGAACAGAACTCCCAACATCGAAATCTAGAAATCAACATTAACCGGTTCAATACCGGGCAATTTCACCCCCTTCCTTCCCAGGCCAATTTTTAGTTTTCAGCGCTGTCGCACTTTGAACGCAGTCGTGCGACATTGTACCCAAAAAAATTGACGTCCTTTTTTCACCACAAATAGAGCTTTTTTTTGGTGGTATTTGATCGCCTCTGCGGTTTTTATTTTTTGCGCTATAAACAAAAGAAGAGCGACAATTTTGAAAAAAACACAATATTTTTTACTTTTTGCTATAATAAATATCCCAATTTTTTTTTTTAAAAACACATTTTTTCCTCAGTTTTGGCCGATACGTATTCTTCTACATATTTTTGGTAAAAAAAAATCGCAATAAGCGTATATTGATTGGTTTGCGCAAAAGTTATAGCGTCTACAAAATACGGGATAGATTTATGGCATTTTAAAAAAATATATATTTTTTTATTTTTTTAGCGGCGATCGCGATTTTTTTTTTGGTGACTGCGACATTATGGCGGACACATCGGACACTTTTGACACATTTTTGGGACCAATCACATTTATACAGCGATCAATGCTATAAAATTGCATTGATTACTGTGTAAATGTGACAAGCAGTGAAGGGGTTAACCACTAGGGGGCGGGGAGGGGTTAAGTATGTTTCCTAGGAAATGATTCTAACTGAAGGGGGAGGGGACGCACTAGGGGAGGAGACCGATCGGTGTTCCTCCATTCTGGGAACACAGATCACTCTTCTCAGAGCTGACAGGCTGTGGATCTGTGTGTTTACACACACAGATCCACATGCCGGCCCGGTTAGCGGGCAATCACGGGTGCCTGGCGGACATCGCGGCCGCCGGGCACACGCACTGGGCCCAGAGGAACGCGGCGGGCGCGCGCGCTCCCGGCGGCGCGCGCGCGCCCCCTAGACGGCCAGGAATCCCAGGACGTCATATGACGTCCACCCAGGATGGGAGATCCCATCTGTGGACGTCATATGACTATACGTGGGTATTGAAGTGGTTAAAGTGTCATTTATTCACATAAAAATAAATATTTTGTTCCTATGTCCACAGGAATAAATTATTTGCACTAGGCCCCCATTTTAAACAGGACCCTCAACATATGTAAACAATGCAGAGCTCCGCCCTGTCAGCGGGGATTTGATGGACTTTGTTTCCCTGCAAAGCACATCTCTTAGTAAGAGAACCACATTGTGTACACATAAACACTGGCTAGGCACACATTTAACCCTTTGATCGCCCCTGATGTTAAACCCTTCCAAGCGAGTGTCATTAGTGCAGTGACAGTGCATATTTATAGCACTGATCACTGCATTGGTGTCACTGGTCCCCAAAAACGTGTCACTTAGTGTTCGTCTGTCCGTCGCAATATCGTGGTCCCGCTAAGTCTCCGATTTCCACCATTACTAGTAAAAAGATCAAAATGAAATAAAAATTCCAGTTTATACCCCATAGTTTGTAGACACTATAACTTTTGCACAAACCAATCAATATACACTTATTGGGATTTTTTTACTAACAGGAAATGTAACAGAAATGGCCTAAATATATGAAGAAATTATATTTTTTTTACATTTTTTCATTGGATGTTTTATAGCAGAACATAAAAATATTGTTTTTTTTTTCCAAAAGTGTTGGTCTTTTTTTGTTTATAGCACAAAAGATCCCACAAAAGTGATCAAATACCACCATAATAAATCTCTATTTGTGGCAAAAAAAAGGACAAACATTTTATTTGTGTACAGTGTCGCACGACTGCGCAATTGTCAGTTAAAGTAACGCAGTGCCGTATTGCAAAAAATGGCCTGGTCATGAAGGGGGGTAAATCTCCTGAAGGTTATACTAAATTTGCTCTGTGAGCCCAGAAGAGACGAGCATTTCATCACCACAGGGGGCGGAGCTGTCATTCCCCAGGTTCCATAGCTGGGAAAGGGGCTACTCAAGCATGGTCTGTGCTTTATTAGCTGCAGTGGGGGGCAGGGGAGATATTAGAGGTCTAATAGTCCCCTGATGTCTCCATAAAGAGAACCCGTCATCTCTTCATACTATCACACTGGGACTTGTTAGCCCCCCTTGTGACAGCAATAAAGGTAAATAAAAAACATTGTTAAACAATTCAAAAGATAATAAAATAAATGTAAAATGATGAAAATTGTGACCCTGTCTCTCTGTGGACACATGAGAGAGCAAACTAACTGTAAACACCTTTATAGTGCCCCCTATGGACAATTTGGGTACCATGGCCCTTCATCTTTTCACAGATGTGGTCAGTTTTAAGGTGTGACATGTTTGGTATCTGTTTACTCGATGCAAATCCGTCCTTTATCATTTATACTTTTCATCAAAAATTGGATGTTATATATTGGGTTTAAGGGCATTAAAATTAAGTAATTTTGCCAGACAAGTTTTTTAAAAGTAAGCCTGTCTATTACTGAAGGAGAATGGAAAAACAATTATAATTTGTAACAAAAACCCTAATAAACCATACATGGAGTGTATTGTACCGCTCATGCATGCATATTTATGCTATACACTAGATGATGTATGATAAACACACATAATTTTTTTTTTCTATGACAGCATAGTGTACAGGATTTTTTCGGACATGTCATTTAGCTTAGTGCATTTATTACACAAGAAGCCACGCACATTGTTTTATTAATTAATTAATTAATGTATTGATGAATCTCTTTTAAATAAAATGTTGATCTGTATTATGTACTTATAGGGGCAAAATGTCCAAAACCATCAATGGAATTTCAATAATAATAACAAACTAGAGCTGCAATGTACACATTAAACATCCGTGTAGAATTTATTAATTATTTGCATGGTGCTAGTTACAAAAAATAATTAATAATAATAATAATAATAATAATAATAATAATAATGTTAATACTTAAAATGTATTTTTTAATATCATTTATATGAATTTAATTATACTTTAATTCATTTACTTTATTTTAATTTAAATGTAATTTATTTAATGTATTTATTTAATATTATGATTATTTAACATTTTTATTTGTATTTTATTACTATTCACCTAAACTAGAGTTTAATAAGACTCGTGGCCACTCATTACAATTAGAAGAAAAGAGGTTTAACCTTAAACTACATAGAGGGTTCTTTACTGTAAGAGCGGCAAGGATGTGGAATTCCCTTCCACAGGCGGTGGTCTCAGCGGGGAGCATTGATAGCTTCAAGAAACTATTAGATAATCACCTGAATGACCGCAATATACAGGGATATATAATGTAATACTGACACATAATCACACACATAGGTTGGACTTGATGGACTTGTGTCTTTTTTCAACCTCACCTACTATGTAACTATGTAACTATGTAAGGTGGGTGAATGAATAGTTAAAGTGAAGAGACATAGTAAGACTTGTATGATGACAGTCTGTATTGGAAAGCAGATGGTGATCAGTAAATTCAGCGTCTGTTTCCTGGGGGAATCCGGCAGAAACTTTCATCCAATAAAATCTCAGGTTTGTTGTTCTTTGGTGACTTTTGTTCTGTTGTGAATGGAGCGGTCCCACCACTGTAATCATGTGCCGGTCTTGTGGTGTCTCTAGAGGGCGCTCAGCTCAGGTGTCAGTAATCCCGGGAGAACGGCACACAGAAGGTTTACAATCACTCTAATAATGAAGAATGATGTCACCGGCTTTACTATTCTCTACAATCTGCTGCCATGTGTGAGATATTGTCACAACATTCTAAATGTGATTCTAAACTTTCATCCAATAGAACAAACTCCGGCTGTTCCCTGAAGAAGATGTCTAATAATACTTTACTAAAGAACTGCTTTCCAGGATCAGCAATACCGAGGAATAAAACTTATAAAGTTTAATATTTTCTTTTGCTGGATATTCAGTATATATTACATATAAAATATAGATGCAAGATTACAAAATAATTAATTTGTATTAGCATGTAAAATATTAAGAAAAATGTATATTATAATTAAAGATTAAATGTACTGTTCAATAAAATATCAATACTACTACTACTACTATTACTAATAATAATAATAATAATAATAATAATAATAATAATAATAATAATTATTATTATTATTATTATTATTATTATTATTATTATTATTATTATTATTATTATTTATCAAGAAATGTTATATATGGATGGCTTGAGGACCTCTTAACCACTTTCTCTCACACCCGTACCCCACCTATAGACCAGAGCAACGTTTACATTTCTCTATGAACTCAATGATGCAGTAACAGTAACAAAGTAATACATATATAATTTTTCTTAAACAAAAAACAAAAATACTTTTATTGCTGATATTGCCTTGCAAAAATGTTTTTATTTTGTAAGCAAGCCATAGACAAAAAAGTAGCCAAACTTAAAGCCGTACTCCAGGATAAATGTAAAGTAGTAGTAGAAGTATCACTGCTATATATGATGCTCGGCTCTCACCAAACAGGAGGCTGAATGGGCAAAGGTTCAGATATTTGGACAATTGCCCAAACAGCCACAGGTCAGTCCAAATCTAAGTTCAGACCAAAATGTAGACTCATCCCTATTCTTCTCCCGTAAGACCATCCCTGCCCCCCCACCATCATGTGGAAGTAATATTAATAAGTCACTCCACAATGGGGTCAGCAGAAGGGTCCACCTGACCACAGACACATGGTCCAGCAAGTCATTGCAGAGATGTTATATATCATTCATCACCTACTGGGTAACTCTGCTGGCAGACAGAAAGGATTCAGGATGGTATCAGTTGGCTACAAACTCTTCTATTCTGCTTCAAATGATCCTATAAGTCAGGGTACCTATCTAGGAATAGTTGCACCACCAGGTTGGGGACATGTCCCAGAGAAG
Source organism: Aquarana catesbeiana (assembly GCF_042186555.1). NCBI lineage: Eukaryota > Metazoa > Chordata > Amphibia > Anura > Ranidae > Aquarana > Aquarana catesbeiana. The sequence continues at coordinate 8,058,782 of NC_133324.1, read as the reverse complement.
GCACATATGGGAACCTACCCTGCTGAAGGGCAGATAACAGGCTGGTGTTGTTGTCATACATGACTTTTCCTGGCACAAGATGGAGTGCCACCTCCGGTCCTGCCCCTGCAGAGCTTACAGAATCTCTGCCCCAGTGTGGATCCTGCCCCCCAGACATACCAGCTGTAACACTGCATGGCATCATTTTGCCTAAAGCCATTGTATAGTCTATTGAACACTTGTGGGGGACTGCTGTTTCAGAGGACAACTCCCCCAATGCAATCTGCTCATTCTATGGCCAGCATATAGTATCCTGCCTAAACAGGCTTAAAAGATGTGGTGAAAATCTGATAACATGTACCACCCTGATTCATTGCGGAAAAAAATAAAATATCATTTCTTAGTTCTAGCTGCAGTCTACTTGCTCTCTCCCTCAGAAAAGGGGACCTGACCAAAAAGGATTACATGCTTAGCAGCAAAACTGTCACATTTTCCTTTATTCAGTCTGTAAAAAGGAAGCCATTTATTTAATTGCACATGTAATCTGTTTACTCTTTCCCTCATAAATTGTCACTTATCCAAGGAAGGCCTGAAAGTGTGGAGCAATTCTGTTCAATGTTTATGTTTCCAATTTAAAACAAAAATTATCCAACTTTTAGTTCTAGATGTAAGATGCCCATTCTGTCATTCAGAAATAGAAGCCTCCCCTCCCCCCTAATATCTGTTGTGCAAATCTCTAACCTTTTCCCATCTTCAGTCTCCAAAGCAAGACACTCTTTTTTTTAAATCTGCATGTAATTTTCTTGCTCTCTCCCTCAGAAATTGTGGCCTATCCAAAAAAAGCTTCAAAGTTGTGCTGCAAGTCTTTACACTTTTTTCTTTAAAACAAATGTTTCTTTTGAAAAAAATAGGCACTGATTTTTTTTTTCTTTCTAGATCCAATTTTCTTTCTCCTTGCTTTGTGTGGCCTGACCAAAAATGCTAAATAGCTGTGGTGCAAAATTGTAAATTTTCCCCTTTTCAGTCTCTGAATTAAGACACTCATACATGCTTTTATTTCCAGATACAATATCCCTACACAGTCACTGAAAATTTGCAATCTGCTCATTAAGGCTTTATATCTTTTCTATCAAACTGTATCATTTTGCCTTGTCAGTCTCCAAATTGACTCACTATTTTTTTATTTCCAGATATATTATTCCTGTCTAAACACTCAGAGAGTGCAACCTGTCTATACAGACTTAATATCTGTGGTGGTAACGTATAACATTTTTCCATCTTCAGTAGAGTTGGGTGAACAGTTCGGCCCAAGGATGAGTTTGGGCCTGAACGTTGGCTGTTTGCTCCATTCAGGGAACACCCGCATTTGCAGGGTGTTTGGCATGTGTGCTCTGCACAGTGCATTCTGCACCCTGATTGGGCAAAGCTTTGCCCAATCAGGGTGCAGTAAAACCTGGTTGTTAAGGAGTAAGGCTGGGAAGCCGGTCGCAGCGTCCTTAACAACCAATGATATATCAGCTGTCAATGGGCTTCCCTGCTGACACCTGAATAAAAATAAAAACTTTTCTGGTAAAAAAAATAGTTAACAAAAAATACAGTTTGGGTCCCCCGAGTCCATACCATACCCTTATCTGAGCATGCAGCCGAGCGCCCCCCCCCCCTGAACCATACCAGGCTACATGCCCTCAACATGCGGGGGTGGGTGCTTTGGGGCAGGGGGGCTTAGCCCTTCACCCAATAGAATAGACAATAGATTAGAATAGAATAGAATACTCACCCCCTGGGTGGGACTTCCCCCTTCCCTTTTCTAAATATCCCTTCCCCCTCACCCCTCCCCCCTTTTTTTTATCTCTCTCTCTCTCTCTCTCTCTCTCTTTCTTTCTTTGTCCTCCCTTTTATTTTTTGTCCATTTTAATTAAAAAATTGCTATGTTTCGACCCCAGTTGGACACCCCGCATAGCACTTCCCCCACGTACTAATAACTGTGTTTCCAGAATAACGGGACTTAGCTCTATAGAAGTGCAAGTCATTACACAATCCGCCTATGTGGATCCCTATTCTTACATATCCTAGGTACCTGGGTTCCCTGCACACCTACAGCTTTATTCTCTGGAAATTACCCAGAGTGACCCTATATTTGGTAGGATGCATTCAGATACTGATCATTATATGCTATTTTGTTTGGACCGCCTATTCTGTGAAGTTATCTTTTCATTGTTTATGTCTCATACCACTAAATAAATGTAAATGTAAAATAAAAAAACTTAAAAAGTATTATTTTCCAATATTTGAATTTCAAATTTTGAATATAATTAAATTATATAGAAAGAATATAGCCATCTTCCGAAAATCTAAATTTGAATGGATTAAAATAGAATGGAGTAGAACAAAATAGAAAGAATATACTTGTCTTCCCAAATTAGAATTTTGAATAGAATAGAAAAAACAGAAAGAATATAGCCATTTTCTTAAATTTGTATTTCAAATACAAAATAATAAAATAAATCTGTCTTCGGAAATTCACATTTTAAAATAGGAATTTTGAATAGAAAAGAATAGAATTGAATAAAATAGAAAGAATATAACCATCATCTGAAATTTGAATTTCAAATTTAGAAAATAATTGACTAGAATAAAATAGAAAGGATAAAGCTTTTGTTCACAATTAGAATTTAGAATTTCAAAGTTTAAATTTTGAATTGAATAGAATAAAGTAAAAAGAGAAAAAATACAGCCACCTTCCAAAATTCAAATTTAGAAAACCGATTTCGAATAGGATCAAAAGAATATAGCCTTCTTCCGAAATTCAAATTTGAAGTAGAATAAAATAAAAGAGAAAATATATATGCGACATTCACAATTTGAATTTAGAAATTCAAATTTAAAATTTTTAATATAATAGAATATAATAAAATAGAAAGAATTAGATGGTTTCCAAAATTAGTATTTCAAATAGAAAAAAATACATCTGTCTTCCAAAATTCAAATTGAAATTTCAAAATTTCTATTTGAAATAGAAAAGAATAGAATAGAATAGAAAGAATGTAGCTGTCTTCTGAAATGTGAATTTCAAATTTTGAATAGATTAGAACAAAATAAAATATAAAGCATATAGCACTCTTCTGAAATGCAAATTTTAAATAGAAAAGAATAGAATAGAAAAATAATATATAATTTAATAAAATAAAAAGAATATATCATTCTTCTGAAATTCACAGTTTGAAATTGGAATTTCAAATTTTGAATACAATGGAATAGAAAGTATATAGCCATCTTTTAAAATCCATAATTTCAAATACAATAGAATAGAATAAAATTCCAAACTTTCAATAGAATAGAATATAGCTGTAGTCCAAAATTCTATTTCAAATATCAAAATTTTAATTTTGAAACAAAATAGACTAAAATAGAAAGAATATTGCGGTCTTCCAAAAATCAAAAGTCAAATGGATTAAAGTAGAATGAAGTAGAATAAAATAGAAAGAATATGGCCGTCTTCCCAAATTTGAATTTTGAAAAGAATAAAGTAAAATAGATTGAATATAGCCATTTTCCAAAATGTGTATTTCAAACATAATAAAAGAAAGTATAAAAATATACATCTGTCTTCGGAAATTCAAATTCTGAAATATGAATTTTGAATAGAAAAGAATAGAATAATATGTAAAGAATATAGCCATCTTTCGAAATTTGAATTTCAAATTTACAATAAAATAGAATAAAATAGAAAGAATATAGCTTTCATGCTAAATTTGAAATTCGAATTTCAAAATTTTAATTGAATAGAATAGAGTAAAATAGAAGGAATATAGCCATCTTCTGAATTTCAAATTTCAAATAGAATAAAATAAAATAGAAAAAAATACATAGCTAACTTTCTACATTTTAATTTTGAAATTAAAATTTTGAATAGAATAGAATAGAATAAAGTAGAAAGAATGTGGCCAGTTTCCAAAATGAGTATTTCAAATTAAATAAAATGTAATAGAAAAAATATATCTGTCTTTCAAAATTTGAATTTAGTCATCTTCTGAAATTCAAGTTTTTAAATTTGAGTTTCAAATTTTGAATACAATAGAATAGAAACAATATAGTCCATAATTTCAATTAAAATAGAATAGGAAAAAAAATATATAAAGCCAACTTCCAAAATTCAAATTTCAGAGTTTGAATTTAAAAACTTGAATAGAATAGAAAAAATAAAATAGAAAGAATATAACTTCATCCAAAATTAAAATGTCAATTTTCAAAATTTGAATTTTAAATAAAATGGACTAACAAATAAAGCATTTTTCCATCTTTCAGAATTCAAATTTTGAAATTTGACATTTTAAATTCAAAACACAATAGAATAGAATAGAATAGAACAGAATAAAAGAGAAATAATATAGCCATCTTAAATTCTAATTTCAGGTAGAATAGAATTGAAAAGAATAGAATAGAATAGAATAGAATAGAAAAAAATATAGCCATCTTTTGAAAATTAAATCTTTTTAAATTTGAATTTCAAATTTTGAATAGAATAGAATAACATAGAAAGAATATAGCTGTCATCTGAAATTAAAAATTTGAATCTTGAATAGAATACAATAGAAAGGCTCTAACATCTTTCAGAGTTCAAAATTTGAACTTTGAAAAATATAGAATGAATATAGCCATCTTTCAAAAGTCAAATTTCAAATCAAATTAAATAGAATAGAATAAAATAGAAACAATATTTAGCCGACTTTTGAAATTTGAATGCCAAATGAGTTTGAAAATAGCGAATATATGAAACAAATTCCAAAAACAAATCATTCTAACATAACAAATATGAAGAAATTTAATTAATAACTTAACAAACAAATCTGACATGAAACAAAACAAATGTTTCCGTTGTGCAGATCTCTACTAGCCCCTCCCCCATAAAGCCCAGATCGGGAGAGGGCTGCAGAGATGTCCTTCTGGAACTTCATCCCATCTCCACACAGGATCTCTAGAGCTCAGTCAGAGTGACCATCGGGGTCACCTCTCTTACTAAGGCCCTTCTCCCCCGATTGGTGAGTTTGGTCAGGTGACCAGCTCTGGGAAGTGTCCTGGTTGTGTCATTCTTCTTCCATGTGACAATTATGGAGGCCGCTGGGCTCTGGTCGCTGCAGAAATGTTTTGTACCCTTCCTCCGATCTGTGCCTTGCAATAATTCTGTCTCTGAGCTCTGCAGGCACTTCCTGTGACCTCATGGCCTTTGCTCTGATACAGAATACATTGTCAGCTGTGATCCCTTTTATAGAGAGGTGTGCGCCTTTCCAAAACATTTGTTCCCCACAGGTGGACTCCAATCAAGGTGTAGAAACATCTCACCAACCATCCAGAATTGGGAGGCTCCTGAGATAAATCCCAAGTGTTGATGTAAAGGGTGTGAAGACTTCTGCCAATGTGAGATTTCAGTTTTTCCTTTTTCATACATTAGTAACATTTCTAATATTGTGATGTCACTTTGTCATTATGGGATGCTGAGCGTAGATTAATGAGAAAACAATGAATGGAACATCTGTAGTATCATCCGGGGGCAACATAACAACCCTGAGAGAAGTGAAGGGGGATTTATGAATGATCTGTATGATGAGAAAATCATCCATTCACCAGAAAAATTGTCCGTTTCATCCAAGACACGTTCATCTTATTTGTATTAATAATAAGATTTATTCCCAATATGTGACGTCTTCTAAGTTATAAAAGAAACATCCGACTTCAACATTGTGTGTCTCTATGTACAGAACTGTGCAAAAGTTTTAGGCAGGTGTGAAGAAATAATGTAAAGTACAAATGATTTCATATATACAGATTTACTTCTTTATTTTTATCCATTTATAAAATGCAGAGTGAGTGAGGAGAAGAAAAATCCAAATCCAATCAATATTTGAATATTCTTTGTCTCCAAAACATCATCAGATCTTTTAGGTCCACTAATACACAGCCAGGGCGAGATTTAATAAAACTGGAGCACTGAGAATCTGATACAGCTGTGCATGGCGGCCAATCAGATTTTAACTTCAGCTTGTTCAATGAAGCTTTGACAATAAAACCTGGAAGCTGATTGGTTTCTAAGCAGAGCTGAACCAGATTTTTAACTCTCCAGGTTTAGTAAATTACCCCCCAGAGTTTATGAAGGAAATCAGTAATCCGGGGTCACATACGCTGCAGCCGCGGCACACAGCATGAGGTCCGGTGCGTTCCTCCTCACCAATTCAGGTGCAAATCAGGTCTGAAATTTTTGCCTGATTAATAATTCATTTTTTTGGGAAAAATTGAATTTCCTTGTTTTGGATTGATTGAAATTCGTTACTATTGTAATTCAAAAATTCAGACACATGCAAATCTCCGAATAACAGAAAATTACGCCCAAATTTTGATTGGGAATGAAATGAAGCACACATGTCTGATAGTAACCCACCAACAACAGAAGTGTCCAGGGAAGCCGATCATACACAACAATTTGTACCCCATTATCTTTCTTCTGTGGAATTCAAGAGATACATGAGAAAAAATATATAAAAAAGTAACAAATAATAAAGACAAAAAAGTAACTAAACTGACAAATAAAGACTTTTAAAGTGTCAGCTACGGACAATGAGTACCAAAGTGTGTGGATGTTTCGCACACAATATGAAGTCATGACTAGAGATGAGCTCCATGTTCATAATTATAATTTTTGAAATAATATTTACCAGCCGGGATCCTTCCTGAGCCCAACAAGAGTGACTGTGAGGGGTCACCGTGTTCTGCCACCATCAACACCTAAGGCCCAATTCTTCATCAGAGTATATGGTGCAGTCCATATAGTATATATACTGCAGTTCAGAGTATATAGTGCAGTCCATATAGTATATATATACTGCAGTTCAGAGTATATAGTGCAGTCCATATAGTATATATACTGCAGTTCAGAGTATATAGTGCCCTCAGTGTAGTATATATAATACAGTGCAGGGTATATAGCGCAGTGTACAATATATAATATAGTGTATTGAAGTGGTTAAGGGGAGCACTATGACAGAATTAAGAAAAAAAATGGCATGGGTTCCTCCTCCATACCAGGCCCTTTGGGTCTGGTATGGATTTTGGAGGGACACTCATGCCATTTAAAAAAATAAATACATGGCGTGGAGTTCCCCTTAATATCCATACCAGACCCGAAGGGCCTGGTATGGACTGCGGGGAACCTACGCTGTTTTTGTTCAATGATTTTTTATGTATATATCCGGGATCTTGCAATACATTACAGCCTTGAGCAATTATAAATGACATTTTTTCCTTTGGAAATGTCATTTTGCTGCAGTACTGTTCTAAACATGGGGAAAATGTGCTACTTTACAGGCAGACTAAGGGGATCCCCCAGGCATGATATTTAAAGGAATATTTCATTTTTATTGTTTCACTTTAACCACTTGCCAACCGCCAACCATCTTTTGAAAGCGGCAGAATGGCAATCTGCGCAAATCACCATAGCTGTTCACTTAGGAGCCGTTGCCCATGCCCAATGGCCGCAATGTCCGCCGGGCACCCGCAATCGCTCCTGACAGAGACAGAACAGAGACATGTCAATGTAAACAGACAGATCTCCATTCTGTCAGGGGTGAGGGGACTGATCTGTTGTTCCTACTGCTTAGAATCAACAATCGGTCTCCTCCCCCAGGGAGTCCCATCCCCCCACAGTTAGAAACACTCCCTAGGACACACTTTGTACCCCTTGATCACCCCCTAATGTTAACCCCTTCCCTGCTAGTGAGAATTATACAGTAATCAGTGGCTATTTTTAGCTCTGATCGCTGTATAAATGTCAATGGTCCCAAAATAGTGTCAAAAGTGTGTGATCTGTCTGTCACAATGTTGCAGTCCCTATAAAAATCGCAGATCGCCGCCATTACTAGTAAAAAAAAAAAATAATAAAAATGGTGAAAATCTATCTGTCAGGAAAGGTTTCACCTGCTGGTGGCACTGTCTGATCTTTGGGCCGCAGTACTGGTGTCCACCAGCGGGTGTCTCCTAGCAATCTGGAGCCGACATCATCTCCTGCAGTCAGGCGTCACCTGAGAATGATTGCAGGAGATGTGTATTTATACCCGGCAAGCACTCACACACTTGCCTTGGTATTGTCCTTGAGCCCTGAACTGTACCTGTGATCCTGTGTGCCTGAACCTGAACTTGAACCTGTTCCCTCCCCTCCTGTGATCCTGTTATCCTGTACCTAGGGTTGCCACCTTATCCCTTTAAAACCGAACACATATTCATTACACAGGTTTTCTGGCTGATTAAGGTGGTAATTAAACTCACTTGGTGCCTTATCTGCATTCAGTTAGCCTCAGAACCTGTGTAATTCATATGTGTTTGGGTTTAAAGGGATGAGGTGGCAACCCTACATGTACCCCTGCCCTGCAGCCTGATCCCTTCCACCTTCTCCCTGTCCTGTCTTTCTCCTTGCCCCATCTGCTGATCTCCCATATATGACCCTGGCCTGGCTACGATTACGATTCTGGTATTCCCTATCTGCTGTATATGCTAGTTTAGATTGTTGCTCTTTGTGAGTCATTGTTTAGTTGTTTGATTTGTTTTACACTGTTTGGTATTGGAGGTGCGTTTATATCTGTGTTCACTTATCCTAATAAACTACATTACTTTTTCACCTTACATATGTTTTGGTTCACTCTGTTTGCAGTCCACACAGTTCTGGTCACACCGATGACACTATCCCCTATTTTGTAGATGCTATAGCTTTTAGACAAACCAATCAATATACGCTTATTGTGATTTTTTTACCAAAAATATGTAGAACAATTTCTTATCAGCCTAAATTGAGGAAAAAAAAATATTTTTGGGGGGATATTTATTGTAGCAAAAAGTAAAAGATATTGTGTTTTTTTCAAATTGTCGCTCTTGTTTTGTTTATAGCGCAAAAAAATAAAAACTGCAGAGGTGATCAAATACCACCAAAAGAAATTTCTATTTGTGGGAAAATAAGGACATACATTTTGTTTGGGTACAAAGTTGTATGACCGCGCAATTGTCAGTTAAAGCGATGCAGTGCCGTATCGCAAAAAATGGTCTGGTTTGGAAGGGGTTAAATTCTTCCGGGGCTGAAGTGGGTAAGCATTCTTAAAATCACTGCTCCTGAAAAAACGGCCATTTTTTAATTTTTCACATTCGTGTCCCATAGACTTTACCGATGTTCGCACAAATTTTTTATTTTCAATACATTTTTATTGGTAGTATCAAGGAAAATTTGTTACATAACCTTTGAAAAGACATTTCATGGTACAAGGGTATGAGGATTCAGTAGGAGACATATAATACAGTGAAAGATCTCTCATTGCAAGACGTAAAATGAAAGGTCTAATCAGCAGAAATCTTAGTTACAGTTGAACTTAAATTCAAATTATAAACTGAAATAGACAAAACTCTGGCGTAGGGACCAGGAAGGATGAGTAAGCTGTTAGAGCAAAAACCTAGATGCGTCAGGTGAACTCATTAACTGGAGTAAGTGAGGAGAGGTTAAATGTAATACGGAAGACTTTATTGAATTATTTTCAAGGGATCCGAGATCAGGGGAGAAGTCCACCACCCGCCCCTATGGGAACACACTGCGGGCTTAGGTCCAGCCCCTTCTCCCGGATTCCTTACCTCAGTCGAGTCTAATCTACATGAGGTAGCCCATTATCAGTGTCAAAATGTGGTTATTAGACCTGTCCTGTTCCACAAAAGTTTATCTACAGAAGATCAGATAAACCTAGGGCCATAGATGTCTTCATAGAGAAAGATAAGTAAACAAACAGAGTAGCCCTGGAACTTTGGGGTCGCACAAATTTTTTATCTGTTCACAAGTTTTGGTGCGAACTGAACCAGGGGGGTGTTCAGCTCATCCCTAGTCTTGACATGTTGGGTATCTATTTAGTGAACACAACCTCATATTTTATACTTTCTTACCAACTGGGTAATAAATTGCATTTGTGTGCACTAAAATTAACACATACAGTATCTCACAAAAGTGAGTACACTCCTCACATTTTTGTAAATATTTTATGCTATCTTTTCATGTGACAACACTGAAGAAATGGCACTTTGCTACAATGTAAAGTAGTGAGTGTACAGCTTGTATAACAGTGTACATCTGCTTTCCCCTCAAAACAACTCAACACGCAGACATTAACCACTTGCTGACCGGGCCATAGCCGAAAGATGGCTACAGCGTGGTCAGCTTATTCTGGGTGGGCATCCATGGGACGTTCTCCCAGAATGTTGCTCTCGTGCGCCCCCTGGGGCACGCTCCTGCAAACATCCATAACCCCCGGGTCCGGATGGCCCAGCGCATCATGGATCACGGTAAATGGCCGCTTGTAGCGATCACTTGTAAACAAACTTGTAAACGGAGCGATCACTTGTAAACAAACTTGTAAACGGAGCGATCACTTGTAAACAAACCAGTGTCATGTCATGGTGCCGGTTCCTCCCTCCCCTCTCTGTACCGATCTGTACAGTGCAGGGGAGAGGGGGAGAGACCATTTTTAGCAGCGGTGTGGGCTGGATCTGTAGTGCCAACAGCGCTGCTCTGTGCCCATACTGTGCAATACTCTGCAATAATGTGCAATACTCTGCAGTACTCTCCAATAATGTGCAATACTCTGCCAATACTCTGCAATAATGTGCAATACTCTGCAATAATGTGCAATACCCTGTAATACCTACTCTGCCAATACTCTGCCAATACTCACCAATACTGTGCCAATACTGTGCCAATACTCACCAATACTCTGTAATAAATTTTAACAGAAACAAAGATTTTTTTTTTTTTTTTTTACCAAATTTTCAGTCTTTTTTGATTTATAGCGCAAAAAATAAAAAACCCAGTGGTGATTAAATACCACCAAAAGAAAGCTCTATTTGTATGAAAAAAAGGACAAAAATTTCATATGGGTACAGTGTTGCATGACTGAGTAATTGTCATTCAAAATGTGAGAGCCCCGAAAGCTGAAAATTGGTCTGTTTAGGAAGGGGGTTTAAGTGCCCAGTGGTCAAGTGGTTAATGTCTAAACTGATGGCAACAAAAGTGAGTACACCCCTAAGTGAAAATGTCCAAATTGGGCCCAATTAGCCCTTTTCCCTCCCGTATGACTCGTTACAAGGTCTCAGGTGTGAATGGGAGCAGGTGTGTTAAATTTGGTGTTATTGCTCTCACTCTCTCATACTGGTCACTGGGAGTTCAACATGGCACCTCATGGCAAAGAACTCTCTGAGGATCTGAAAAAAAGAATTGTTGCTCTACATAAAGATGGCCTAGGCTATAAGAAGATTGCCAAGACCCTGAAACTGAGCTGCAGCACAATGGCTTAGACCATACAGCGATATAACAGGTTCCACTCAGAACAGGACTTGCCATGGTCGACCAAAGCAGTTGAGTGCATGTGCTCAGTGCCATATCCAGAGGTTGTCTTTGGGAAATAGATGTATGAGTGCTGCCAGCACTGCTGCAGAGGTTGAAGGGGTGGGGGGTCAGCCTGTAAGTGCTCAGACCATATGCCGCACACTGCATCAAATTGGTCTGCATGGCTGTAATCCCAGAAGGAAGCCTCTTCTAAAGATGATGTACAAGAAAGCCCGCAAACAGTTTGCTAAAGACAAACAGACTAAGGACATGGATTACTTGAACCATGTCATGTGGTCATGATAAACTTATTTGGTTCAGATGGTGTTAAGCGTGTGTGGCGGCAACCAGGTGAGAAGTACAAAGTCAAGTGTGTCTTGCCTGCAGTCAAGCATGGTGGTGGGAGTGTCATGGTCTGGGGCTGCATGAGTGCTGCCGGCACTGGGGAGCTACAGTTCATTGAGGGAACCATGAATGCCAACATGTACTGTGACATACTGAAGCAGAGCATGATCCCCTCCCTTGGGAGACTGGACCACAGGGCAGTATTCCAACATGATAATGACCCCAAACACACCTCCAAGATGACCACTGCCTTGCTACAGAAGCTGAGGGTAAAGGTGATGGACTAGCCAAGCATGTCTCCAGACTAAACCCTATTGATCATCTATGGGACATCCTCAAACGGAAGGTGGAGGAGTGCAAGGTCTCTAACATCCACCAGCTCTGTGGTGTTGTCATGGAGGAGTGGAAGAGGACTCCAGTGGCAACCAGTAAAGCTCTGGTGAACTCCATGTCCAAGAGGGTTAAGGCGGTGCTGGAAAATACAAAAAATTGACACTTTGAGCCCAATATGGACATTTTCACTTAGGGGTGTACTCACTTTTGTTGCCAGCAGTTTAGACATTAATGGCTGTGTGTTGAGTTATTTTGAGGGGACAGCAAATTTACACTGTTATACAAGCTGTACACTCACTACTTTACATTGTAGCAAAGTGTAATTTCTTCAGTGTTGGCACATGAAAAGATAGAAGAAAATATTTACTAAAAATGTGAGGGGTATACTCACTTATGTGAGATAATGTATATTTTTTTTTCTGAAAATACGCATTGGATAAACTGTTTCATTATAAACGTATGACTCCATGGTCTCTGCTTTCAGACAATATAGAATGTATAGGGGTGTTAACTGATCTTCAGGCTTAAAATGTTTATTTTATCACGTGTGCAAAACAAAATAAAAAGTTCTAGCAGCAAAATGGTTAAAGGTGATATTGCAGAAGAAATGGCGGACATTTGTATGATGAATGTTTTATTTTTATACTATGGATGTGTGATATGATTGGTCAGGAAATTGTCAGGTGGTGTAAGGTTATGTGATGTCACAGAGTACAGACAAGGAATCTCATTCTGTACTATTTTATTGAATGAAATCTCTTTTTTATGTCCTAATCATTATAGGTATACCTTGACTGATTGAATTCTCATACAATGGAGATGGTGATTTCCAGAATAGGTAATACACGGTCACATGAGAAAGGTCACATTGATATGATAACAGTTTCTACTGACAAACATGACATGATATTACAAAGTTCAATCAGATTACAACTTTATCAGACAAGACGTGAAATGACATGGGGTTGGGTAAAAGGTTTTCCTAATGACAGATCAGCCTTACATTACATAGACATATTATAATAAGAAAATATACAATTCAATATGTTATAATGTCATATGGGTACAGTGCTGCATGACCGCACAATAATCATTCAAAGTGTGATGCCGCGTACACACGGTCGGATTTTCCGATGGAAAATGTGCAATCGGAGCGTGTTGTCGGAAATTCCAACCGTGTGTAGGCTCCATCACACTTTTTCCATCGGATTTTCCAACACACAAAGTTTGAGAGCAGGCTATAAAATTTTCCGACAACAAAATCCGTTGTCGGAATTTCCGATCGTGTGTAGACAAATCCAACGCACAAAGTGCCACGCATGCTCAGAATAAATAAAGAGATGAAAGCTATTGGCTACTGCCCCGTTTAAAGTCCCGACATACGTGTTTTACGTCACTGCGTTTAGAATGATTGGATTTTCCGACAACTTTGTGTGACCGTGTGTATGCAAGACAAGTTTGAGCCAACATCCGTCGGAAAAAATCCATGGATTTTGTTGTCAAAATGTCCGATCAATGTCCAACCGTGTGTATGGGGCATGACAGTGCTAAAGGCTGAAACTTGGCCTGGGCAGGCAGGGGGTAAAAGTACTCAGTATTGAAGTGGTTAAAGACAAACAAGGCTGCCTTGCAACCATCATTTTTTTTAATCCTTAGACAAAAAAATGCAAAAATACTAAACAAAATGCACTTTTTTTCTATTTACTTGGACCAGTCTTAGTTTAAAAATAAGTAGCATTACTGCACATGAAATGAGCACATTTTGTTCTGTCTGTCTGTTCTGTAAAATTATGGTTCTGGTTCAAGTCATTGCAAAGTATTTACAAAAGAAATAAAGTGTTTTTTTTTTTATTGACAAGAAAATAATAGTTGAAGGAGACTAAGGAGTTAATTTGGGCTAATTTGAGTAAACTAAGACTTAAAGCGGTTGTATAACTGCACATGTAAAAAACAACGAAGAAAAAAAACCCTGTAAGGCAAAGACATAATGAGCTAGTATGCACCGCATACTAGCTCATTATGAAATACAGTAGGTGACCGCAATATTGTGTCAATCTCGCCGCTGTTATTGGCGAGATTTGACACCTGCGAGCCCCATCGCGGGAGCCAGTGCCGAGCTGGCTCGCTCATCGAGAAAGGAAAACTGTTTTTTTCCTTTCCCAATGAGCGACAAGCATTGCTGACAGGTGTTTGGTATGAATCATGAGAGGGAACGCCGCGCCAAATTAAAAAAAAAAGGCATGGGTTCCCCTCCAGGGGCATACCAGGCCCTTAGGTCTGGTATGGATTTTAAGGGGAACCCCTACGCTGAAAAAACGGCATGGGGTCCCCCAAAATCCATACCAGACCCTTATCTGAGCACAGAGCCTGGCCAGTCAGGAAAGGGGGTGAACCGTACCAGGCCACATGCCCTCACCATGGGGGGGTGGGTGCTTTGGGGCTGGGGGGCACCCTGCAGGCCCCCCCACACCGAAGCACCTTGTCCCCATGTTGATGAGGACAAGGGCCTCTTCCCGACAACCCTGGCTGTTGGTTGTCGGGGTCTGCGGGTGGAGGGCTTATCGGAATGTGGGAGCCCCTTTAATAAGTGGGCCCCCAGATCCTGGCCCCCCACCCTATGTGAATAAGTATGGGGTACATTGTACCCCTACCCATTCACCTGGGGGAAAAAGTGTCAATAAAAAAACACACTAGACAGGTTTTTAAAGTAATTTATTAGTCAGCTTCTTCTGACTTCGGGGGTCTTCTTCCGACTTCTCCGCTCTCTCTGGCCTCTTCTCCCAGTGTCCGGTTCTTCTCCCGCTCTCTGGCCTCTTCTCCCGGTGTCCGGTAATTCTGCCAGGCTCCTCCACTATCCTCTGCTCTTTTGCTGCTCTTTTGCTAGCGGTGGCCCGGTCTTCTCCATTGTCTTGTTCCCTCTTCTCTTCTTCCGATGTTGACACAACGCTCTCTCCCGCTGTAATGATGTGTGCGAGGTGCGCAGCAACTTATATAGGCATGTGGCATGGTCACTGGGTGATGTCACCCGGTGACCCTGCCTCCTTATGATGTCACAGTCCCGGGACTGTGACATCATAAGGGGCGGACCTTCAACCGGGCTTTCACAGCACATGCAAAGTGAATATCTCTTAAACCGTACAGGTTTAGGAGATATTATTTTACCTACAGGGTATACAACAGCTTTAATAGGGGGTCAAACAGATAAAGATTTTATTAAAAAAAAGTTCTTTCAGGGAAGCATGGGCGAAGCCGGCCGAGACAGACATGTCAGACAGACTTGCACCTGATTGGGTATTCTTTACAAAGAGAAGCTTCACCACATCCACTAAGCTTTGTGTAAAATTAGTGCAACTGCACCTGCAAAGTGCACGGTCTTCAAACTGCTCTTCTGAAGACGTTACGTAGTGAAGAAATGTGTCAAGTTGGTGCATAGGTTTCCAAGCAGGTGGAACGCACGCTGGAGTCCATCGGCCCACGGCTTCCTTTTTTGTACTAATAGGAAGCCAATGTTTTAAAACTCTCATGTATATACAGTACATCAGTAACGGATATTTTAAAATAAACCTAAAGCATTTTACACTATGAGAAGCCTATCCTTCTCTTTCTTTCTCATCCACAAATAATTTTGCTATTGGAGCCATTGGCAACACTACCACGAGGAAAGAACGGTGGAGAGCAGTTTGGAGGATATCCCTGGTCTCTGGATGACCACTAAGCAAATTTGACTCCTCTTTTTTATACAACAAGAGGGTCATCTCCATTTGGTGAGTGGGGATCTATATCACACGTGTGGTGGAGTGGTGGCACTAATGTGGATACAGTAGCTGAAGATAGCACAAGACACTTTAACAAAGCCGAAAGGACTTGTCACATTGATTATTATTTTTCAATATTGTTCACTATTTAATATTGTGGTTAATTTTTGAGAATTGCATATTTAGACTATATAACCTTTATTATCAACATTTGATACCATTTGCAATTATGGTTTTTGTATAAGAATTGCATGTGGGCACTACAGTGCACTATATATATATTATTTTTTTCATTTATTTTTACATTTTATTTCATTTGCATTTGCAAGCGCTGTTCACACACACAGAGCTAACACTCCTGTGGGTCACTTTGAGCATCACATAACTTAATTGGTTTTGAACAGCAGCTGCAATTATTTGCACTGGTGGCGCGAGTGTGTTTCTATATATCAAAGTGTACAGTCTATTTGCCTTTAGTTAATTCACCCCATTGTCTCTAATAAAGAGAAACAAGCATTATTTTTACAGGAGATAATGTCAAAATTCAGCAAAAGGGTTATCCCCAGAAATAGAGAAAAGCATAATTGAGGGAAACCTATACAGGGGGGCACAACATAAAAGATTAACCAGTTCTGGACTGCCCATCGCATATATATACTGCGGCAGGGCGGCCCAACTGCGCAAAGTCACATACAAGTACATGATTCGTACCCACAGATCTGGGGCACGCGCGCCCCCACCCACCAGCCGTCACTGATTTATGGCCTGGACCTGCTGATCGGTTCTGGCGAGTCAGCGAACCTCCTGAAAGTGATGACATCTCTCCTCCTGGAGCCCTTTTTAGTTCCAGTGAGCGAGAATATCAGATCGATCAGTGAGTACACAAGCACTACACTGTCACCAGGACATATAGGCACATATTTCACCCCCTTATCACCCCAAGTAAACCCTTTCACTCCCTGTCACAGTGTCACCAAGTACAGTGTTCATATTTTTTACTGATCACTGTATTGGTGTCACTTGTTAGGGCAGTTAGTGGTAGTTAGCGGTAGTTTCAGATAGATTTAGGGTACCCCATATATTCCCAAATAAATGTTTAACCCCTTGATCATCCCCAGTTAAAGGCTTTGTAAAGGCAGAAGATTTTTTTATCTTAATGCATTATATGCATTAAGTAAAAAAAAACCTTCGATGTGTAGCAGCCTCCCCAGTACCCCAGTACCCCCTAATTACTTACCTGAGCCCCTTCTCTCTACAGCAATGTCAAGGCACTCCTCCTGATTGGCTGAGACACAGCAGCAGTGCCATTGGCTCCCACAGCTGTCAATAAAAATCGGTCAGCCAATCAGGGGAGAGAGGGGGTGGAGCCGGGCAGGGCTTCCGTGCCTGAATGGATACATGGAGCTCTGATTCCACTCGGGTGCTCCCTGTAGCAAGCTGCTGGCTGAGGGGGCACCCACCAGAGGGATGGGCCAGGGGAGCAGAAGAGGGACTCAAGAAGAGGAGGATCAGAGCTGCTCTGTGCAAATCCAACTGCACAGAGGAGGTAAGTATAATCAGTATATAATATTAACCTTTTCACTCCCTGTCACAGTGTCATTAGTATAGTGTACAGATTTGTTTTTCTGATCACTGTATTAGTGTCACGAGTGACACTAGTTAGCTAGTTAGTATCAGTTAGTGTCAGCATCAGTTAGCGTCAATCCCAGACAGCATTAGAATTGAACCCTTTGATTGCCAGTAACACTAACACACACACTATATATGTTCATTACTAGAATAGTGTGGGCATGAATTAATATCTTTGATCTGATCAGAACTATATTAGCGTCCCCAATAGTATAGTGTTCCCAAAAATGTGGCGTTCACCCCCCGACACCCGCCAGCACCTGTGTTTAGCCCCTCCATCCAGCCCACTCAAGTGCAGTACAAGAAGATCACTGTCACTTCCAATACACAGTACACAAAGCTGCAACATTTAGCCAGTCATACCTGATCTCTGCTAGCACTAGCAGTCAACTTTTTTGTAGCAGTTCACACAGTCCTCTGACAACCAGGTGCTTTTTTACCTGTGAGTCACACTAGGTACCTGTAAATTTAGTGGCAAAAGGTACACTAGTGAAGAGGCCCACACGGTACAGAACATGATGGATAAGAGTGCAGGGGAAGCCTCACTGTCAGATTCAGGCTCAGTATTTGAACCTGTAGGGAGCGGCACCCTGAGAGATAGCTCTGACAATGGAGTAGTGGTCCCTGCTAAGGTCAGGTGTACCCGACCCCATTCTTCTGTTGCTGAGGTGCTACAACCGCATGATACTCGTATGCAGCAGTGTCGGTACTAGTGCCACTCAACCTTTTTGGTGAACTGGCGAGTACCAGTACACCCTGGTCATAGACAAACCAGCACTGCAGTAAGACTTGGTGACGTGGCGAGTCTCATAAGTGTAATTCAAGCTGGTGCAGTGGCTAGCACAAGTAGTGCCACGCAGCCACCAAGAATTCAAACACAGGCCCAAAAAGCCCATAGTGCCCTTCCCACTGTGCTTGCAAGTCCTGTTTGGCAGCCCACAGATTTAACGCCCCTTGAATTTTTTGAGCTGTTTTTCACAGAGGATCTGTACAGATCTATTGTGGACTAAAGCAATTCATATGCTGGACAATTTATCACCACAAATCCAAGTTCGACCCTTGCCAGACAATTTGGCTGGAAACCTATAATGTTACCCGAATTTAAGACCTTTCTGAGCCTATCCCTCAACATGGCCATTTTTAAAAACGTGGAGCCCCCAACTCCCCAGACTAAACAGGGAGCAGTGGCAAGATTGTTTGGGACTTTATATCACCCTTATTCAAAAAGGGGTACCATTAATATGTGGACAATTTTTATTCAAGCGTGCCACTTTTTAGATACCTCTTTCAATTAGGAATTGGCGTATGTGGCACCATGCGATCTAATCGCTGGAGCTTCCCTCAGCGGCTTGTAAATGCCCAACTTAGCTAGGGGGAGAAAGCCTGCTTGAAGTCTAATAAATTACTTGCAGTGAGATGGAAGGACAAACTAAACAATTTTGTTCTGTCTTCCATTCAGCCAGATATGGCAGTCCAAATTACTATGGTGATTGGTGTTGTTAAGAAGTCCCTCTGTGTCTATGACTACAACCATAAAATGGGAGGGATGGACTTCAATGACCAGATGATGGGGCCATACTTAGTTGCCCATAGGGCCAGATGCTGGTACCAAAAATTGTCCGTATAAATATTCCAATTGGCTCTGTTCAACGCTTATGTGCTATACAAATCATCAGGAAAAAGTGGATCCTTAATAAAATTCCAGGAAGAGATCATCACAGCCCTTCTGTATCCAGACGGTGCTGTGGCCCAACTTCCCAATACAAATGCAGTGAGCAGGCTGCATGAGAGGCATTTTCTGGATGTCCTCCCTGGTACCCCTACCATAAGAGCACCTAAAACAGATGTTGTGTCTGTAGCAAGCAAGGATACAGGCGTGACACCTGCTAGTTTTGTCCTGGCAAATCTGGGGACTGTTTCCGTTGCTACCACACACTAGTGAAGTATTAGCATAGGGTACAGCACCACACAGTCCTAGGGCACACTGTCACACAGGGTCTCGAAAGATGAGATGGCTATCGCATTTTGAGAGACCCAAACCTGGAATGTTTATAGTTACAGTAAAAGTGTAAACAAAAAATAAAAAATAAACAAAAAAGCATAAAAAACAAAAAAAAGCCAAAAACAGTTGTCCTTTTATTGTTCTTACTGTTTTATTGTTTTATTGTTAACCAGTTTTTGCTTTTCAGGTCTGTCATTCTAATGTTTTACTGTACTGTTACTGTAATTTATTGTTAACCAGTGTTTTACGCCATTCAGTTGCAGCACAGATTTGTTTACTTTGACAGCAACAGGGTTTGCTTTTACAATACATAAATCAGTGACTACAGCGCTTTAGGAGGTGATTTCACCACTGCTGTTAAAAAAAGAGCATATATGGCGAAGCACGGGGGCTGGGGTGGACATAGGGGCGGATTGCCCCTATGCTTTGCCATATAGTTTTTACTTTTCTTTGGCACAGATTGCAATAAAAAAGTTGTTTTTTTGAGTTAATGTTTTATTGATACTGTGATTTATTGGTAACATCGTTTGCTTTGCAGGTACACCATTCAGCTGCAGCACTGATTTATTTTGACAGCAACAGGGTTTGGTCTCACGATATGTAAATCCATGACTCCAGCACTGTAGGAGGTGATTTTACCACCACAGTTAAAAAAAAGCATATAGTCCGAAGCATAGATGCATTGCCCCTATGCTTCAGCATACATTTTTATTCACTTTTCTTGGCAGAGATTTCTTCATCCACATCGATAAATGTGAGTTTAGGAATCTGTTAGGTTCTTTTTTTTTTTTTGTTAAATATTTTTTATTGGTTTTGAAACAAAAGTAACAAGGAGAGAGGAAAAAGAAGGGGAGAATACAGCATAAGGGTAATTCAAATACATTACAGCATGCACTTGCGGGCGCAGCCGCTAATCTTGTGAGGGAGAAAATCAAGTTATTGTATATAAACCGTAATAGTAGATTATACAGTTAGGGTAGATATTCTGTTAAGCATTAAATAATCAATACGTTAGAGATTTTGTTACTGAGTTATAGAGATCTAGCTTTGCATTTTATCATGGATAATGGTTGATATAGGGTGGGTGGGGGTATAAATTATCTAGTCATGAGGGTCATCTGGTAGAGCTTGTCGTTAAGCTCTGTTCGGGTGGTTAGAGACGTAGGTAGGTGTTGGTAGAAGGGATTTGTAGGGGATGAAATGGGAGAGTATTATTGTGTGGGCTGTTGTGAGTATTGTCAGCAGAAGGTATAACTTTTGTAATTGTC
The DNA here is from genome assembly GCF_042186555.1 of Aquarana catesbeiana. Taxonomy (NCBI): domain Eukaryota; kingdom Metazoa; phylum Chordata; class Amphibia; order Anura; family Ranidae; genus Aquarana; species Aquarana catesbeiana. Next base: position 8,038,076 of record NC_133324.1, on the reverse strand, counting down.
ATCTTGAGTTTGGGGGTTTTAGGATTCACCAGTAGTGGAAAGGGAAAGGACAGGAACAGAGTATATCCAGGGTAAGGTAATTATACGTTATCCTAGGTATCGTCACAGCATCCATACTGCTTTTATTTGAAGTATTGTTTGTATTCATCAGCGGTAGTAAAGTGTATCCAGTATGTCCATGTCTTGGTGAACTTTGGTTGTGTTTCTTTGGCCTGATGTATGAGGTCCTCCATGACCATTGTTTTTTGTATGCGTGTGAACCATTCTGCGATGGATGGCTGGTCCGTTGAGCGCCATTTGAGGGGGATGCATAGTTTGGCAGCGTTCACCATGTGCATGGCCAGAGATCGGAAGTAGGTCGACATTGGTAATGTGGAGTGATGGAGTAGGAATAAAGCAGGGTTGAAGTCTAACGTGTATGTAGTTATTTGGCTGATAAATTTGTGTACTTCTTTCCAGAAGGGTTGGATTTTAGCACATGACCACCAGACATGTAAGAACGATCCAATCTCTGTTTTGCATCTCCAACATGTTTGGGTAATGGATGGGTCAATATGATGCATCGTCAGTGGAGATCTGTACCATCTTGACAGTATTTTAAAGGCGTTTTCCTGCACTTGCACATTGATTGATCCTTTGTGGGTGAAGGTATTTATTTTCTCCCATTCTGCATCGGTAAGGTTTATCGAGAGATCTTGTTCCCATTGTCTGGTGGTCCAGTGTTTCGTTGGTGTGCGGGCTGTAAATAGGAGTGCATATGTCTGGGATATCAGGTGTTTTTGGGATTCCCCACTGGAGCATAGACTTTCAAATGTGGTGGTCTGTCTGGACCAGTCTGGTCTGGGTTTAGATTTGCTAAAAAAGTGTCTCAGTTGGACATATGTCCAGAATGGGAAGGATCTTATGTTCATTTTTGACGCAAGCGCTGGTTGGGATAAGAAATGATTTCCTTCGAAAAAGTGCTCTGCTCGTACAGTAGGGTGGGGCCAATGGTCTGCTAAGAAGGTGGAATGCATTCCTGGTAAAAAAATCTGGGTTCATCCGTATTGGGGTCATTGGGCCATTAGGTGAAGAGATTTTGTGGAGGTTACAGGTTGTGTGGAAGGAAGCCAATGTCGGATTAATTAATAGGTGATGTTTGGATTCAGGGGGGATATTAGATTTAGTGATCCAGGGGAGATGAGACAGTGGGAGGTCTGAGAATGATTGCTCTATGTGGATCCAGTCTTTATGTGCAGAGTGTATGTTCCAATCTATAATTCTTGTAAGATGGCACGCTTGTTGGTATTTGCGTAGATCAGGAAGACCTATGCCCCCTAAGAGTTTAGTCTCAGGCAGCTTAGTCTCGGGCGTAGTTTGGCCCATATGAATGATGTACAGGCTTTTTGATAAGTTAAGAAGAATGTTTTCGGGAGTTTAATGGGGATAGTTTGCAAAATATATAAGATTCTGGGCAGAATATTCATTTTGACTATCGCGACTCTACCGAACCAGGAAAAAAGTCCAGTGGACCATTTTTTTAAGTCTAATTGTATTTTCTGTAAAATTGCAGCATGGTTTAGGGTGTATAAGTCTTTCAAGGAGGTCGGTAAGAAAATACCTAGATATGGGATTGCTCTAGTGTTCCACGAAAACGGATAGTTGAGTTGGCATTGTTGACAAATTTCTGGGGCGAGGGAGATATTAAGGGCTGTCGATTTCGAGTAATTTATTTGGAGGTTAGAAAGGGTATGGTTAGTTTGAAAGTCTTTGAGAAGGTTGGGTATGGTCGTGAGAGGGTCTGTGAGAAAGAGGAGTATGTCGTCCGTGAAGGCAGCTACTTTGTATGTGCGTCGTTGGATGGTAATTCCCTTAATATCTTGATTGGCTCTTAGGCGTCGCAGGAAGGGTTCCAGGGATAAAATAAAAATGAAAGGGGAGAGCGGGCATCCCTGACGGGTTCCATTCGACACGGAGAAGGCGTCCGACAGGTGGCCGTTTACGTGGACTTTGGCAGTAGGGTTAGAGTAAAGGGCCGATATGAAATTGAGCATCGTTGGGGGAAGACCTATCATCCTTAGAGTTTCTGACATATAGTCCCAGGCCACTCTGTCAAACGCCTTCTCCGCGTCTAGAGAAAGCATAAATCCGCTAGAGTGGCTGGATGTGAGCCAGTGGTATATATTAAGAGCTTTTAGAGTGTTATCTCTCGCCTCTCTTCCCGGAACAAAGCCAACTTGGTCCAGATCTATAAGTTGGGGCAATAGTGGTAGGATACGGTTCGCTAAAGTTTTCGCGTACCATTTTAAGTCCACATTAAGAAGCGAGATGGGTCTGTAATTGATAACTAGGGATGGGTCTTTGTCTGGTTTTGGAATTACAGCTATATGGGCAGTCAAAAGGTCTCGAGGCGGTGTCGTGGGGGTTGCGAATGAGTTGAAGGCTTTTAAGAAGAAGGGGATGAGTGTTTCTGCGTAAGTTTTATAGTAGCCGACTGTCAAGCCATCGGGGCCGGGGCTTTTACCTGATTTCATTTGTTTCAAAGCTAGATCTATTTCTTCTCTGGTTAGGGGGGAGGCCAGATCTTGGGCCACGGAATCCGAGATAGGGGTAGGGCCATATTGTTGCAAAAAATCGACTATCATTTCAGTTCTTTTGTTTTTATCTGTGGAGGAATGAGATGGGTGAAGATTATATAGTTTACTATAATATTGAACAAACTGTTGTGCGATGTCTGGGGTTTTGGTAAATGTGTATCCTGCTGGATCAGTGATGGAATGAATCGTTGTGTGAGCTTTTGTCGCTTGTAAAGCCCGAGCTAGCATTTTACTGGCTTTGTTGCCGTATTCATAAAACGTTTTTTTGGAAAGGATATATTTGCGTCGAGTTTGGGTGTCCAATATATCAAGTAGATCTTTTCTAGTTTGAATCAGTTCTGTCATAGTGGAGAGGGCTTGGGTTTGTTTGTGAGCACCTTCTAGCCTATGGATTTTGTTGATGAGGTCTAGGTATTGTTTTCTGCGTAATCGATTGCGTTTAGCAGCCGCCGCGATTAGGACTCCTCTGATTACACATTTGTGTGTTTCCCAGATGGTAAGTAGGGATGTGTCTGCCGATACATTCTCTTGCAAGAAATGTTTGAGGTTAGATTCAACTTCGGCCATGATGGAAGGGTCATTCAGTAATGATGGATACAATTTCCATGTTTGTGAGCGGGGTGTCGTGTGTGGGATTTTAAGTGTTAAAGAGGCGGGGTGATGATCTGAGATAAGCATGGGGTCAATTGACGTGTGGTGGATTAGAGATAAATCTTTTTGTGTCAGAAAGATGTAATCAATCCTTGAATATCTGTCGTGGGGAGCGGAATAAAATGTAAAGTCTTTAACGTTTGGGTTCAGGGTGCGCCAGGAGTCATGTAGTAGTAGCTGTTTGAGTAATGATTTAATTGTCTTAAGGGACGAATACGGGAGTGAGGATGAGCCGGTGGATGTGTCTTGGATAGGGTTAAGTGGAACATTAAAGTCTCCTCCCAAGATGAGGGTTCCTTCCTGGAAGGTCGTGAGTGTATCTGTGATCTTTCTAAAGAAAGGTACCTGACAGCTATTGGGGGCGTATATATTAGCCAATGTGAATTTTCTATTGAGGAGAGATCCTTTGAGAAATAGGTATCTGACTTCCACATCTATTAGAGAGTCTGTGATTTGAAAGGGGCAGGATTTAGCAATGAGTATTGAGACTCCTTTTGATTTGTGCAACGGGTTGGTAGCGTGATATACCGTGGGATACCGGTAATTTTGTAGTTTCGCCGTGGAGTTGGATCGAAAGTGGGTTTCTTGAAGGAAGATGATATCGGCTTTACTGCGGTACATGGTGAGGAGTAATTTGGAGCGTTTCTCTGGTGTGTTGAGGCCTTTTACATTTAGTGAGATTAGTTTGAGTATGGTGCTGTGTGTGTTGCTGGATGGATTTGTCATTGTATAGGCGTTTGGATGTATTTAGGAGGATAGTAAGCACTGCGGTAGTGGGAGTGATGAGGTGGGCTGAAGGGTATGTGCGTGAGGGCGAGGTAGGTCGGGGGACAGGAGTAAGGGAGGTTTAACAATACCAGCAATTATTGTGATCTCAATCACCTAATCCAGTGACTATAATCACAGTAATTTACTAGCCGGTAGGGATGAGCTTCGTGTTCGAGTCGAACCCATGTTCGACTCGAACATCGGCTGTTCGATCGTTCGTCGAATTGCGAACGATATGGGCCATTCGCGCCAAATTCGTGTGGCGCGTCACGGCCCATAATTCACTGCGGCATCGCAGTGCATTGCTTGCTGATGATTGGCCAAGCATGCACTATGACCCGCATGCTTGGCCAATCACAGCGCCGCCTTAACAGAGAGCCATAATTGGCCAAAGCCAAGGAGGCTTTGGCCAATTATGGCTCAGGGGATTTAGTACACGCCCCACACTATATAAGGCCGCCTGCACGGCGGCCCTGTGCAGTGTGTTCCGGTGTGCTTAGAGAGAGAGAGAGACAGTGTCATTTCATTTGAGTTAGCTAGATTAGGCAGGACAGTCAGTCAGTTAGCTGCACTTAAAGTGTATTGTGTATATATATGCATCCCAGGTGTTGCATATATATATATATATATACACTGTATTCAGTTTAGCTAGATCCGTTCCTGTTATCTTCTAGACTATTTACACTTAGTGCAGTGCGTCCTGCTCACAGTGTTCAGCTAGATCCGTTCCTGTTATATTCCTACTGACAGGCAGGCTTGTCTTGTTACAGTATTTTGAAGAAAATTACTGGTGTTCTTTTGATCCTATTAGTGCCACAGTCAGGCAGCTAGACTATTTACATTTAGTGCAGTGCGTCCTGCTCACAGTGTTCAGCTAGATCCGTTCCTGTTATATTCCTACTGACAGGCAGGCTTGTCTTGTTACAGTATTTTGAAGAAAATTACTGGTGTTCTTTTGATCCTATTAGTACCACAGTCAGGCAGCTAGACTATTTACAGTTAGTGCAGTGCGTCCTGCCCACAGTGTTCTGCTAAACCTACAAGTAAGTGGGGTGCGTCCTGCTCACAGTGTTCAGCTAAACTTACAAGTTAGTGGGGTGCGTCCACCTCACAGTGTTCAGCTAAACCTACAAGCTAGTGTGGTGCGTCCTGCTCACAGTGTTCAGCTAGATCCGTTTCTGTTATCTTCTTACTGACAGGCAGGCTTGTCTTGTTACAGTAAATACAGCTACCTGAAGAAAATTGCTGGTGTTCTTTTGATCCTATTAGTACCACAGTCAGGCAGCTAGACTATTTACAGTTAGTGCAGTGCGTCCTGCTCACAGTGTTCTGCTAAACCTACAAGTTAGTGGGGTGCGTGCTGCTCACAGTGTTCAGCAAAACCTACAAGTTAGTGGGGTGCGTCCACCTCACAGTGTTCAGCTAAACCTACAAGCTAGTGGGGTGCGTCCTGCTCACAGTGTTCAGCTAGATCCGTTCCTGTTATCTTCTTACTGACAGGCAGGCTTGTCTTGTTACAGTATTTTAAATAAAATTGCTGGTGTTCTTTTGATCCTATTAGTACCACAGTCAGGCAGCTAGACTATTTACAGTTAGTGCAGTGCGTCCTGCTCACAGTGTTCTGCTAAACCTACAAGTTAGTGGGGTGCGTCCTGCTCACAGTGTTCAGCTAAACCTACAAGTTAGTGGGGTGCGTCCACCTCACAGTGTTCAGCTAAACCTACAAGCTAGTGGGGTGCGTCCTGCTCACAGTGTTCAGCTAGATCCGTTCCTGTTATCTTCTTACTGACAGGCAGGCTTGTCTTGTTACAGTATTTTAAAGAAAATTACTGATGTTCTTTTGATCCTATTAGTACCACAGTCAGGCAGCTAGACTATTTACAGTTAGTGCAGTGCGTCCTGCTCACAGTGTTCTGCTAAACCTACAAGCTAGTGGGGTGCGTCCTGCTCACAGTGTTCAGCTAAACCTACAAGTTAATGGGGTGCGTCCACCTCACAGTGTTCAGCTAAACCTACAAGCTAGTGTGGTGCGTCCTGCTCACAGTGTTCAGCTAGATCCGTTTCTGTTATCTTCTTACTGACAGGCAGGCTTGTCTTGTTACAGTAAATACAGCTACCTGAAGAAAATTGCTGGTGTTCTTTTGATCCTATTAGTACCACAGTCAGGCAGCTAGACTATTTACAGTTAGTGCAGTGCGTCCTGCTCACAGTGTTCTGCTAAACCTACAAGTTAGTGGGGTGCGTGCTGCTCACAGTGTTCAGCAAAACCTACAAGTTAGTGGGGTGCGTCCACCTCACAGTGTTCAGCTAAACCTACAAGCTAGTGGGGTGCGTCCTGCTCACAGTGTTCAGCTAGATCCGTTCCTGTTATCTTCTTACTGACAGGCAGGCTTGTCTTGTTACAGTATTTTAAATAAAATTGCTGGTGTTCTTTTGATCCTATTAGTACCACAGTCAGGCAGCTAGACTATTTACAGTTAGTGCAGTGCGTCTTGCTCACAGTGTTCTGCTAAACCTACAAGTTAGTGGGGTGCGTCCACCTCACAGTGTTCAGCTAAAGCTACCTGTAGAAGGTTGGTGGTGTTCTCATACTACAGGCAGGCAGTTGATTTTGCTAGCTGCGGTATCAGTACATATATATATATATATATATATATATATATATATATATATATATATCCCAGCTTAGTGCAGCTACAGGCCATTAGTATGTCTGGAAGGCCAAGAAGGAGAGGCAGACAGTCACAAGCCAATAAGAGAGGGCAAGCAGGCTCTGTGTCTAGTGCTGGTCGTGGAGACGGTGCATCCTCATCAGCACGTGGCCATGGGACACGCTTGGCCTTTTTTTCGGCAGCTGGCCATGTTGAGCCGCAACATGCGGAAGACTTGGTCGAGTGGATGACCAAGCCGTCCTCATCCTCCTCATCCTCTCTCACCCATGCCCAGGGTACTTTGTCTGGCAAAGCAGCGGCCTCTTCCCTCGGCTCAATGTCATCAGTGACTCCTTCCCTAGCCCCACCATGTCCTCCTGAGGAGTCCCTCAAACTATTTGACCACAGTGTTGGGTACATGCTCCAGGAGGATGCCCAGCGTTTGGAAGGCTCTGATGATGATACTGAGCTCGATGAAGGCAGTAACACGAGCACGGACAGAGGGGGTGCCCAAGAAGGACAGCAATCTGGCAGTCATGCTCCCCCTGCTGCAGCATACTGCCAGGTTTGCTCCAGTGATGAGGAGGGAGGGGATGATGAGGTCACTGACTCAACGTGGGTGCCTGATAGGAGAGAAGAGGAGGAGGAGGAGGTGGCACATCACCAACGAGGCAGGATGCCCTCCAGGGGCCAGCCTAAGGGCAGCACATTGACTGCATCACACCCCAAAGCTCCACATGTGCAGGGCGCTGCAGTCTCTGCGCGTTATTCAAAAAGTTCTTTGGTGTGGGCCTTTTTTGAGACGAGTGCATCAGATCGCACCGCTGCTTTTTGCAACACATGTCTCAAGCGTATCTCGCGTGGCCAAAACATCTCCCGCTTGGGTACCACATGCTTGACCAGACATATGTTGACCTGCCATGCAGTTCGTTGGCAAGCGTATCTAAAAGACCCACACCAAAGAACAAAGAGGACCTCTGCTTGCTCCTCATCAGCTGAGATTTCCAACCCCACTAGACCTTCAGTCCTCTCTGAGACCTGCACTGAGAGGAATGAAGGTGTAGAATTAGGTGTGTCACAGCCACGTACTTGTGGGCAATCTGATTTTGGTACACCGACGTCAGATTGTACCAGGCAAATTTCCCTGCCCCAGCTGCTGCACCGCCGAAAGAAGTTTGCTCCCAGCCATCCACATGCCCAGCGGTTGAATGCTAGCTTGGCAAAATTGCTAGCACTTCAACTGCTGCCTTTTCAGTTGGTAGACTCTGCCCCCTTCCGTGAGTTTGTGGAATGTGCAGTTCCTCAGTGGCAGGTACCCAAACGCCACTTTTTCTCACGGAAGGCGATTCCGGCTCTCTACCAGCATGTGGAAGGCAATGTCCATGCCTCGCTGGACAGGGCGGTCAGCGGTAAGGTGCATATTACCGCTGACTCATGGTCCAGCAGGCATGGACAGGGACGTTACCTAAGTTTCACGGCGCATTGGGTGACTCTGCTGGCAGCTGGGAAGGATGCAGGACAAGGTGCAGTAGTGTTGGAGGTTGTTCCGCCACCACGCCTCCAAAATGCTAATGATTGTGACACACCTCTCTCCTCCACCCCTCCTCTTCTTCTTCCTCCATGGCCTCTTCCTCGGAACCAGCGGTGCTCCGTAGTCGTTCAAGGGGCTACGCAAGTACGCAGGCCAAAAGATGCCATGCGGTGCTTGAGCTGGTGTGCTTGGGGGACAGGAGCCACACTGGGGCAGAGGTTCTGTCAGCTCTGCAGGGGCAGGTTCAGAGGTGGTTGACGCCACGCCAACTTAAGGCAGGAATGGTGGTTTGCGACAATGGCACCAACCTCCTCTCTGCCCTCCGACAGGGACAAATGACCCATGTGCCCTGTTTGGCTCACGTCCTTAACTTGGTGGTGCAGCGGTTCTTGGGCAGGTACCCGGGCTTACAGGATGTCCTGAGGCAGGCCAGGAAAGTCTGTGTGCATTTCCGCCGGTCATATAATGCCAGTGCTCGGCTGACGGACCTCCAAAAGGAGTTTAACCTGCCCAAGAACCGCCTAATCTGTGACATGCCCACCAGGTGGAACTCAACGTTGGCCATGCTGCAGCGGCTGCACACGCAGCAGAGGGCCATCAATGAGTACCTGTGCGACTATGGCACCAGGACAGGGTCAGGGGAGCTTGGTTTTTTTTCCCCACGCCAGTAGGCCATGATCAGGGATGCATGCACTGTCCTGTCACCATTTGAGGAGGCCACGAGGATGGTGAGCAGTGACAGTGCATGCATCAGTGACACTGTCCCCCTTGTCCACCTGTTGGAGCACACGCTGCGTGGAATAATGGACAGGGCACTTGAGGCAGAACAGAGGCAGGAAGAGGAGGACTTCCTTAGCTCTCAAGGCCCCCTTTATCCAGACAGTGTTCCTGCGTGCCCGCCGATCACACAGGAAGAGGACGAGGAGGAAGAGGAGGAGGAGGAGGAGGAAGATTGTGTCAGTATGGAGGTGGAGCCTGGCACTCAGCATCAGCAGCAGTCTTTAAGGGATCAGTCCCAAGAAACACATGGACTTGTACGTGGCTGGGAGGAGGTGGCTGCGGACCATGTCGTCCTTAGTGACCCAAAGGACTCCGGACCGAATGCCTCAGCAAACCTACGCTGCATGGCCTCCCTGATCCTGCAAAGCCTGCGTAAGGATCCTCGTATTCGTGGTATCAAGGAGAAGGACCAATACTGGCTGGCAACCCTCCTTGATCCACGTTACAAGGGTAAGGTTGCGGACCTTATCTTGCCATCGCAGAGGGAGCAGAGGATGAAACATCTTCGGGAGGCCTTGCAGAAAGGTCTGTGCAACGTGTTCCCAGAGACTGGGAGGTTACAAACTCCTGTTTCTGGACAACGTGTTGCTGAGGCTTCGGTCAGTCAAAGAAGGAGCGGTGGAGAAGGTGGCCGTCTGACCGATGCGTTCAGACAATTTTTTGGTCCGCAGCCCCAAAGTATGATTGGTTCCAGCAACCATCGCCAGCGTCTGTTTTACATGGTGCAGGAATACCTAGGGGCAAGATCAGACTTGGACACCTTTCCCACCGAAAATCCTCTGGGTTACTGGGTCTTGAGGATGGATCACTGGCCAGAGCTTGCACAGTATGCAATTGAGCTACTGGCCTGTCCTGCATCCAGCGTTCTTTCGGAACGCACATTCAGTGCTGCTGGAGGCGTGGTAACCGATCACAGGGTGCGTCTGTCCACTGACTCGGTCGATCGACTGACCTTCATAAAAATGAATGAGTCTTGGATCACCACCAGCTACCAAGCACCTGATGCTGATGTAACCGAATAATTTTTTTTGAAATCTCAGATCCCTTCAAAGACTGCCTATGCTGATGCTGAGTGACTATTCCTGAGTAATTATCCTCTTCCTCCTCAATCATCACGCTGATAGCTTGTAAGAGCATTTTTGGTTCTGGGCGCCACCACCAGTGCCTAAGGCACAATTTTTCATCCCCTGTTTAACAGGGGCGTGTAATTACGATTTTTGATGTAATACTTTGCAGCAGGGCTCGTTCCTGCATTCCAACTAGAGTGTCTGTGAGGGGTTGCAGTGTTGTGGCACCAGCACCAGTGCCTAAGGCCCAATTTTTCAGCCCTTGTTTAACAGGGGCGTGTAATTACAATTTTTGATGCAATACTTTGCAGCAGGGCTCGTTCCTGCATTCCAACTAGAGTGTCTGTGAGGGGTTGCAGTGTTGTGGCACCAGCACCAGTGCCTAAGGCCCAATTTTTCAGCCCTTGTTTAACAGGGGCGTGTAATTACAATTTTTGATGCAATACTTTGCAGCAGGGCTCGTTCCTGCATTCCAACTAGAGTGTCTGTGAGGGGTTGCAGTGTTGTGGCACCAGCACCAGTGCCTAAGGCCTAATTTTTCAGCTCCTGTTCAACAGGGGCATGTAATTACAATTCTTGATCTAATATTTCACAGCAGAGCCCTGTGAGGGCTTACAGTGTTGTGGCCACAGCAACACCTAAGGCCCAAATTTCTGCTGAGTATATAGGGCAGGACCCTACTTTCAAACAACTAACTTACAAACGACTCCTACTTGCAAACGGAAGGAGACAACAGGAAGTGAGAATAAATCTACCCCTAGGAAGGGAAATTCTCTCCTGTAAGAGTTAATATGAGAAAAACATTTCTCCTTTCCACTGATGCTTTCCAATCCATTGGGACAAAAAGTGAGGTGAAATCTTCTGAAGAGGAGGAAAGACAGCAAAACAAATGTCACAGGGGTGATAACCCTTCCCTATGTTTTCCAAAAAGCTTAAAAAAGATTTTTTGGCTGGAGCTAAACACGTTAAAAATGTACCCGTTCAAAATTACAAAGAGATTCTACTTAACAACAAACCTACAGCCTGTATACTGCTGTTCAGAGTATATAGGGCCTGGTGGCCCCACACCTTTCCTTATTTTAATTTGGGTGCGGGGTTCCCCTTAATATCCATACAAGACCCAAAGGGCCTGGTAATGGACTGGGGGGTACCCATGCCGTTTGTCTCACTGATTTTCATCCATATTGCCAGGACCCGACATTACATTAAACCCGCAAGCAGTTTTAAATGAGATTTTTTCCTTTAAAAATGACATTTGGTGCAGGGACTGTTCTAAACACAGGAAACACACGTCACTTTACAGGCATACTATAGACACCCCTCAGGTACGATATTTAAAGGAATATTTCACTTTTTTTTTTTTTACTTTAAGCATCATTAAAATCACTGCTCCCGAAAAAACGGCCGTTTTTAAAAGTTTTTTTTGCATTGATACATGTCCCCTGGGGTAGGACCCGGGTCCCCAAACCCTTTTTAGGACAATACCATGCAAATTAGCCTTTAAAATGAGCACTTTTGATTTCGAACGTTCGAGTCCCATAGACGTCAATGGGGTTCTAACGTTCGTGCGAACTTTCGGTCCGTTCGCAGGTTCTGGTGCGAACCGAACCGGGGGGTGTTCGGCTCATCCCTACTAGCTGGATTAGGTCAGTGGTATGTGTAGGTTCGTTTATAGGAGATGCTTGATAAGAATTGCTTAACCACTGTGTGAGGGTTGGTCTATCAATCGAGAGATGTCTACAGTAGGTGGGAAAATCTGCCAGTGAGGTCTAGCTCACCAGCAGCCCTATTTTATATATGTGGTGGAACAGGGGAGACAAGTATGTAATACTCATGTTGGGAAACTTGGTGGATTGAGGTCACATAATTGATAGGATGGCCGATAATTGTGATGATGAGATATTTAGGTGAGTAACGATATTAGTAGTTAGTTATACCTTAGATCGTGTGGGGGGGAGAAATTGTTTAGGTGATGGTTATAGGTAAGGTCGTAGCAGCGAGGGGGGAAAGGCACAAAGAAGAATAACCGTAATAAACATTTCTACGCAAGTATATTAACATCTATATCTAGACAACCGGTTCATATAGTAGACGAGCCTAAGGCTGAGTAATCAGGGTAGCATATCATATGTGATACCAATCATCTATAGTAATACCTCTATGCTTTTATAGAGTGGTTGTGTGTTAAAAATAAATTGAACTTAACCTGAGTGGAGTGTGAGTGCAGGCATGTGTAGTCAACCCAGGCATGGACAACAGTACAGGAAGGATTTAATCCTCTGATTTTATGTATGTGTAGATTCGTAGGGGATGGACGGATTTTGATGAGTGTAGTAGTAAGCGTAGTCCCCCAATGTATTTAGTGTAACGATAAGTGTCGGTGATTCATGGTAAATGTAGTGTTAACCGTGTTTGTTGCGGTGTATGAAAGTAAATGAGGGCATGTAATGTGTAGGAATGTAAAGAAGATGCGTCCAAAGCCAGCAGATGGCAGTAGAGAGCTAAGTTTCAGAAAGCTGTTCGTGTATCTCGTCAGTTTGAGGGGAGTGAAACTGATAATAGGGTTGTGAAAGAAATCGTTGTCTCAAGTGTTGTCAGTGTGTGGTGCTATGTACTAGTGTCTTCCCGATACAGGAGGTAGAAACCGCTTAAATCTTTTAACTTAAAACTATAATCTATAAACTTTAACAATTTACCCTACGGGCTTTACTCAGGATACAAAGGGTCTGCAGGCAGCCAGTCCGATGAGGCATAAAGTGCGTGTCCCGGTGTTAGAGAGCTTACACATATACAAATATCTGTATGGGGAGCAGGTGAAGTGTTTCCTGGGGACAGAACGTTCTGCAGTGGGGAGCGGTGACTACAGCATAAATACCGCATCTGATTCAGTTCGGTAGTCCATGAATTGAAGGATCTTCAGGAATTAAAAGTGAAGAAATCCGTGCTTTGTTGTATGAGAAGGTGGCAGAGTCAATGTGTAAGCGGGAAGGGGTATCGCAGACAGGAGGACCGGGTCTCGGGTATTGCTGCAAGGTATCCGGGCGTAGCGGTGTGTCTTCCGTAGAATGTTGACGAGTGTGGCAGAGTTCGGTGATAGATTTCCAGATACAGGTGGAGAGGAGAGGTGGGGAGAGGTGTAGCAGGAGACGTTAGCAAGAGCGGCTTGTGAGGACTGCGTAGTCAGGGGTGAGGAAGGAGATCAGCAGTCTCGGCGAGCTCTGCGAGGCAGGGGCGCTGTCATGGGGCTGGGAGGCGGGTGTCGGGGCCCCATGGAAGAATTGGGTCTGTTGGGTGACGGCGATCTGCGTCTGCGAAAGCTGGTGGTGTGTGCATCCATCGGTTCTTCTTCTGGTGGACGCCGGGTATGGGGTGTGATGTTGAACTCCGCATACCAGTTTGGGACCGCCACATAAGGTATATCCAGGGTACGGTAGAATACTTTGAGGTCCTCTGGGACTCTCAGCAGTGCAAAGCGACCTTGGTGGGAGGCGGATAATCCGAACGGGAACTTCCAGCGATAGCGGATTCCATTGTCTCGTAGAGCTTCCAGAAGCGGTCGGAGATCTTTACGTTGCCTCAGTGTGATTGCTGACAGGTCTTGGTAAATATGGATGTGGCAGCCATCGTATTCCAAGTGCGATTTTTCGCGTGTTTTCTTAAGGATTTCTTCCTTGGTTGCATAGTCATTTATAAAGCAGATAATATCCCTGGGGGGGTATGTGTCTCTGCCTCTGGGACGGAGCGCCCTGTGGATACGTTCCATAGCTAGTGGAGTATGCCGAGGCCTGTCGAGGAGTTGGTTGAAGAGGCCTGTGACAACAGGGAGGATTTGGTCTTGGTCCACGGATTCAGGTAGGCCTCTCACCCTGAGATTGTGTCTGCGGCCCCTGTTGTCGAGATCTTCAACATGGCGTTGAAGATCTCTGAGTTGCATGGTATGGGAGTCCACTTTATAGTGAATGGTTTGTACTGCTGAGCCTTGTAGTGCCACATCATCTTCGACACGCTGCATTCTCCCTGAGATGGCCTGGAGCTCGTGGCGCAAGTCTGAGATGGCCAAAAACAAGGTGTCTTTAATGTCAGCTGCCACAGCTTGGAGATCCCGTAAGCTCGGTTGACGGAGAGATGTGCCGTCGGTCTCCATTTGCGATGTGCGGGGTTCGGATGGGGTGAGAACGATCTCTGTCAGTTCCTGAGGAGGAGGTGAGGCGGGAAGGGGAGCCGCCATGTTAGGTCTCTGGGAGCGGAATATCTCCGGTATAGTATGGTTCGTGCGGCCGGTAAATTCTCTTGGGGAGCGGGATCATGACTGCGAGCTTCCGCGGGAAGAAGTTCCCATAGAGGGTGGTCGAAAGATGTCGGTGTTCCCCTGTATAGGCTAATGAAAAGGCTGTGGTGAGCGGGAGCCTAGGGATCAATCTTCTCTCAAGGCAAACCACGCCCCCCCGTTAGGTTCTTTTTTTGTTCAGCCCATGGGCTGAACAAAAAATAGAGCAGTGCATGTATGCCCATCATTAGAAGTGAGTTTATGCAGGGCGGTATTCTAATGGTGGCCATACCACCAATCAATAGATGTGAATAGAGAAATATGTTTGTTCTCTTTGTTTGTTCAGCCCACAGGCTGCATGAAAAAAACAACAATGTGCCCAACAAGGATCAGCGACGTACTGGTAAGTTGTTGGACTTTGTGTGCGTATACCAGAATTATGTCTGCAGGTTTAGGTATCATCTTGGTATCTTTTTTTTTTTTTTCTGTCCCACCAGGGAACCCGAGAATGCAGCCGGTGGTTCTTTCAGCTGACCATAGAGCTGATCGGAGACCAGAATGGCTTCAATCATCTCTATGGCCTAAGAAACCAGACGCTACGAGCATTTCATGACTTTGGTTTCGCTGGATATAAACAGCGCCATTAGGAAATTGTGAAAGCATCTTATTACACCAATCTTGGTGTGGTCACATGCTTTAGGGGCTGAGGAAAATAGACCCCACATTTTTCAAAAAAGAGTACCTGACACTGCCTATTGCTATCATAGGGGATATTTACATTCCCTGTGATAACAATAAAAATGATAAAAAACATAAAAAAAATGAAAGGGACAGTTTAAAAATAAAATAAAAAATAAAAATAAAAATAAATAAGTAAAAAAAATTAATTAAAGCTCTCCCGTCCCCCCGTGCTTGCGCACAAAGGCAAATGCAAGCATCAGTGTTGTGTCGTATGTAAACAGCAATTTCACCATGCACGTGAGGTATCACTATGAATGTCAGATCGAGGTCAGAAATTCTAGCAGTAGATATCCTCTGTAAATCTAAAGTGGTAACCTGTAAAGGCTTTTAAAGGCTTTTAAAAATGTATGTAGTTTGTCGCCACTGCATTGTTGTGCACAATTTTAAAGCATGTTGTGTTTGGTATCTATGTACTCGGCATATGATCATATTTTATATTTTACCAACAATTTGGGCAATATAGTGTGTTTTTGTGCATTAAAATAAAAAAAAAGTGTTTTCTTTTTTCCAAAACAAATGTGTTTGAAAAATCGCTGTGCAAATACTGTGTGAAAAAAAATTGCAACACCCACCATTTTAATCTGTAGGGCCTCTTTTTTAAAAAAATCTATAATGTTTGGGGTTTCAAAGTAATTTTCTAACAAAAAAAACAAAAAGTGTCAGAAAGGACTTGGTCTTTAAGTGGTCAGAAGAGTGGGTGATGTGTGGCATAAGCTTCTAATGTTGGGCATAAAATGCCAAGACAAACCCCTCCAAATGACCCATTTTTGGAAAGTAGATACCCCAAACTATTTGCTTAGAGGCATGTTAAGTCCATGAATTTTTTATATTTTGCCACAAGTTTCAGGAAAATAATTTTTTTCTGCAAAAAAAACGGCATCCTGGGCTACACAGTAATGGCCGCCATTGCCTGAGCCAAAAATGCACCATATCATGCCTGCCAAGCTACACAAACATGACCGCTGGCCATAGGAAGTCATCAGGCACTAGGGAAAAGGATACCGGCTATGGAAAAATGGCCGCCGGCCATAGGAAGTCCTCAGGCACTAGGGAAGAGGATGCCGGCTACGGCAAAATGGCCACTGGTCGTGCTACATGAGTCTACCACAGATGCAGGAGAACCCTGTAGCCTCCTAGGAAGAGAGCGAGAGAGAGAGAGGATCTGGGCACCAGACCCAGTGCCTCCCCCCGGTAAGCACAACACCTAGGCAGTGCACACCCCCAGCCCACCAGTATTCAACCCCGTCCCCAGGACCCACCACAAGCACACTACCTCATATGGAGGGGGGAGGGGAAGAGGGTGGTTACCAAGGGACCTCCAGGGCTAGGAATATAGGGTGCAGGGATAGAGGGGACCCACAGGACCGACTAACCCAGGGAGGGGCCCGCATCCTCTACAAAAAACCCCCTAAGGGGAGCGGGGAATGTTACTCACCATACCAGGACCAAGAGGGCATCACTTCTGACAGAATCTCCTCGCCACCGAAGTGGGGGGGCTGTCGGCCATGAGGGATGCTGCGACTTGAGCTGAGACCCAGTCGTATGTGACCTCGCAAGACATTTAACTCGCAGGGCCAGCCCCTGTCCAGTGGGGCTATGTCACGGCCGACCTAGTGCATAGCTTCAGTCTGCACACGCTCGCTGGCCAGACTGGGGTGACCACTGGATCGAATGTCCAGCCCATCGCCCAGCCCAGCAGTTGATTGTAGATCGCACCAGAAAATTCCAGGAAGCAAAAAAATATAAAAATACAAATTGCCAGGACAAGAGATCGCAACAGGGAACTAGGTCCTTACTCCTGACTAGGCAGAAAAAAATCTGAAGGCCTGTGGCAGAGAGGGGGTGTATATCACCTAGGACAGCCCATGGGTGTAGCCAAGTGGGCAGCCCTAGTCTGCCTAGTGTCCTACTCCTGTAGGGGGCGATATAACCTTATGGTTCTGAATAAAGAAGGATGTGTCTGTCAATGAATGAAAGAGAAATTATATATTGCTTATACATGGCATGGGTATATGTGGAATTACACCCCAAAATAAATTTTGCTGCTTCTCCTGAGTATGGGGATACCCTGCGGCCCCCCCACCCCAAAGCACCTTGTCCCCATGTTGATGAGGACAAGGGCCTCTTCCCGACAACCCTGGCCGTTGGTTGTCGGGGTCTGCGGGTGGAGAGCTTATCAGAATCCGGTAGCCCCCTTTAATAAGGGGGCCCCCAGATCCCAGCCCCCCACCCTATGTGAATGAGTATGGGGTACATCGTACCCCTACCCATTCACCTGGGGGAAAAAGTGTCAATAAAAAAAACACACTACACAGGTTTTTAAAATAATTTATTAGGCAGCTCCGAGGGTCTTCTTCCGACTTCTCCACTCTCTCAGGCCTCTTCTCCCGGTGTCCAGTTCTTCTCCTGCTCTCCGGCCTCTTCTCCCGGTGTCCGGTTCTTCTCCCGCTCTCTGGATCTTCTGCCCGGCTTCTCCGCTATCTTATGCTCTTTTGTCACTCTTTTTCTAGCGGTGGCCCAGTCTTCTCCGCTGTCTTGTTCCTTCTTCTCTTCTTCCGATGTTGGCACGACGCTCTCTCCTGCTGTAATGCTGTGTGAGCGGTGCGCAATGACTTATATAGGCATGGTGCGTGGTCACCGGGTGATGTCACCCAGTGACCCCGCCCCGTATGACGTCACAGTCCCGGGGCATGATGGGACTGTGATGTCATAAGGGGCGGGGTCAACGGGTGACATCACCTGGTGACCACGCCCCATGCCTATATAAGTCATTGCGCACCGCTCACACAGCATTACAGCGGTAGAGAGCGTCGTGTCAACATCGGAAAAAGAGAAGAAGGAACAAGATGGCAGAGACGCAGGGTGCCCCCCTGCCCCAAAGTGCCCACCCCCCATGTTGAGGGCATGCGGCCTGGTATGGTTCAGGAGAGGGGAGCGCTCGCTCGTCCCCACCCCCTTTCCTGATCGTCCAGGCTGCATGCTCGTAAAAGGGTCTGGTATGGATTTTGGGGGGGGACCCCTTGCCGTTTTTTCGGCGTAGGGGGTTCCCCTTAAAATCCATACCAGACCTAAGGGCCTGGTATGCCCCTGGGGGGAACCCATGAGGGTTTTTTATTTAAAATTTGGCACGGTGTTCCCCCTCATGATTGATACTAGACAGCTGTCAGCACTGCCTATCGCTCATCCCAAAAGGAAAAAACATTTTTCCTTTCCCGATGAGTGAGCCAGTGTGACATGCACAGTACCCTGTCGCCGTGAACCAGTGCGATGGGATCGCTCTGGAAACATTCTCACGGTCAGGTACTGTGTACGCTTTTTGATTTTTTTTTTACCCAAGTCATGTGGCTGAATACATTTTGGCCTAAATTTATGACTAAAATTGAGTTTATTTATTTGTATTATTATTTATTGAATTTATTTTTGTTATAACAAAAAGTAGAAAATATATTTTTCTTCATAATTTTCAGCCTTTTTTCATTTATATCGCAAAAAATAATAATCTCAGAGGTGATCAAATACCACCAAAAGAAAGCTCTATTTGTGTGAAAAATAGGACCCAAATTTAATTTTGTGTACAGCATTGCATGATGGCACAATTACCAGTTAAAGCAGCGCAGTGCCTAATTGTAAAAAGGGGGTAAAAGCTTCCAGGGGCTGAAGTGGTTAAAAAGCAGATTGACAGTAACGAATTTATAATCTGATTAATGCACTGCCATGCAGAGATGAAAAGATTAAAAAAATAAGAAATAATAATCTCTCCCTACACAGCTGTCCCTAACAACACTGATAATATAGCTGATAATATAGCTGCTCTGAGGACACCATTTTATTGATAGGTAATCCATTCTTTCATACATTCCTTGTGCACTGCATTATAGGTTTTTCCCTATTTTGGTGGCTAATAGGGATGGGCCAAACACCCCCCTGTTCTTTTTGCAGCAGAACTGGGGAAATCTTCTAACCCAAATGGCGAATCCCATTGAAGTCTATGTGAGCCGAACAGGAAAAATCAAAATGCCCAATTTTAAGGCTTTTTTGCAAGTAATTGGCCATAAAAGGGGTATGAGGGTCTGGGTACTGCCCTCAGGGACATGTATCAATAGTAATAAAATAAAAACAATTGTTTTTTTTTCAGGAGCAGTGATATTAATGATGCTTAAAGTGCAACAATAAAGATGAAAAATTCCCCTGACGGAGGCTCCTTACCAAGTGATCAGCTGTGACCAATCGCATCTGATCACAGTGTGAACCAGGAAGTGCTGGGAAATGGCTTTCCTCGGTTCGCGATGACAGAACAATGCCAATCAGTGCCCATCAGCTGCCAGTCAGTGCCCCATCAGGAACGTCTGTCAGTGCCCATCAAAGTGCCAATCAGTGCCCATAAAAGTGCCAATCAGTGCCCCATCAGTAACGCATGTCAGTGCCCTTCAGATGCCCATCAGTAATGACTGTGAATACCTCCTCATCAGTGCTGCCTATCAGTGCCACCTATCAGTGCCTATCAGTGCCACCTATCAGGGCCCATCAGTGCCCATCAGTGCCACCCATTAGTGCCCATCAGTGCCGCCTGTCAGTGCACAGTGCCATCTACCAGTGCCCATCAGTACTGCATATCAGTGCTGCATATCAGTGCTGCCTATCAGTGCCCAATAGTGCTGCATATCAGTGCCGCCTATCAGTGCCCATCAATTCTACATATTAGTGACACCTCATCAGTACCCATCAGTGCCACCTTATCAGTGCCTTATCAGTGCCAGAGCTTGGGTACAGTGTTGCATGACTGCACAATTGTCATTCAAAGTATGACAGTGCTGAAAGCTGAAAAATGTCCTGGGCAGGAAGGTGTATAAGTGTCAAAGGGCCTGGTATGGATCAGAGGGGAATCCCATGCAGTTTTTTCTTTCTTTTTTTACTGACTCTTTGTTTCCTAACTGTCAGTGGGGAAACCCATTGATAGCTGATCGCTCATCGGTTGTTAAGGATGCCGTGGCCGGCTTCCTGGACCAGCTCCTAAACAACCAGCTTACACTACGCCCTGATTGGGCAAAGGTTTGCCCAATCAGGGTGCAGAATGCACTGTGCAAATTCAGGTGTTTGTTGAATGTCCGAATAGGCAAATGTTTGGCCCAAACTCATGATCGGGCCGAACCAATCGCCCATCCCTAGTGGTGAACCTGCAAACTTTTCAGCCAAAAGTTTATGAATCATAAACTTTATGACTCCTACAGATTCACCACAAATCTATGGTGCCAAATCTCATCCCTGCACCAGTATTTATATAATAATAATAATAATAATAATAATAATAATAGTAATAGTAATAATAATAATAATAATAATAATAATAATAATAATAATAAACATGGCATTCTTGACCATCAAATTTCTCATTTTTACTGTTTCATGTACAATATGTCATAATGGTAATTTTATAATTTTCACTTTCTACAGTGCTGACAAAGATGGATTCTGTGTATTTTATGTTTGGCCTTTTTTTTCCTACTCTATAAGCAGATTCATATTCCAGTCTATCAGTAATAAATAACAGAATTATTCTTTATAAACCTGACACTCTCACAGCCTTCAGCTGAACCATGAAATCAGTGTCAGGATCCTGGGCTGATGTCAGTGATAATGAAGTCAGGAGAAGAGGAAGAACTCATTGGAGTCTATCAGAAACTCGGCCATGTTGTCTTCAGATATCCACTTAGAATATTGTGGTTGTTGTCTTTGTGTTTGACCCCCTGCACATCTGACACCCAGAACTCTGCTCACCGCTGTGATATGACTATGAGGAAATATACATTTGAGTACAAGTATTCTCAGGATGGAGACATCATTATAGGAGGGATATTCTCTGTACATTCTGCAGTGTCTCGGTGGCGACAGAAAGGAAGTTTTATTAAACATCTCATGTGTACAGCGTGAGTGAAATATGAAGAGCAAATCTTCCAATCTGATCTACAGAGCTGTGTCTTTAGGAGATATGTGTGATAATGTGCAGGACTCATTCAGTCTGTTACACTGCATTTATATCAAATCAAAGTATATCCTTAACCACTTCAGCCCCAGAAGGATTTATTAGATTGTAAGCTCTTCTGAGCAGGGCCCTCTTAATCCTCATGTATTTTATTGTATTATAACTGTATTGTCTCCCTTTTATATGGTAAAGCGCTGCATAAACTGTTGGGGCTATATAAATCCTGTATAATAATAATAATAATAATAATAATTTACCCCCTTGCTGACCAAGCCCTTTTTTTTGCGATATGGCACTGCGTCACTTTAACAGACAATTCCACATGCAACGTTGTACTCAAACAAAATTGATGTCCTTTTTTCCCACAAATAGGCTGGATTCACACCTATGGCAGTTTTAGTGCTTTTTGCATTTTGCAGATTTGCACTACAGTCCATTTAACTTTGTTTCCTATGGAACACGATCTGTAATGCAAATCTGCAAAATGCAAAAAGCACAAAAAATGCATAGGTGTGAATCCAGCCATAGAGCTTTCTTTTGGTGGTATTTGATCACGTCTGTGGTTTTTATTTTTTGTGCTATTAACCAAAAAACAGCAACAATTTTGAAAAAACAGAATATTTTGTACTTTTTGCTATAATAAATATCCCCCCAAAAATATAAAAAAACGAATTTCTTCCTCAGTTTAGGCCAATATGTATTCTTCTACATATTTTTGGTAAAAAATGCACTATGTGTATATTAATTGGTTTGCGCAAAAGTTATTGCATCTACAAAATAGGGGATACATTTATGGAATTTTTTATTATTATTTTATGGCAGCGATCTGCGATTTTTATTGTGACTGTGACATTTCAGCGGACAGATTGACACTTTTGACGCTATTTTGGGACCATTGACATTTATACAGCGATCAGTGCTATAAAAATGCACTGATTACTGTGTAAATGTCACTGGCAGGAAAGGGGTTAAGCACTAGGGGGGGGATGGGCTCACTAGAATATGACAGAGATCGCTGCTCTCGATCACTGTGGAGCCGCCAATGACATAGGGGTACGTCATTTTGCGCACCAGTTCCACTTTGCCAACGTGTATCGGTGTGAGACAGTCGGCAAGTGGTTAAAATATGTTCATGAAAACCACGTAGGGCCCATTCCCATTCAAGGGTTCTATTGCCGGGTGTTAATGTCCACATTCATTGACCCTTTTTTAAGGCAGCACACCGCAGAGCATGGTATGTGTATTATGGTGTCTAGAGTTGTGTTGGGATCCACTGTACAATGTATTGGGGGGCAATTCACAATGAATGACACCGCATTGCACTGCCCATAGAGAAGGTGCTTTGCCATGCATTGTTATGTGTTACCACGATGCACAAGTGTGAATGGGACCTTAAATGACTTTGGCTCTTAATGGCCCCAAACCTTTTTTTTCTTAGTTTTAGAATGGGGAAAGATAAAGAATCCCTGTCAGGTTTTTACTGCTATCAAAATATCACTGCAAATTGCAGTGGCCAGTTCCTATGCCTTTTGTTTGAGAATGGTTTGCTTATTAGCGCTAGAAATGGACAGAAGAAAAAGAAAAAAAAAAAAACAAGATTCACCCCTATAGACTTCAATAAGGTTTGCTGACAGATCACAAAATTCAAAAGATTTGAGAAACTTCAAAAACTAAACCCAGGAAGATTGTCTTATCTCTGGTCCTGACTGTCTCCTACAACATGTCTGTAGGCTCCAACCAGTCCTATAACAAGTTTGTAGTCTGTGAATCTTTCCTCTAGTAAGTCTGCAT
The DNA here is from genome assembly GCF_042186555.1 of Aquarana catesbeiana. Lineage (NCBI taxonomy): Eukaryota > Metazoa > Chordata > Amphibia > Anura > Ranidae > Aquarana > Aquarana catesbeiana. The sequence goes on along the minus strand of NC_133324.1, from coordinate 8,015,273 downwards.
TCTCTGACCTTCTTCTGTAGCATTACATATACTGAATATTATGTGCGGCTACTTGGTGATATCAGGGGCTACAGCTGAGGTCCTCTATGCCTCCTAAATTGTCAACCACTGCTATAACTCATGTAAGTGCAGGGATGATTGAACTTCACTATGTGGTTCACAGAGCAATACACACGGCCACCAATCCCACCTTAGATCTGTAGTTGAAATGTGTTATACATTTTGCCATAAAGAATTTCTGCTTGAATCCTTATACTGTAGACCAATGAAAAACGATCCATTTTCTGCAGTGTTTACCGGAGAGAATACAGACATCTCCTGGCTTTTATATTTGCTATTGATGAGATAAACAGCAGTCCAGATATTCTTCCCAACATAACTCTGGGATACCATGTGTATGATTCTTGTGGACATGTGAATAAAGCTATAAAAGACGTTCTACAGATATTGTCTGGACATACAAAGGAAGCTCCAAATTATTCCTGTATGGAGCGGGGTGCCCTGACTGGTTTCATTGGAGATCTCAATTCTGACACCACCCTCCAAATGGCACAGCTGCTGAATCTATATGGTTACACCCAGGTAAGAAAAGCAGAATTTCCTATATTACATAATGTTAGGGCAGCTATTTGTCCTTTGGTGAGGTGGGACGATATGAAACAAAAAGTCCTTGTGACAAAGTTACTTTAGGATAACATTGTTCTAAAAAAAGAAGGCAGCGTTGTGTAGGGATGGGCCAATGGTTCAGTCCAATCTTTGGCTGATATGGCATATGAACAAATGCCTGAACTTTTACCCATTCAGCCCTCTGTTGCTCATATGGAGAATTAATATTTCAGGAAGCTAGGAACCGCCAGCGGCACCAATGTCATTGGCTTATACAGCCGTTAATCCTTGGCCAAGGCCATGTTTGGTCAATGATGTCATTGCTATCCCTTCCCTGTCATTTGTGCTGGGCCTGTTGGGTTTTTCTTGTTTTTTTTTAATAAATAACTTGTCAAACATTTGGGTGTCTTTATCTCTAGGTTACTTTTTTTGTGAATGAGTAGGAATACTATGTTCTTCTTACTCATTCACATAGGGGAGTTGGTATCTGGAGGCCCCCTTATTTTTTAAGGGGGCTTCCAGATCCCAATACTCCTCCTTCCTGTAGATCCCCACAGCCACTGGGCCAGGATTGTGGAAAGAAGGACTATCTATCAGAGGATCTTGAAGTTTGTATTGTTAATGAATTATTGTATTATGTTTTATTTAATTGAGCAGTTGAGGAGATTACTGTGCACATGGTGGTGGTATGGATATATTGGAGATGTGGAAGCACTGTATAATTCTAGCATGTATACTGTATACACTATATAAAGTATCAATCCTTGTAGGTCTGAATCTTATATGTACTTTAGTTGCTATCAAAGTAGTTTTTAAGGATTGATACAATTTTTGTATACAGTGCAAGGAAGGTATTGAAAAGACCAATCAAAGTAGATGGAAGTGTGTTTTTTTTTTGTCTATAACTTGAAAAAAATATTTTTTCCAAGACAGTTTGACATGTTTATTCCAAAAATGCATATGTATATTACTTTGTTATCTGAAGAAAGGATAGACAGGCCCATGGTGGAAATGTAAAAAATGCTCTGCTCCATAAAGGATATACAGGTTCAGGAGCTGAGCTGGTAATTGTGTTTATACTCGGTTGTCCACCTCCAGCTAAATCCAAAATCAGTCTTGCAGTGGGAGTGTCTGTCCAGTAAATTGATGATCAGGAGACCCCTAGGTGGGATTACAGGAGGAAGAACTCTTAGAGGGGAATTTATCAAAACTGGAGCAGTCAGAATCTGGGGCAGTTGTGTATGACAACCAATCAGCTTCTATCTTTCATCTTCAAAGCTTAACTAAACAAACTGAAGATAGAGGCTGATTGGTTACTCCATATTCTGTCTGCTCTAGTTCTGAAAAATTCCCCCCTTAATGTCAAATTATCAGCTTTCACTGATGGCTGTAATCATTTATGAAATAATAAATGCACTTTTGGATATATATCTGATCTGGTGAAACAAAAACACCAGTAAAATCTGCTTATAGAGCTATAATAGACAGGTCAGACAACATGTTTGTTACTCTCTAAAAAAAGCATTAAAACATTTTCTATGGTTTTCTTCTGTTCATTTGGATATTAAGACTATTTTATTTCTAGATTAGTTATGGAGCCAGAGATACTTTACTGAGTGATAGAAAGAGGTATCCAAACTTTTTCCGGACAGTTCCGGATGATGAGATGCAATATGTGGCCATAGCAAAGTTACTGGAAAGGTTGAAGTGGAACTGGGTCGGGATCCTTACATCTGATGATGAATACGGAGAGAGGGAGATCCGACAACTCAGCAAACATTTATCTAATCATGGAATTTGTATTGAATTCAAGATTCTGGTGTCTAAAGAGAATTATAATAAAATTCCTGCAGAGCTGCGGACCTCAACTACGGAAGTTCTTATTATTTGTGGCTCAGTTAGCAGGACTTATTACAAGTTTTTGTATAATAATGTCCCTTATTACACAGAGAAAACATTTATTATACCAGATTCTTGGTCATTGAGTGACATGTTTTTTATTCTCAGTAACTGCAGCTTGGTGTTTACGTTCCCCCATTTCTACATAAAGGAATTGCTGGAATATTTGTATAATATTTATCCATCCAGCCGCCCAAATGACCCCCTGATGGAGGATATTCTCATAACTGATTTTAGATGTTTTTCAAAAAACCAAATGAAAAATGTCCTTATTCCACTCACATTTAGACGTCCTCTTAGGAACTGCAGTTTGGAGACACTTCGACTTAATTTATATTATCCTGATGAAAAAACATCCTATAGCGTGTATATCTCAGTCTACATTTTGGCTCAAGCATTACATGACATGGATTTCTCTTTTAAAATAAATAACCAAAAATCTGAAATAAATCCACACACACTAAAGTATAAGGTGAGAGCGTCCAATGAAAGTTTACTCGTATCTTTTTATACTCGGTCAGTTCAGTACTGGAACACAATGTGCCCAGACACGTCTTTTACCACACAAAAATTATGCCCAATTTAGGTTTGTGTTTAGTTTACCGTTGTTAACCCTTTCACTTCTGGGGCTGTTTTTTATTTTTGCACAAAGGTTTCAAAAATAATTTTAGGCCTGAAGATTATGTAAAACCCCCAAACAGTATATTTTCTGAAAGCAGAGACCCCGCAGAAACAATGCTTGTAGTTTACATTTTTTCCTGTCACATGATATTAGTGTAATGGTTTACCAAATGTAATATTTTGTTCTCAGTAAAATATACACTAAGTTACTGTAATGTTAGAGCATATAAATGTAATATATTACCAACTTGTTAGGTAAAATACAAAAAAAAGGTTGTAATGAGTAAATAGGGATGTGTGAACCACGCCTGGACAATATGTGTGATGTTATTACTGCTGCTGTTGGAATTGCGATTGAACTGGTAAATTTCTGGTGATGGTGCATCACAAGGGAATGAAGCTTGTTTATGTCTGCCAATAGGGTAGAGAATAGGGTGGGGGTGGGGTGCCACTTGTTTTGTTCCTCTTTAATGTATATTGAGGCTGGGACCTCTTCAATCTGCTTTCTCCTCTGGCTCTTAACAGACGCTTGCATTTGTATTAGAATGCCTTTCGTGAAGGCCTTGTATGTGGCCCATAATGTAGTGTCAGAATGTTTATACTGAAATAATAAAATAGTATTGTAATCATGAAAATATGCCAATCTTTGATTTGGGAGATTTACAATTTTCTACCAATACCAACAAGAAATTCAAGTTCATTTATCCGTGCTATTTTGAAGACAAGTGATACAAATGATGTTGCTTAAAAATATATATTTATTAACTAAAAATACAGTGCAAAATAATATCAGGTATATTTTGTGATAAAACAAATAAATGGATATACTTCTACATATCAAAGATAAATGATGGTTCAGATAATATTCACAGTTCTCTTATTCAATTTCTTATAACAAAATACCACATTTCAATACTTAAATGATACTTGTACATTTTAAATTTGGTAATTTGTGAATTGCCTTCCGTGACTTCACGGACTTGTGTAAACAAATATTGTTTACCTTAATACTATGATGTCATCTCTTCTCAAAACCAACAGACCTTCTTATTACACTCTTAAATGCACAAACAAAAATTGTTATATTGTGCACAGCTTGATAATTTTTAGATTTAGAATGAATCAATGGTTTAACACATACCATAACCAATCCAATTCTAAAACTTTGAAGTCAGTATTATGAGATATTACAATATATATGTATCTCCCTTGGTTTAGAAGCAAAACAAATTCATACTGCAGTTAAAATTCATTTCACTCCAAAGATTAGTCAAGGATATGCTCAACCAAACTTCAATTACCTAAAAAGGTATACATTGGAAAGATTAATACTTTACCAGGTCTTTAAGAATTCTGTCAGTTTGAGAAGCAAAGTCCCAAAAGAGACTTCTTTCCACCTTTAGAGACAGACCCGTCCAGTCATCCTCAGAGCTCCTCCAGATCTTCCCATAGCTCCCCCTTTTTATCTCACCCCAAAAGTGGGTGTGGGTCTCATTACTATGTAATGGATGATGTCATATGACGATGGAGTTACCTATGTTACCTTGACAACCAAGACCAACGCCATTTTGAATAATTACCAATTTCAGCCTCCTAGGGGCAGTGTTACATCAGAAATGACTTTAAATGTGATTGACATGACCTTCTGACCTTGGCTTAGCAAAACATCACTAATTGTCTAATGGTTGACAATCAAGTGTCAATGTCCCCAGCCGTCCTGGCGCTTCTTAAAATATATGTGTATGAGAAAATATACCCCACACAATTAACTGGGGTTGTAAATGCCATGAAAGTGTAGTCAGGATTCTTACGATAAGCCTTCCAGTTATTCATGAATGGTTTCCTAAATAAGATACCATATTTGCACCCTATTAATAATAATATATATATAGAAAACAGGTTTATATAATGTTACCTAATAAAGATACATTGTAAAGATGTATAAAAGAAACATTATTATTTAAAATATATCATTTGTGGATAAGCCCTTTTTGTTACGTAGTTTGTTCTTGAAAATACTATTTAGTTTTGCAAGCTGTGTAAGTTTTTACCAACTTCCCTTATCTATAAGTGTCAAAGACAAAAGATATATAACCTGGGATACTGGTATTTTTACACAGTCTCAAGATATAAAGCAACTTTTGCAACAATGCCTATTCATGGGCTATGAACTCTGATTCAACTTTAGAGCCAAAATGGCTCCTCTCATGTTCATTTGAAAAATATACAGTATAAAGGCCTATATATATATATGAATGTAAATTCTTTTAACCCCAAATGTTCTGACAGTAGGAATAGAAATGTCCGGAGAGAAATTTGTCTCGAAAAAGAGGTTATGGGCTTTTGCAATTAATTGGCAATGAATGGGTTTCACTAAAAGAGTGGCATCCAGTCTCCAGAGGTGGGAGTTTGGGTATATTAGTGTCTCCAAACACTATAGTTACAGGAGCATGGTCAGACCATGGTATTGTACTAATCTGTTAAGTAGTAATCAGCTGGAGGGAAAAAGTCAATTCTGGAATATGAGAGATGGGAAGGTGAGTAGTAAGAGAAATTTTTCTCTGCTCCGTGTTGGCCTGTTCAGACGTCATACAAGTCATGGGTGTGTAGGAAATGGTTGATGGTTTGGTGGACAGGTCTTTTACCTGTGAAAGAATCAAGAGCAGCATTTCCAATTGTGTTGAAGTCCCCTCCAATGATTAGTCTGCCACTTTTGACAGATAAGATTTTTGCAAAGAGGTTCTTGCAGAACTCAAATTTTTTAGAATTTGGGGCATAAACGTTGATGATAGTATGTCAAAATTGATTGATATCGCAGGTAAGGATGTGGAAGCAGCCTAGAGGAACTATGAGTTCAGATTGTAGTTGGAAGTGAATTGAGTCACAGATAGCTGTGAGAACCCCATTTTTCATGTGGGTGTTAGAGGCTGTGAATATATGGGGTAAGTGTTTCAAGGTGAGAGCAGACATTTTGGCCATTGCAAAATGTGTTTCCTGGATCAGGAGAATATCTGCATTGAGTGAGCAGGCCTCACCTGCAAGGGATGATCACTTGAAGGGTGAGTTGAGGCCTCACACATTGAGTGAAGTAAATTGAATCTCCATGTTGTTTCAAGAGCTTGAGAGGTCTTATTCGGTATGTGGACATTCTGGGATATGCTGGGTATTCTATAGGGTTTTAGTCGTGCAAAAGGGCCGGACAGGAGGTCCGGTAGGCTCATGGTAAATTGATCTAGTGGAGTAAGTATTCTAGAAGTAGGGTTCAGAGTTTTGAAGAAATAAAGATTGGTTTGGTGCATAGTTTGGAGAAGAGCAAGGGGACGGGTTTATAAAGGGCTTGCATAAAATGCAAGGGTGATGGGTAGCAAATAGGGATGAGCCGAACACTTCCCGATTCGGTTTGCACCAGAAACTGCGAACGGACCGAAAGTTCGCGCAAACTTTAGAACCCCATTAAAGTTTATGGGACTCGAACGTTCAAAATCAAAAGTGCGAATTTTAAAGGCTAATATGCATGGTATTGTCCAAAAAAGGGGACCGGGTCCTGCCCCAGGGGACATGTATCAATGCAAAAAAAAACTTTTTTTAACGTTTTAAAAACGGCCGTTTATTCAGGAGCAGTGATTTTAATGATGCTTAAAGTGAAAAAAAGTGAAATATTCCTTTAAATATCGTACCTGGGGGGTGTCTATAGTATGCGTGTAAAGTGGTGCATGTTTCCTGTGCTTAGAACAGTCCCTGCACAAAATGTCATTTTTAAAGGAATAAAGGTCATTTAAAACTGCTTGTGGCTTTAATGTAATGTCGGGTCCTGGCAATATGGATGAAAATCAGTGAGACAAATGGCATGGGTACCCTCCAGTCCATTACCAGGCCCTTTGGGTCTTGTATGGATATTTAGGGGAACCCCGCACCCAAATTAAAAAAGGAAAGGCGTGGGGCCCCCAGGCCCTATATACTCTGAACAGCAGTATACAGGCGGTGCAAACAAGACAGGGACTGTAGGTTTGTTGTTGAGTAGAATCTGTTTGTAATTTTGAACTGGTACATTTTTAAAGTGTAGCTCCAGCCAAAAAATCTATTTTTAAGCTTTTTGGAAAACATAGGGAAGGGTTACACCCTTGTAACATTTGTTTTGCTCTCTGTGCACCTCTTCAGAAGATTTCACCTCACTTTCTGTCCCAATGACAAATGTTTTTTGAAAATGTGGGGGTTTTAGTGAAACAAGGATTGGTGATAAAGCATCAGTGGAGAGGAGACACGTTTTTCCCATATTAACTCTTACAGGAGAGAATTTCCCTTCCTAGGGGTAGATTTCATCTCACTTCCTGTTGTCTCCTTTCATTTGCAAGTAGGAGTCGTTTGTAAGTTAGATGTTTGAAAGTAGCAGCCTGCCCTATATACGCTGCAGAAATTGGGGCCTTAGGTGTTGGTGTTGCCACAACACTGTAAACCCTCACAGTTACTCTTGATGGGCGTAGGAACGGGCCATGCTGTGAAATGTTAGATCAAGAATTGTAATTACATGCCATTGTTGAACAGGGGCAGAGAAATTGGGCCTTTGGTGGTGGTGGTGGTGGTGTTGTCACAACACTGTAAGCCCTCACAGTTACTCTTGGTGGGCGCAAGAATGGGCCCTGCTGTGAAATATCAGATCAAGAATTGTAATTACATGTTCCTGTTGAACAGGGGCAGAAAAATTGGGCCTTAGGCACTGGTACCACAACACTGCAACCCCTCACAGATGCTATAGTTGGAGTGCAGGAATGAGCCCTGCTACAAAGTATTGCATCAAAAATTGTAATTACACGCCCCTGTTAAACAGGGGCTGAAAAATTGGGCCTTGGGCACTGGTGCTGGTGCCACAACACTGCAACCCCTCACAGATACTCTAGTTGCATAAAAAATTGTAATTACACGCCCTGTCAGGGGCTGAAAAATTGGGCCTTAGCCACTGGTGGTGGCGCCCAGAACCAAAAATGTTCTTACAAGCTATCAGCATGATCATTGAGGAGGAACAGGATAATCACTCAGCATAACAGGATAGTCACTCAACATCAGCATAGGCAGTCTTGAAGGGATCTGAAATTTCAAAAAAAAATATTCGGTTACATCAGCATCAGGTGCTTGGTAGCTGGTGGTGATCCAAGACTGATTCATTTTTATGAAGGTCAGTCGATCGACCGAGTCGGTGGACAAGCGCACCCTGTGATTGGTTACAAAGCCTCCAGCAGCACTGAATGTGTGTTCCGAAAGAACGCTGGATGCAGGACAGGCCAGTAGCTTAATTGCATTGTCACGTACCTGGTTGGAGGCCGAAATGCCGAGAGGGCTCCCCTTGTGGCTGAGTGCAGTACACCCCTGAAGTTGGGTACAGAGGGTGTAGTGCCCAGAGAAGCACAGGTTGCCAGATGGATTCCAGAGAGAAGAGCTGGTGGGCACCAAAAGGACACCGTGTAATACAGGAAACACAGCTGGGCTAAACTCTATAAGAATCCTCGGTAATACTTGGCAAGGTGTGCACAAGGAACAGTAGTGGAAGCCAGGCCAGGGGTCAAACACAGTAGATCTGGCAAGAGGAAGAGGCAGGTTGCAGAAACAGGGACAAGCCAAAGGTCTGGTATCAGGAAGCAGGCAGGAACAGGTACTGTAGCAAAGTCCGTAATACAGGTCAGGTACTGGAGAGGGCAACAAGTCGGTAAATCAAGCCAGGAGGTCAAACCAGGAGAGCAGATCAAACAGGTCAGGAACAAGCCGGGTCACAACAGGAATCCAAATAGTAATTGCACAGAGGCTCAGGAACACAGGAAGACTGACAAACCAGCAACTGCAGACACTAGCAGACTTCCTTATATAGGCCCATGTGACCTGCTGGTAGAGATACTGGGTCCTAAAGGTCTTCTCCTGCCAGAGATGCTGGGTCCTAAAGTCCTTCTCCTGCCATAAGTGCTGGTAGAGATGCTGGGTCCTAGAGCCCTTCTCCTACTGTTGGTTCCTTGACAACTGGCACTATTGCCAGTTCTCCTACAGCCATTTCCCTGACAGTGCCCCCCCCAAGGGGCAGCCTCCGGATGCCCCAACGGGCCAATGCTTCGGGATGTCTGCTGTGAAAGTCCTGCACAAGTCTAGGAGCATGCACATGCATGGAGGTGGGGGTGGCTATTCTCTTTCAGGGAAGGGACTGGGTACAGCTGGTTTAAGCAGGGAGATGTGGAACACTGGATGGATCTTGTAAGTATTGGGTAGTGCCAGCTCAAAAGCCACCAGATTTATCTCTGTTTTGATTTCAAAGGGACCGATAAATTTGAGTTCAAGCTTCCGGGAGGGACATGAGAGCTTGAGGTTTACTGAAGAAAGCCATATCTTGTCCCCAATCTTAAAGACAGGATTCCCTCTTCTTCTTTTATCATGGAATTTTTTAAAGTTCTCTTGGGCTTTTCGCATGGCCTCCTGAAGCAACTTGTAGTTGGATTGAATGAACCTTAATTGATCCTGGACAGTGGGAGCAGATGTTTCAGATATAGTATTTGAAAGGAAGGGGGGATGGAATCCATAGTTCGCCCAGAAAGGGGACTGATTGGTTGCTGCATGCAAAGAGTTATTATATGCAAACTCAGCACAGGGAAAAAGGGAGATCCAGTCATCCTGCGAGCAAGTACAGAAACATTGAAGGTACTGTTCTAAGGTCTGGTTAGTCCTCTCTGTTTGACCATTGCTCTGAGGGTGGTAAGCTGAGGAAAGACACACTTCTATTGTTAGAGACTTGCAGAGATCCCTCCAGACCTTGGAGGTGAACTGTACCCCTCTATCAGAGACAATACTATCCGGTAATCCATGTAATCTGACAATCTCCTTAATGAACATGTTTGCTGTGTCTGAAGCGGAGGGTGTGCCAATCATCGGAAGGAAGTGTGACATTTTGGAAAGGCGGTCTACCACCACAATGATGGTGGTGCATCCCCCAGAGGGGGGCAGGTCTACTATAAAGTCCATGGATATTTCTTTCCAGGGTTGTTCAGGAATGGGTAATGGCCTCAAAAGTCCCCATGGCTTGGCATTGGAACCCTTGTTGCGCTGACAAATGATGCAAGAATTCACATACTTTCTGCAGTCCTGTATTAGGCTGGCCCACCAAAATGAGCGCTGAACAAGTTCAGTGGTTCTTCGTATCCCAAAATGCCCAGAAAGTTTATGGTCATGTGACATTTTTAGAACTTGGAGTCTGACTGGCTGGGGAACAAAAATTTTATCCTGGTGCCACAAAAATCCATCTTGGTTTCTCAGTGAGGACACTTCTGATCCAAAACACTGGGTTGAGGCTTGCTTGATTAAGGTCTTTAAGTCAGGTTGAATAAGCAAAAAATTCTGGGTGGATAGGATCGTACTTGGCTCTGTCATTTCAGGGGTGTCTGGAAACATTCAGGAGAGTGCATCTGCTTTCCCATTCTTGGAACCTGGCCGATATGTAAGATGGAAATTGAACCTGGAGAAGAACAGAGCCCATTGGGCTTGCCGGGGTCTTAAACATTTAGCTGTCCTGAGGTACTCCAGGTTCTTATGGTCTGTAAAAATCATAATGGGATGAGCGGAACCCTCCAATAAGTACCTCCATTCTTCTAAGGCAGATTTAATGGCCAGAAGTTCTCTATCTCCCACATCACAATTTCTCTCTGGTGGGCTCATCTTTCGAGAGTAAAAAGGCTACAGGGTGAAGAAGAGCCCTAGGCCCCTGCCATTGGGACAGGATTGCCCCTGTAGCTACTTCAGAGGCGTCCACTTCCAACACATAAGGCAGGGTTGGATCTGGGTGCCATAGGATTGGTGCGGAAATGAACAGATTCTTTAATTTGTCAAAGGCTGTCTGGGCTTCTGGAGACCACTGGAACCGGACCTTCTGGTGGGTCAACTGAGTGAAGGGTGCTATGGTGGTGGAGAAATCCTTCACAAACCTCCTGTAGAAGTTGAAGAACCCCACGAAGCGCTGAACACCTTTCTTGTCCGAAGGAGCTGGCCAGTCTAGTATTGCTTCCACCTTCTTTGGGTCCATTGCAATTCCTTCTGTGGAGATGATGAGACCCAGGAATTGAATAGATGTTTTTTCAAATTCACATTTGTCTGCCTTGACATATAGTCCATGTTTTCTCAAGGTTGAGAGCACCTTTTTTACGTGAATTTGATGAAGCTCCAAAGAGGCAGAGAAGATGAGGATATCATCGAGGTATATGATTACAAAGTAATCAAGGAACTCCCAAAAAATGTTGTTTACTAGATGCTGGAACGTGGCTGGGGCATTGCATAACCGGAATGGCATCACAAGGTATTCGAACTGGCCGAACCGCGTCCGAAATGCTGTTTTCCACTCATCACCCTGGCATATGCGTACAAGGTTATAAGCGCCCCTCAGATCCAATTTAGTGAAAATCCGGGCGGTTCAGAACCTTTGAAAGAGTTCAGGAAAGTAAGGCAGTGGGTATCTGTTCTTTACAGTGATCTTATTGATTTCTCTGTAATTTACACACGGCCGCAATGTGCCATTCTTCTTCTCCACGAAGAATATACCTGCCCCAGCAGGAGAAGAAGAGGGTCGGATAAACCCCCTTTCAAGGTTCTGGTGAATATATACTAGTAGAGTCTCCAGCTCATTTTCAGATAGGCGGAAGATTCGTCCAAATGGGATCTCTGCCCCCGGGAGCAGTTCAATTGGACAGTCATAAGGCCGGTGAGGTGGGAGGACATCGGCCTTTTTTCTTGTCGAAGATTTCTATAAACTCATGATAAGCTGCAGGAACATGCTGGAGATTACTGAGAGCAGGTTGCACTGCCAGACAGCTAATAGGCTTACTGGAGCTGGGAGTAAAGCAATGCTGCAGGCAATATACTGAAGAAAGAGAGATTTCCTTCTTGGCCTAGTTGATTTGCGGGTTATGTGCCTGCAGCCATGGAATTCCTAGGATGATGGGAAACATGGGGGAACATAGGACGTCAAAGCGAACGAATTCTTGATGGCCAGTATCTGTAGTAGTGAAGATGGGCATGGTTTCCTGGGTGACAAGTCCAGAACTGGGCAGGGAACCATTGGCCAAAAAAACCTCAAGTCTTTGCTTTTTTTCATAGAGGGGCACACCAAGTTTTTTAGCCAGAGATAAGTCCATAAAACAGCTACATGCCCCGGAATCAATGATTGCTTGTAGCCAGATCTCCCTTTCTGCCACTTGTAAGGAGATGGGAAGAACAAGGTAAGAATGGCAGGATCCAGAGACTTGGAGATATGTGAAACTTGGTGGGTAGACCTTACTGGGTCTTATGGGGCAGCTGCGTAAAAAATGACCGGCCCCTCCACAGTATATGCAGAGATTGGCCTGCTGGTGGCGTTTTCTCTCCTCAAGCGTAAGGGAGGAACGGGCCAGGCCAACTTGCTTTGGTTCCCTTTCTGGGATTGCAGGGCAAACAGATGTGGGTGCAACAGCAGGAGAAAACTTGGGTAGCATCCGTATAGGCTGAAAGGATTGAGCACGTTCCGACCGCCGCTCCTGCAGGCGCCTGTCAATCTGAATGGCTAGGTGAATAAGTCCATCAGGAGTGTCGGGAATAGCAACTCGAGCCAGTTCATCCTTAAGGACCTCAGACAGTCCTTGGCGGTACTGGAACCTGAGGGCTGCCTCATTCCAGCTTGTGTCAGTGGACCACCTGCGGAAATCCACGGTATAATCTTCCACTGGGTGTTTTCCTTGCCATAGGGCAACCAAGGCAGATTCAGCGGAGGCCACATGACGGGGGTCATCGTACAACAGAGTCATGGCCTCAAAGAATGTGTCCATAGTATTCAAAGCAGAGTCTTTTTATTCCAGCAGGTTATGAGCCCAGGCTTGGGGTTCCTCAGATAATAAAGAAATGATAAATCCTACTTTCACAAACTCAGAAGCAAAAGTTCTAGGTTGGAGGGCCAGGTACAGTAGGCAGGCATTCTTGAAGGCCCTGAACTTTTTCCGGTCACCGGAGAATCGTTCGGGTGTAGGTACAAGTGGTTCAGGAGGAGGCAAGGACACTGGAGCCATGTTAGAGAAGGAAGAACTGGAGTCCACAAAGGCTGGAGCAACAGGCAAATGCTGCAGCCGATCCTCCAACCGGAAGTAGCCATCCTGGAGCTTCTGAATGGCTTGCATAAGTGTGGTGACTTGTTGACACATCATCTTGAGCGGGGAAGCACCTCCGTCGGCCTTGGTCATGGCTGGTTTGTACTGTCACGTACCTGGTTGGAGGCCGAAATGCCGAGAGGGCTCCCCTTGCAGCTGAGTGCAGTACACCCCTGAAGTTGGGTACAGAGGGTGTAGTGCCCAGAGAAGCACAAGTTGCCAGATGGATTCCAGAGAGAAGAGCTGGTGGGCACCAAAAGGACACGGGGTAATACAGGAAGCACAGCTGGGCTAAAGTCTATAAGAATCCTCGGTAATACTTGGCAAGGTGTGCACAAGGAACAGTAGTGGAAGCCAGGCCAGGGGTCAAACACAGTAGATCCGGCAAGAGATAGAGGCAGTTTGCAAAAACAGGGACAAGCCAAAGGTCTGGTATCAGGAAGTAGGAAGGAACAGGTACTGTAGCAAAGTCCGTAATACAAGCTGGGATCAGGTACTGGAGAGGACAACAAGTCGGTAAATCAAGCCAGGGGGTCAAACCAGGAGAGCAGATCAAACAGGTCAGGAACAAGCCGGGTCACAACAGGAATCCAAATAGTAATTGCACAGAGGCTCAGGAACACAGGAAGGCTGACAAACCAGCAACTGCAGACACTAGCAGACTTCCTTATATAGGCCCATGTGACCTGCTGGTAGAGATACTGGGTCCTAAAGTCCTTCTCCTGCCAGAGATGCTGGGTCCTAAAGTTCTTCTCCTGCCATAAGTGCTGGTAGAGATGCTGGGTCCTAGAGCCCTTCTCCTACTGTTGGTTCCTTGACAACTGGCACTATTGCCAGTTCTCCTACGGCCATTTCCCTGACATGCATACTGTGCAAGCTCTGGCTAGTGATCCATCCTCAAGACCCAGTAACTCAGAGGATTTTCAGTGGGAAAGGTGTCCAAGTCAGATCTTGCCCCTAGGTATTCCTGCACCATGTAAAACAGACGCTGGCGATGGTTGCTGGAACCGATCATACCTTGGGGCTGTGGACTAAAAAATTGTCTGAATGCATCGGTCAGATGGCCACCTTCTCCACCACTCCTTCTTCGACTGACCGAAGCCTCAGCAACACGTTGTCCAGGAACAGGAGTTTGTAACCTCCCAGTCTCTGGGAACGCGTTGCACAGACCTTTCTGCAAGGCCTCCCAAAGATGTTTCATCCTCTGCTCCCTCTGCGACGGCAAGATAAGGTCCACAACCTTAACCTTGTAACGTGGATCAAGGAGGGTTGCCAGCCAGTAACGATCCCTCTCCTTGATACCACGAATACGAGGATCCTTCTGCAGGCTTTGCAGGATCAGGGAGGCCATGCTGAGGCATTCAGTCCGGAGTCCTCTGGGTCACTAAGGATGACATAATCCACAGCCACCTCCTCCCAGCCAGGCTCCACCTCCATGCTGAAACAATCCTCTTCCTCCTCTTCCTGTGTGATCGGTGGGCACACAGGAACACTGTCTGGATTGTTGGGGGGCCTTGAGTGCTAAGGAAGTCTTCCTCTTCCTGCCTCTGTTCTGCCTCAAGTGCCCTGGCCATTATTCCACGCAGCGTGTGCTCCAACAGGTGGACAAGAGGGATAGTGTCACTGATGCATGCACTGTCACTGCTCACCATCCTCGTGGCCTCCTCAAATGGTGACAGGACAGTGCATGCATCCCTGATCATGGCCCGCTGGCGTGGGGAAAAAAACAAGCTCCCCTGACCCTGTCCTGGTGCCACAGTCGCACAGGTACTCATTGATGGCCCTCTGCTGCATGTGCAGCTGCTTCAGCATGGCCAACGTTGAGTTCCCCTGGTGGGCATGTCACAGATTAGGCGGTTCTTGGGCAGGTTAAATTCCTTTTGGAAGTCAGCCAGCTGAGCACTGGCATTACATGACCGGCAGAAATGCACACAGACTTTCCTGGCCTGCCTCAGGACATCCTGTAAGCCCGGGTACCTGCCCAAGAACCACTGCACCACCAAGTTAAGAACATGAGCCAAACAGGGAACATGGGTCAGTTGTCCCTGTCGGAGGGCAGAGAGGAGGTTGGTGCCATTGTCGCAAACCACCATTCCTACCTTAAGCTGGCGTGGCATCAACCACCTCTGGGCCTGCCCCTGCAGAGCTGACAGAATCTCTGCCCCAGTTTGGCTCCTGTCCCCCAAGCACACCAGCTCAAGCACCGCATGGCATCTTTTGGCTTGAGTACTTACGTAGCCCCTTTAACGCCTACGGAGCACCGCTGGTTCTGAGGACAAAGGTGCACACTGTGCAGAGGATGCAGTACACTAACTGTAAATACTGCAGCTGCCTACCTGTGGTACTAATAGGATAAGAAGAACACCACCAATTTTCTTCAGGTAGCTTTAGGTGCACACTGTGCAGAGGACACAGTACACTAACTGTAAATACTGCAGCTGCCTGCCTGTGGTATTAATAGGATCAGAACAACAGCAATTGTCTTCAGGTATCTTTAGGTGCACACTGTGAAGAGGACACAGTACACTAATGCTGCGTACACACGGTCGGACTTTTCGGCTACAAAAGTCCGCCAGCCCGTCCGACAGACTTTCGACGGCGTTTTGGCGGACTTGCGGTGGACTTTCTAATGAATGGACTTGCCTACATGCGATCGCACAAAAGTCCAACGGATTCGTACGTGATGACGTACACCGGACTAAAATAAGGAAGTTGATAGCAAGTAGCCAATAGCTGCCCTAGCGTGGGTTTTTGTCCGTCGGACTAGCATACAGACGAGCGGATTTCTGGGTCCGGTGGAGTTACGACGTAAAGATTTGAAGCATGTTTCAAATCTAAAGTCCATCAGATTTGCAGCTGGAAAAGTCTGCTGAAAGTCCGGGGAAGCCCACACACGATCGGATTGTCCGCCGGATTTGGTCCGTCGGCGTCCGTCGGACTTTTGTAGAGGAAAAGTCCGACCATGTGTACGCGGCATAACTGTAAATACTGCAGCTGCCTGCCTTTGGTAATAATAGGATCAGAACAACAGCAATTGTCTTCAGGTATCTTTAGGTACACACTATTCAGAGGACACAGTACACTAACTGTAAATACTGCAGCTGCCTGCCTGTGGTATCAATTGGATCAGAACAACAGCAATTGTCTTCAGGGAGCTTCAGGTGCACACTGTGCAGAGGACGCACTACACTAACTGTAAATACTGCAGCTGCCTGCGGTACTAATAGGATCAGAAGAACACCACCAATTTTCTTCAGGTAGCTTTAGGTGCACAATGTGCAGAGGATGCAGTACACTAACTGTAAATACTGCAGCTGCCTGCCTGTGGTACTAAAAGGATCAGAAGAACACCACCAATTTTCTTCAAGTAGCTTTAGGTGCACACTGTGCAGAGGACACAGTACACTAACTGTAAATACTGCAGCTGCCTGCCTGTGGTACTAAGAGGATCAGAACAACAGCAATTGTCTTCAGGTATCTTTAGGTACACACTATTCAGAGGACACAGTACACTAACTGTAAATACTGCAGCTGCCTGCCTGTGGTATTAATAGGATCAGAACAACAGCAATTGTCTTCAGGTAGCTTTAGGTGCACACTGTGCAGAGGACGCAGTACACTAACTGTAAATACTGCAGCTGCCTGCCTGTGGTATTAATAGGATCGGAACAACAGCAATTGTCTTCAGGTAGCTTTAGGTGCACACTGTGCAGAGGACGCACTACACTAACTCTAAATACTGCAGCTGCCTGCGGTACTAATAGGATCAGAAAAACACCCCCAATTTTCTTCAGGTAGCTTTAGGTGCACACTGTGTAGAGGACACAGTACACTAACTGTAAATACTGTAGCTGCCTGCCTGTGGTATCAATAGGATCAGAACAACAGCAATTGTCTTCAGGTAGCTTTAGGTGCACACTGTGCAGAGGACGCACTACACTAACTGTAAATACTGTAGCTGCCTGCCTGTGGTACTAATAAAATCAGAACAACAGCAATTGTCTTCAGGTAGCTTTAGGTGCACACTGTGCAGAGGACACAGTACACTAACTGTCAATACTGTAGCTGCCTGCCTGTGGTATTAATAGGATCAGAACAACAGCAATTGTCTTCGGGTAGCTTTATTTTATAATTGTATTTTTATTGAACATTTTTTCAGGGAAAAACAAGATATCGACATGAACAGACAATATCAAATTTGTAGGATAATCCAAAACAATGGATAAGAAATGTCCACACATATAGAATACAAATGTACTCTGCAAGCAAATGTAGAAGAACAACTCATATGCATAATAAATGAAAAGAATAGAGGTCATATGTAAATAACATCATCAGCCAAAAAATAATACTGGGGAGAATGGGTAATGTGAAGAGGTATTATATAATAAACATTTCGAAGAGGAAAAAAAGGTTGGGCTTTTCATGATACAATAGCCGACAGGGGAATTCCAAATTCTGACTGGTCCCACAGGTCCCAGATTTTATTAAAATGAGGGACACTGTCGTGTACAGAAGCTGTCAAGTATTCCATCCTGCGGATATCAGCTATAAGTTGGAGTAACCTGGAGCTTGGGGGAGTAGTGTTGGATAACCAACATAAGGGGATCAATCTCTTGGTAGCTAGCAGGATATATGAGATCAATCTATTACCATTCTTTGTAATACCTGAGAAAGGAAGGCCCAACAAATAATGTAAGGGGTCTAGCAGAAGAGATACATCTACCACCTTCTGAATCAACAACATCGCTTCCTGCCAAAGGGGTTGGATCATAGAACACTGCCAAAAAATATGAAACAGGGTACCCACTTCCTGACCACAATGCCAACATTTATCTGAGGTCGAGAGATCATATTTGTGGATGACTTTGTGCGTTTTATACCAAAACATAAGTATTTTTATAGAAGTCTCCCTCTGCAAGACACATTTTGAGGATTTAAAAATAGAAGACCTAATCTTATCCCATAGTTGGGGGCCAATGGGTCTACAAAGCAATTGAGCCCATTTCCTCATATATAAGTGAGATACTTCAGTAAGGGGAGTTGACTCGTGGAGGATGCGATGGATAGAGGATGCTAGATGTAATTGGTGGGGACCCTGAGCACACAAGTATTCAAAAGGGGTGGGTTTGTCTAACGTCAATGTCAGAGACAGGGTATGGAAAAAATGTCTGATTTGTAGGTAGAAATAAAACATATGGGAGGGTATATCTGACTTCTCATGAATAACTTCAAAAGAGTGCAATCGACGGGAAATCGTATGCACTAGATTGCGAAGTTGGAACAAGGAAGCATTCATCCATGGAAAGATATGTCCCAGGGATAAACTATCAGGGATGGATGGATTAAATAGTACATTCATCAGAGGGGGACATTTTGATGCAAGGGTAAAAGTATCCCTGCATTTATACCATATGGATAGGGAGAAGTTCATAGGGGCTGTACATTGACGTCTAAAAATACGGTCAGTGTGTTGTGAGGGAGACCAGATCAGGGAACATGGGTGGACCGGGTAAAATGTCCCTCTTTCTATATCTGAACAATGACTGGGGGCATGTAAGCTGGACCAAGAAGCAATAATTCTTAGGTGAGTTGCATAATAGTATTTTATAATGTCCGGGGCACCCAAACCCCCTCTAGATTTAAGGGCGAAGACCACCGAACTCGCAATGCGGTGAGCCCTGCCATTCAATATGAATCTAAGGAAGCTCCTTTGGATGGCTTTAGGTTGAGAAAGGGGGATGGCCACTGGTAATGTTTCAAAATAATATAACAGCCTGGGTAGAATGGACATCTTTAATACATTTATTGGAGAGAGGGTATTAAGTCCAACTTTGCAAGGATTTGTTGATGTCTAAAATTAGAGGGGGGAAGTTTACAGAGTAGAGTGTTGTGTATGTAGGGGTAAGATGTACCCCCAGATATTTGAGGGCTGTAGAACACCATTTATAAGGGTAAGATTGTGTCAATTGAGATAAGAGAGGGGGAGGGATGTTCAAAGGAAGGGCCTCAGTTTTTGTGGTGTTAACTTTGTAGCCAGATATGGCACCAAAGGAGGAGAGAAGATCATGTAATGAGGGGAGCGACAACAACGGTTGGGTAATGGTTATTGTTATTATTATTATACAGGATTTATATAGCGCCAACAGTTTACGCAGCGCTTTACAACATTAGGGAGGACAGTACAAGTACAATACAATTCAATACAGGAGGAATCAGACGGCCCTGCTCGTTAGAGCTTACAATCTAGGAGGGAGGGTCAAGGTATACATAAGGGTAATATCTGTGGGGGATGAGCTAGTGGAGAAAATAGTGCAGTTGTTAGCTGGAGGCAGGATAGGCTTCTCTGAAGAGGAAAGTTTTCAGCGATCGCCTAAAAGTGGATAAATTTGGAGACAGTCTGACAGATTGGGGTAGGGAATTCCAGAGGATGGGCGAGGCTCGGGAGAAGTCCTGGAGGTGGATATAGGAGGAGGTGATGAGGGAGCTGAAGAGCAGGAGGTCCTGGGAGGAACGGAGAGGGTGAATAGGTTGGTATTTTGAGACTAGGCTAGTGATGTAGCTGGGGGCAGAGTTGTGGATGGTTTTGTAACTTATTGTTAGTATTTTGAATTTAATTCGTTGGGTGAGTGGCAGCCAATGGAGGGCTTGGCAGAGAGGGCTAGCAGACACTGAGCGGTTTGTAAGGTGGATGAGTCTGGCAGCAGCATTCATGATGGACTGAAGAGGGGAGGAGTCTCTTTAAAGGTAAGCCAATGAGGAGGGAGTTGCAGTAGTCGAGGTGAGAGATAACCAGGGAGTGAATCAGGAGCTTTGTGGTTTCATTGGTTAGAAAGGGACATAGTTTAGAGATGTTACGGAGGTTGAGGCGGCAAGCTTTGGAAAGTGATTGGATGTGGGGCTGAAAGGAGAGTTCAGAATCCAGGATAACACCTAGTACTCTGACATGTGGGGACGGGTGTATGGTTGTGCCATTGCTCTTGACAGACAAGTCAGGGGAAGAGGCACGTGGGGGAGGAAATAATATAAGCTTGGTTTTGTACAAGTTGAGTTTGAGGAAGTGGTTAACAGAATGTCATCTGCAAATAATGATAATTTGTATTCACTCTGTCGCATCACCACCCCACGAATATCGGATAGACTCAGCCAGGGGTTCAAGACATAGTATGAAGAGTAATGGGGATAAAGGGCACCCCTGCCGAGTACCATTACTCATAGGGAAGCAAGGCGACAGAAAGGAAGCCATCTGTACTTGTGCTGTTACTTGGGAATATAATGCCTGTAGCGCTCTTAGAAAGGGGCCTTTGAAACCGAACTTTAATAAAGTTGCAAACATATAAGGTCAGCTCAGCCTATCAAAGGCTTTTTGTGCATCAAGACTTAAAACTAAAGCTTGACGTGAGGATCTGTTTAGAAGGTCTATTAAGTCTATGGTGCATCGGGTGTTGTCCCCTGCGTGTCTAGTCAGGACAAAACCCACCTGATCTTTGTTAATCAGTTTTGTAATGTATTTAGAGAGTCTAGAAGCTAGTATCTTAGTAAAGATCTTATAGTCTGAGTTTAAGAGAGCAATAGGTCTGTAGTTGTCAGGGAGGGAGGGATCCTTGCCTGGTTTAGGTATAACAGAGATATAGGAATGTGAAAAATGAGAGTGTGGGGATTGACCTTCGAGGAAGGTACTGTATAAGTATAAGTCAGTAAATGAGGGGATAAGATGTCAAAGAAATTTTGTAGTAGGTATATGGGAGGCCATCTGGGCCAGGGGATTTATGAAGTGGGAATTTCTTAATTATGTTGTGAAGTTCCTCAGTAGTTATAGGAGCATTTAGATCGACCAGATCAGAGGTAGACAGTTTGGGAATACTGAGGCCTTCAAAAAAAGCATAACATTTTTCTTTAGTAAAATTAAAGTGGTTTTCGGGTTGTAGGCAATTGTATAGTTTGTGATAAAAGGAACCGAAGATCTTAGACATTTCAAGAGGGCAGTGGGTTCTGGTTCCATCATCCTTTAAGAGGAACTCAGGGAAAGAGTTGAAGGGACGAGGGCGCAACTTGTTTACTAGCATTCTGTGAGGTTTATTTGCAAACTCATAAAATTTTGTTTTACCCAGAGTAAGGATTTAGCTGCCTTACCAAGAGTTAAGGATTTAATCTGTTCTCTGAGGGATGTAGCCTTGCGGAGTCTCGACACCGTGGGTTTGCACAATAGCTGGCGTTCGGCTATCATCAAGGTAGATCTCAATGACTGTAGAAGTTTGTTTCTGTCTCTTTTCAGACGAGAACCCTCCGCGATGCAAACACCGCGGAAGACCCCCCACAGTGTGGAAAAATCTGAAACAGAGCCCATATTGAGCAAGAAAAATTCTTAAAGGCTGGTAGCCAACTTAATGCGGGAAGGCTCAGAGTGTAGAAGTTGGTCATTTAGACGCCAGTGGCAAGACCTAGAAGGGATTTGAGATAGCATGACATCTAGTATGATAGGGGCGTTGTCTGACCATGTAATGGGGATATGTCTGAATCGATAATGTAAGGGATAAGAGGAGCTGAAATAAGAAAGTGATCTAGGCATGAATACATCTTGTGAGCCATAGAATAGAAAGTGAATTGCTTAGCAGTAGGGTGCTTAATCCTCCAGGAGTCAAACAATTGGTGATACATCTACGAAAAGCATTAGCTTGGGAGGTAGCCTTGCGCGAGGGAGAGTCATTGAAAACAGCTTGCCTATCTTGAGGTGACATGATTAAATTAAAGTCACCTCCTACGATCATGAAGGGTTGGGAGTGATACTGAGGCAAGTCAAATACCTTGTTGAGAAAATCTACCTGACCATTATTAGGTACGTATATATTAACTAGAGTGAAGGAGGAGGACATATAATCACAATCCAGAATAATAAAGCGCCCATGAGGGTCAGCGTGTGTATTTTTGACCCTATTGGGGCAGGACCTTCAGGTAGCTTTAGGTGCACACTGTGCAGAGGACACAGTACACTGACTGTAAATACTGCAGCTGCCTGCCTGTGGTATTAATACGATCAGAACAACAGAAATTGTCTTCAGGTAGCTTTAGGTGCACACTGTGCAGAGGACGCACCACACTAACTGTAAATACTGCAGCTGCCTGCCTGTGGTACTAATAGGATCAGAAGAACACCACCAATTTTCTTCATGTAGCTTTAGGTGCACACTGTGCAGAGGATACAGTACACTAACTGTAAATACTGTAGCTGCCTGCCTGTGGTATTAATAGGATCAGAACAATAGCAATTGTCTTCAGGTAGCTTTAGGTGCACACTGTGCAGAGGACGCACTACACTAACTGTAAATACTGCAGCTACCTGCGGTACTAATAGGATTAGAAGAACATCACCAATTTTCTTCAGGTAGCTTTAGGTGCACACTGTGCAGAGGACACAGTACACTAACTGTAAATACTGCAGCTGCCTGCCTGTGGTATTAATAGGATCAGAACAACAGCATTTGTCTTCAGGTAGCTTTAGGTGCACACTGTGCAGAGGACACAGTACACTAACTGTCAATACTGTAGCTGCCTGCCTGTGGTACTAATAAAATCAGAACAACAGCAATTGTCTTCAGGTAGCTTTAGGTGCACACTGTGCAGAGGACACAGTACACTAACTGTCAATACTCTAGCTGCCTGCCTGTGGTATTAATAGGATCAGAACAACAGCAATTGTCTTCGGGTAGCTTTAGGTGCACACTGTGCAGAGGACGCAGTACACTAACTGTAAATACTGCAGCTGCCTGCCTGTGGTACTAATAGTATCAGAAGAACACCACCAATTTTCTTCAGGTAGCTTTAGGTGCACACTGTGCAGAGGACGCACTACACTAACTGTAAATACTGTAGCTGCCTGCCTGTGGTACTAATAGGATCAGAAGAACACCAGCAATTTTTATTCAGGCTAGCTGTAAATACTGTAAAAACACCTGCCTGCCTGTCAGTAGGAAGATAATAACAGGAACGAATCTAGGTAAACTGAATACAGTGTATATATATATATACCCAACACCTAGGATGCATATATATACACAATACACTGTAAGTGCAGCTAACTGATTCGCCTGCCTACGCTATCTAACTTAAATCAAATGACACTGTCTCTCTCTCTATCTATCTCTGTCTCAACACCGGAACACACTACACAGGGCTGATGTGCAGGCGGCCTTATATAGTATGGGGCGTGTACTAAACCCCCTGAGCCATAATTGGCCAAAGCCTGCCTGGCTTTGGCCAATTACGGCTCTCTGTACAGACAGCACTGTGATTGGCCAAGCATGCGGGTCATAGTGCATGCTTGGCCAATCATCAGCCAGCAATGCACTGGGATGCTGCAGTGAATTATGGGCCATGATGCGCCACTTGAATTTGGTGGGAACTGCCCATATCATTCGCAATTCAACGAATGGTCGAACATGCAATGTTCGAGTCGAACTCGAAGCTCATCCCTAGTAGCAAACACTCCTACTAACAATGAGGGGGAGAAGATTGTCCATATCAACAACAGGTTGATATGGATGAACATCATTTAAACTAAAGATTATCCATATGGTGAGGCCACATTTTTCCCAGCTACAGGCAATTATGGAAAAAGGAGGCATCAGGGCTAGTGTGCAAAGAGTGAGGTTAAATTCAGGACCATTCCATCTCCATGTGGTGAGGCTGTCGTGAAGATTCCCAGTCTCTGAGCAGGGCTAGGCCTGCCTTCATTCTTCTAATTGTATGAGATCCTCCTTGTCTTTTGATCATGAGTTTGGTAGGGAATCCCCATTGGTATCCAATGTTGATATTGCGGAGGGCCTTGGTAATGGTGCCCAATTTCTTCCTGTTAAGGAGTCTTGTTTTGGATAAGTATGCATTAAATTTGATTCCAGTATAAGGTGCGGGGAGTGTAGAGATGTTTTTAGTGGCAGACATTAGCTTTTCATTGGTGTGCTAAAAGTGAATGCATGCTAAGACATCTCTAAGGACCAAAGCAGGCAGGAAGTCTATGGCCATTACAAGATCAGTGAGCTATGGCATAAGGGACCAATGCTTCTGCTGTGACCGATTCCAGTATACCGCAAAAGGTAACATTGTTCCTTCTAGAATGGTCCTCAAGGTCTGCAATTTTTAGCCTCAGTTTATGTAATTTTGTGTCATGTTCAGTGTGAGCGTCAACAAATTTGTTATGAGCTGTAAATGAATCTATGGCCGACCGTGACTGCAAAGCAGGCATGAAGGAGGGGAGAGAAGCAGATGCAGCTGGACAGGACCATTCATCCGGGGCCTAGACTTCACTGGGCTGTGGGTTGTGGGAAATAAGGGAGGAGAGGACTCACCAGGGTCTCCCTCATAGAGAGGGAATGCCAGTCTGTGGTCCTGTGTTCAATCTCCCTGTGCCAGATGATGTGAAGGAGAGAAACTTAAATGTGCCGTGATTGGCAGGCATATAGGGGGCATAATTCCTGCCACATCTGTGAAACAAAGCATCAAAGCCACAGCACGAGTACACCCCCGGCAGCTGCATCTGCAGTTAAAGCCAACCTCATATGTGAACGAGCCCTAATAGTCCAGTGCTCAGTAAAAAGGTCATCTCATCACGATAAAATTCTCTAAATGAGATATAACTAGATAAACAATATATAATCAAACCATTCTACTGTATATGCTTGTTACCTATAATAATTTCTGTCATTTTGAAGCTGTCCCGCTATGTAAAAGAAGTACAGTACACGGATCCAAATGGCAACGTCATGATTTTTAATGATAAAGGAGAACTCCCCAGCCTACTGTACATTGTAAATTGGATTATAAGAATTGAAAGTACAAATATCACTGATTGGATACGTGTGGGCCACTTTGATGGGTCCCTTTCAGAGGGTCAGCAACTTACACTAAAACCAGAGCAAATATCATGGAAAGGTGACAAGGTGAGTTATACTGGGGAAGCTGATTCAGAAGTTACACAAAAAAAATACTAGTATTGACCCTAAAGCAGAGGCGGATCCAGAGTCTAGTCTTGGGAGGGGCCCTGCCAAAAATAAGGTGTTGCTTACAGAACTGAGCGTTCACTAAAAATGAGCCTTCACTAACCTCTGTAGCTGCAGGCCAGGTACAATAAAGTAATTTATTCTCATATTCCTTGAGGTCATGGGAATCAATGGGTGATGAACTGCAATTCCTGTGCTTCGACTGTGATATTTTAATAGTAGCTTGCTCCACAGAACCCAAAGTTAAGGAGGTCAGTGAGGGCTTCATTAGAGCCTCTTCACAAAATAATGAAAATATGCTAAATAAAGAATATGCTAATAATGCTTATATGCTTTAATTCATTTGCGATCTGCCTCACCCTCACCTCAGGCAAGTGCAGTCAGGTCAACAGGCAGCTTTTCAGCGTGCTCTGCTTTAATCCTGCAAAAAACAAAAAAGTTGTCCAGGATTCTCACCCTAATAAAATTGTCTGGGCAAGGAAGAGTATGAATTTATCAATAATAGAAAGTAACATTTCCATGGCCGACAGACAGAAAACCATTCAAGTACGTACAAGTTAATGATTAGGTGTGTTCTTCTGAATCAGATTAGCATATTAGAAAAAAAGGAGGGGAAAGAAAGTGGACCAAAGGTCCGGACAGGATTCTTCAAAAAGGAACAGACTGGAAATAAAAAGAATTAAATAGTAATCTTTATTGAAAACAATTCCACCAAAATATCACTCAGAGAAAGTTAGAAAAATACCTCCACCACATAATTATATAATATTATAACGTTATCACGACACAGATGGCCACAACAGACAAACATTCATTCAACCCTCATACAGATCATATACCAGCTGGTAATTAAGTAAACCCTCTAAATAAGGGTGATTTCCCCCGTGTATATAAAAGCAAAAAAATGCTAATTGATCATTACTGAAGAAGTCCTTGGGCTTTACAAGAGTCTTCAGCTGGAGACACTGGTACTATGTATAGAAGCCAATTACAGACAGTCCTAGATGTATAAAGGAAGAAAACCACAGTGGGGGAGGGGGGCCTTGCAATGTAATTCAGAGACTGGAAGTGAATCGGATTTATGATGACACGTGGTTGTGATGGTTACACTGTAAGTCTATCATAATAGACTGGTAATGAGCTGACAAAAATACAGTCCAAGGATAGAGTGTAAGCTTCACTTCATATATATTTGTCACATAGTGTTCTCCCGATGAGTACTTCCCCACCCAGCTTTAAGGTTATCTCATCAAAGCCGGCTGAACAGAAGTAAATCAAAATGAATAGGAGGTGAGATGTGAGGGAGGTAAATTCCCTTTGCTTACCCAGTCCGGTGATAGTATATATGGATGGAGACTCACCACTCGCTTAGGGTCCAATAGGTCAATAAACTGTGTCTTTTCAGACAATTTGCTGTCCAGTAATGTGGGGGAGAGGAGAATGTGTCCGTCACTGTAAGATATGGAACAGCAAGTCTGCTAGTAACGCTGACAATCACACTGCAGTCTCTGCTTCAACCCAAGATGCGCTTCGGCATTCCAATGGTCCAGCCAACCTCTGTGGATGTCTGAGAGGGGAAGAAGTCTGTTGCTTTCACTCTGTGTACAGACTGTAAGTTACAGCTAGTGTGATGGCATCATACTGACGCGTTTCACCTTTGATGAGATAACCTTAAAGCTGGGTGTGGAAGTACTCATCGGGAGAACACTATGTGACAAATATATATGAAGTGAAGCTTACACTCTCTCCTTGGACTGTATTTTTGTCAGCTCATTACCAGTCTATTATGATAGACTTACAGTGTAACCATCCCAACCATGTGTCATCATAAATCTGATTCACTTCCAGTCTCTGAATTTCATTGCAATTACAATACCCCCAACTGTGGTTTTCTTCCTTTATACATCTAGGACTGTCTGTAATTGGCTTCTATACACAGTACCAGTGTCTCCAGCTGAGGACTCTTGTAAAGCCCAAGGACTTCCTCAGTAATGATCAATTTTTTTTTGCTTTTATATATACAGGGGAAATCTCCCTTATTTCGGGGTTTACTTCATTACCAGCTGGTATATGATCTGTATGAGGGTTGAATGAATGAATGTTTGTCTGTTGTGGCCATCTGTGTCGTGATAATGTTATCATTTTTTATAATTATGTGGTGGAGGTATTTTTCTAACTTTTTCTGAATGATATTTTGGTGGAATTGTTTTCAATAAAGATTGCTATTTAATTCTTATTATTTCCAGTCTGTTCCTTTTTGAAGAATCCTTTCTGGACCCTTGGTCCACTTTCTCTTCCCTCATTTTTTTCTAATCTGCTCTAATCCTGGCAGGCTGGCTGGCACAGTTCCCTACTCTCATGCCGCGCTGGAGAAGATGGAGGGAGGAGGTGGGTAGAGCCAACATTCACTAAGCGGGGAGGAGGAACAAATTAAATCCTCCTCTGCTCTAAATGCTGGTGGCCTCATTCTCCTCCTCAGCTGTAATGCCACTGGTTGCTAGATGCCAGGCAGCAGGCAATAGCACCCAGTGTGGCAGGCAGTAGAGGCCAGGCCAGCAGCAGTGCAACAACAAGTGTGTCTCGGCGCCACTGCTGCTGATTCAGAAAATGAGACTCTGAGTTGGTCATATTTTCTCGGGGGGGATTTCCCTGTTGTCACCCCCCCAGATCTGCTCCTGCCCTAAAGTCCACCTCCAGACAAAACCTAACCCCCTCCTCCCATCCTGTTCTTGGACAGACAGCATCTGCCCTGACTCTTTCCGTGGTGATTAGATGAAGGTGTCAGGTCTAGCTGTGTGGATATAAATGCCGGGATATGTTACCATCACTCATTATAACTAAAAAGTGGATGAACTACAAAACATCTTCTACATTACAGAACAAGTCCAGCTGAATGTGACTGACTACTACTAGGTAACCCCCCCTCATTACGCAGACCAGGACATAGACACTCATAGAAGGACCCCGACTCCTGTGTACAGAAGGAGATAAAAGTCTTTGGACCAGAATAATCACCAGTATTATCCATGGCCAGATTCTACCCAGACCTTCTGAATTAATCTGACTTTAAGAAAAAAAAGTTCTGAGTAGTAATTCCTCTGATCAGAAGTTGTCAGTTATATACTTCAAAAAAATAAAGTTTATAAACCCCATGGAGCTACCTGTATTTCTGATCAAAGTGGCTCCTAAAATGCAACCAAATTTAAAAAATCTAGTCATATATACTGGTGGACTACTAGTTGAAGCAATCAAAGATATTCATAGAAAAACATTAATAACCACTTAAGGACTAGCCTCGTTTTGGAATTTAGGTGTTTACATGTTTAAAACAGTTTTTTTTTGCTAGAAAATTACTTAGACCCCCCAAACATTATATATTTTTTTCTAACACCCTAGAGAATAAAATGGCGGTCATTGCAATACTTTTTTTTACACCATATTTGCGCAGCGGTCTTACAAGCGCACTTTTTTTGGAAAAAAATCACTTTTTTGAATAAAAAAATAAGACAACAGTAACCTTAGTCCAATTTTTTTATATTGTGAAAGATAATGTTACACCGAGTAAATTGATACCCAACATGTCACGCTTCAAAATTGCGGCCGCTCGTGGAATGGCGTCAAACTTTTACACTCAAAAATCTCCATAGGCGATGTTTAAAAAATTCCACAGGTTGCATGTTTTGCATTACAGAGGAGTTCTAGGGCTAGAATTATTGCTCTCGCTCTACCGATCGTGGTGATACCTCACATGTGTGGTTTGACCACCGTTTTCATATGCGGGCGCTACTCATGTATGCGTTCGCTTCTGCGCGCAAGCTCGTCAGGACGGGGTGCGTTAAAAATTTTTTTTTTCTTATTTATTTTACTTAATTTTATTTATCTTTTCACTGTTTTTTTTTTTTTTAAAATGGGTCACTTTTATTCCTATTACAAGAAATGTAAACATCGCTTGTAATAGAAAAAAGCATGACAGGTCCTCTTAAATATCAGATCTGGGGTCAAAAAGTCCTCAGATCTCATATTTGGACTAAAATGCAAAAAAAAAATGTCATTTGGAAAAATGACAACAGAAAAATGTGCCTTTAAGACGTATGGGCAGAAGTGATGTTTTGACATTGATTCCGCCCTCCTATGGTATGAAGATGGGTGGGGGCCATCTTCCCCTCACTCCTCTCCATACACAGACACGGACAGGTCCCGATCGCCTCCGCCGCTACCGATGGCTCCGGTAAGCAGCGGAGGGTGCGGGAGAGTGGTGGGAGGGGGGTGGCACCTCTCCCGCTGCCGATAACGGTGATCTTGCGGCAAATCCGCCGCAGAGACCACCATTATCATAAACAGAACCGCCGGCTCTAAAGATGGATACCTTGGTTGTGGCAGCAGTTGCTGCCGTTACCGAGATATCCATCTTCAAAATGCCCACGTATATGTACATGAGTCGGTCGGTCGGTCGGTTCATGTCTGAACCTCTTAGATAGTGACAGCCGGAAAAAAATGTAATTCGACTCCATTACCCCAATCAATGAGAGGCTTTAGGTGTGGCAATGAAAGAAAAGATTGGGCATGAAATAGCACAGGGTCAGACTTTAGAGGCACAATGGACAGTAGCAGGTATAAAAGAATATTTTATTTATAACAATATGTGGTATAGAAAAGCAAAAAAGGATAAAGGGTTAAAATCATATGATACACTATACACAATACATGACAAAGATGAACATGCATAGTATACATAGTAGTGAGCCCCTATGCATCAATGCGTTTCACTGTCTAGCTTCATCAGGATACACTCAGGAATTGTTGGAGAAAACAGGCCTCACTATCTTGCAAGGGAGTCCAAAGAAGATAATCTCACCCATTAAACTTCAAAGTATCATCATATAAAGTATCTCAGTTACTTGAGTATTCACAACAAAGAGCCAGTAGCTCAGAGTGCCAAATAGCACCTATATTGACCTGTTGACCACCAGCTCCTTCTCAATAAACTACATTCCCTTGGCCTCCGAGATTCTGCTCTATCCTGGTTCTCTGGCTATTTATCACAGCGCTCCTTCAGTGTCACCTACAACTCTGTCTCCTCCTCTCCATTGCCCCTTTCTGTGGGGGTCCCCCAAGGCTCGGTTCTTGGACCCCTTCTCTTCTCTACACCTCCTCCCTTGGTCACTTAATAACTGCCCACGGCTTCCAATACCACTTATACGCTGATGACACCCAAATCTATCTGTCTACTCCTCACCTCACTCCTTCAGTCTCCTCTCGCATTACTAACTTACTAACTGACATTTGAGCATGGATGTCGCACCACTTCCTTAAACTAAAGCTCTCTAAAACTGAGCTATTAATATTCCCCCCCGCCCGTGCCCCCCTCCATGACTTTTCCATCAAAATCAACAATGCAACCATCAGTTTCTCCCCTCACGCCAGGGTACTAGGTGTAATCCTAGACTCTGACTTGTCATTTCAGCCTCAAATCCAATCGCTGTCAAAAGCTTGTAGAATTCACCTCCATAACATCTCTAAAATTCGCCCTTTTTTAACAAATGAAACCACCAAGCTCCTCATTCACTCCCTTGTTATCTCTCGCCTTGACTATTGCAACTCCCTTCTCATTGGCCTACCGCTCCATAGGCTCCTCCCCTCTTCAGTCTATCATGAATGCTGCTGTCAGACTTATCCACCTTACCAACCGCTCAGTGTCTGCCAACCCTCTACTTCAATCCCTACACTGGCTCCCAATCACCCAGCAAATTAAATTCAAAATTCTAACCACAACATACAAAGCCATTCACAAATCTGCCCCAAGCTACATCACTAATCTTGTCTCCAAATATCACCCAAATCGACCTCTCCGCTCTTCTCAAGACCTCCTGCTTTCAAGCTCTCTCATCTCCTCCTCCCATGCTCGTCTCCAGGATTTCTCCAGAGCCTCTCCCATCCTCTGGAACTCGCTACCTCCATCTATCCGGCTATCCCCTACTCTTGCTACCTTCAGGCAATCCCTGAAAACTCATGTCTTCAGTAAAGCCTATCACGTCTCCAACTAATCTCCTACCACTTCCACCAGCTCATTCCACACAGTTACAACCTTTTGTACCACCTGCCCCACCCTATTAGATTGTAAGCTCTTCTGAGCAGGGCCCTCTTAATCCTATTGTATTGTATTGTATTATAACTGTATTGTCTCCCTTTTATATTGTAAAGCGCTGCGTAAACTGAATAATAATAATAATAATAATAATAATATTGACAATATTGGCAGGGGGAAAGACTCAAAAAGTTAAAAACAGGATGAGGGTAGGGAGGGGGGTGGGTGATGGTATGGACTTGGACAATGAGAGTGAGCAGCCTTAATGGTATAAACATATACTTATACTTAAAGCCGGCCACATACACATGAATACTCAGCAAAGAGCTCAGACTGCAATCAGCAAAGCAGAAGTCAAATTAGGTCAGATTCATTAGTCCCTCAGAGCCATCATAGCTAGAAGTCCATCCAGCATACCCCCCAGAGAGCCGCACATTCACCACTAAGATGTGGCTTAATGGTGTCCTGCCCTATTATAAAGACCAATGTCTGGTAGAGTCTGTTCTACTAAAGAAGATTCTGTTCCTATGACTTAAGCCATAATCAAAGCACGTAGGATTTTGGATGAAGAATTGTAAAGCTACATGAAGACAAAAGGGCCACAAAAACATATCTAAAGCCTACATTTGCTGTAAATTTCACTTTTACTGCATGAACATAGGATTTCAGTAAAAAACCTGTATACATGTCTAAACAGCAACTGAACAACTGTGCCTAAAGTTCTCAAATGGTCAGAATGACCACAGAGCACTATTTTATAAATTAATGTAATAAAGGTCAGTATAATAGAATATGATTTTTTTGGAAAATAATAGAGCATATCACTACCAAAACGTTCTCTCCTCTGTGAAGCATGGTGGAGGTAATATCTTGGTTTGGGGCTTCTTTCCTGTCTCTGGACTTGGACAGCCTTGTGTCACAGAGAGCCAAACATGGTGATGAAACCATTTGACCAACAACACCAGAATCCCCACCAACTTCTTTACAATGTGAAACAAGCTGTCACACGTTTGTCATCTAGTGGTGGTAGTGATACTACCACTAATTCTGTACGTGATGATGGGGGGGCAATGTTTCCAGGGATGGTGAGAGTGAGCTGTTGTAGACAGAATTGGCAAAGTAAGGGCAGGATAGGGGTGAGATTTGGCCATAACAGTATTTGTTTGCAGAGTAGATAACAGAAGGGCTAAAGTGGTGAAGATTTCTATGGGTTTGCTGGTAGGAGGGATGGGGGGGTGTACAGGATACCGGGAATGTATCCTGGAAAACAGGGATATTCCCCCAGTTTTTGAGTTGTGGTCCGTTTAAGAGGGACAGTGTGAAGACATTGCCAAATACTTAGGGGTTGTCATCCAGGTTGGGTGAGGTGTTCCAGGATAGTATGACTAGAGAGGACTGGCTTTCAATACTGTCTGGATCGATATGTGCTTATTAAAGCAGAAGTAAACCCATCGATTTGATAGTTTCAAAAAACAGTTAACATTCCGACATGCTGGAAATGCTAGCTGTCACATTGGATGTGCTCTCAACCAAACTGTCAAACCTTTCAATGGCTGGCATCATAACAGATCACATGTGAAGCATCATGGCAGTTGCAGATTAAACAGAGGCTAAGGTGGCAGCTTCCTTGGCTGAAAACATTGGGAGGGTTTACTTCCTCTTTAAGGGTAGAAAGGTAGTCTGTTGTAGAGATAGGAGAAGGGTAGGGATGAGCCGAACACCCCCCTGTTCGGTTCGCACCAGAACATGCGAACAGTAAAAAAGTTCACTCGAACACGCGAACACCGTTAAAGTCTATGGGACATGAACATGAATAATTAAAAGTGCTAATTTTAAAGGCTTATATGCAAGTTATTGTCATAAAAAGTGTTTGGGGACCCGGGTCCTGCCCCAGGGGACATGGATCAATGCAAAAAAAAGTTTTAAAAACGGATGTTTTTTCAGGAGCAGTGATTTTAATAATGCTTAAAGTCAAACAATAAAAGTGTAATATCCCTTTAAATTTCGTGCCTGGGGGGTGTCTATAGTATGCCTGTAAAGGGGCGCATGTTTCCCGTGTTTAGAACAGTCTGACAGCAAAATGACATTTGGAAGGAAAAAACCCATTTAAAACTACCCGTGGCTATTGCATTGCCGACAATACACATAGAAGTTCATTGATAAAAACGGCATGGGAATTCCCCACAGGGAAACCCCGAACCAAAATTTAAAAAAAAAATGATGTGGGAGTCCCCCTAAATTCCATACCAGGCCCTTCAGGTCTGGTATAGATATTAAGGGGAACCCCGGCCAAAATAAAAAAAAAAATGACGTGGGGTTCCCCTTAAATTCCATACCAGACCCTTCAGGTCTGATATGGATTTTAAGGGGAACCCCGCGCCAAAAAAAAAAAAAAACGGTGTGGGGTCTCCCCAAAAATCCATACCAGACCCTTATCCGAGCACGCAACCTGGCAGGCCGCAGGAAAAGAGGGGGGACGAGAGTGCGCGCCCCCCTCCTGAACCATACCAGGCCACATGCCCTCAACATTGGGAGGGTGCTTTGGGGTAGCCCCCCAAAACACCTTGTCCCCATGTTGATGAGGACAAGGGCCTCATCCCCACAACCCTGGCCGGTGGTTGTAGGGGTCTGCGAGCGGGGGGCTTATCGGAATCTGGAAGCCCCCTTTAACAAGGGGACCCCCAGATCCCGGCCCCCCCCTGTGTGAAATGGTAAGGGGGTACTTACCCCTACCATTTCACTAAAAAACTGTCAAAAATGTTAAAAATGACAAGAGACAGTTTTTGACAATTCCTTTATTTAAATGCTTCTTCTTTCTTCTATCTTCCTTCATCTTCTTCTTCTTCTGGTTCTTCTGGCTCTTCTGGTTCTTCCTCCGGCGTTCTCGTCCAGCATCTTCTCCACGGCGTCTTCTATCTTCTTCTCCTCGGGCCGCTCCGCACAGATGGCATGGGGGGAGGCTCCCGCTCTTCTCTTCATCTTCTTCTTCATCCTCTTCTCTTCTTCCTTCTTCTCTTCTTCTCTTCTTCATTTTCTTCTCCGGGCCGCTCCGCACCCATGCTGGCATGGAGGGAGGCTCCCGCTGTGTGACGGCATCTCCTTGTCCGACGGTTCTTAAATAAAGGGGGGCGGGGCCACCCGGTGATCCCGCCCCCTCTGACGCACGGTGACTTGACGGGACTTCCCTGTGACGTCACCGGGAATACAAACACACAAGTTAGCCCAATTTTGTTCTATAATGAGAAAGATAATGTTACGCCAGGTAAATAGATACTTAACATGTCACGCTTTAAAATTGCGCACACTCGTGGAATGGCGCCAAATGTCGGTACTTAAAAATTTCCATAGCGACCCTTTAAAAATGTTTGCAGGTTACCAGTTTGGCGTTCCAGAGGAGGTCTTGGGCTAGAATTGCTGCACTCACTCTAACGTTCATGGTGATACCTCACATGTGTGGTTTGAACGCTCTTTACATATATGGGCACTATGTCCGTATGTGTTCACTTCTGCATGCGAGCATGCGGGGACAGGCGCATTAAAACTCATTTTTTTTATTTATTAATCATTTATTTTATGTTTAATTTTTTACACTGTACTTAATTTTTTTTTTTTTAGATCAGTTTTATTCCTATTACAAGGAGTGTAAACATCACTTGTAAAAGGAATAGGGCATGAAAAGGTCCTCTTTAAGGAGAAATGTGGGGGTCTATAAGACCCTGCATCTCTCCTCTACGCAGGAAAGGCTGAGATTAAAACAAAAAATAATCTTGGTCTTTTTAGCTGAGTACATGGCAGTATTTACAGTTGCCAGGCCGGATGTGACATCATAATGTTGCGCCCGGGCCTCGGAAGATCATAAAGACTGCCGGGGACCATCTGGTCATTGGTAATATCTATGGTGAACTTCCTCCACTGGTGGACTCTTTCTATGGCTTGCCAATTGCAAGAGCAAGCCGGTAGAAGCACCGGAGGGTGGCGGGAGGGGATGTCCTGTAAAAACAATAAACTGAACTGAACTGCCATTATGATTGTTCTCAGTGCAGGGAATCACTGGCTGAAAAAGATGATAACTGAATGATGCCTGCAGCTGCACTCATCATTCAGATACGCCCATTCAAAGTCCAGTACATCATATGATGGCCTTGGATTGGAAGTGTTTAAATTTACCAAGAATGATATTGGGCAGTTTACTATGCTCAGTTATGAATGGACACAGGAGTGATCCATACCGATCACTTGCTGTGTTCAATTCAGAAAAATAAGGGGCCAGGAAATGACATATTTACCCCACTCTACATCCGCATGTGCTCCACAGCAGCTTGCAGCACTGTGGGGGTACATGGGGGTAGATGGGGGGCACATGGTGTGGCAGAACTCTCCCTCCAGCAGCTAAAAGCCTTTGGGAGGGAGAGGGGGAGAAACTGGCTTTCAACTGCTGGAGGGAGACACAAACACAGTGCATTGTTCTATAATTGTCCTTCCACCCTGCAGCACCAATCTCCCTGCTGTCTGGGCCCACCTGTGTGCCCGGTGGTACCCATTTTGATGGCCCTGGTGTCATCCCTCTGGAGAGTGTCACCCAGGTGCGGTCCGCACCCCCCCGCACCCCCATAGCAATGCCACTGATCAGAAACTTGGTTTACTTACACTATAATATCTTTAGTTTTGCCCCTGAATAGTTCATACCCTTCTATATTATTTCAGGTCCCAAGGGGTCGATGCTCTGAGAAATGTCTTCCAGGGTTCAGAAAATCTGTAAGAGAAGGATATCACCCATGTTGTTATAATTGTGCTCCATGTTCAGAAGGAGAAATATCAAACCATTCTGGTAAGCTTTATTTTTCTTTACATATAAACTCTGATATCGGATTAGAAAATTAAAACCTTTAAAGTCCTTTAACAGCTTGCCGACCGCGCTATAGCGGAATGACGGATACAGTGTGGCTTGATAACTCTGGGAGGGCGTACATTGACGTCCTCCCAGAATCCTCCTGGGGCGCGCACCCAGGAATATCCATGACTTCCGGGTCCAGAGGACTCGGCGCATCACAGATCACAGTAAATGGCACTGATAGCCTCCGTTTACCATGTGATCGCTTCATCAAATGACGGAGCGATTACTTGTAAACAAACCGGCGTCACATCCGGTTCCTCTCCCATCTCTGTACTGATGGGTACAGAGAGGGGAGAGATTAGATGCAGCAGCGCTGTGGGCTGAATCTGTAGTGCCCAGTGTTACTAAACCCAGTAATATGAAAATAGTTCACCCCCCAGTGCCCACAGATTATAAATATTCTTTTTACATTAAAATACTAGCACTATATACCTTTTTGGCTGATCTGAATACCACAGTCAGTAATCAACTGCAGAGTTTCTCCAGTGCATATCATGTGACCTGGCTATCTCTGAGAACAAGTAAGAACAAGTAAATGTTCTCTTCAGCATAGAAGACACAACTGAGCATGTGCAGGTTGGCTATTGCTTGTGTGTTAGCTGGCTTTCCCCAGATAGACATTGCAGGAGGGAAGGATCGGTGCATACAGGATAAAACAGCCTTTCTATACAATGCAGAGGATTAACCCCTTAAGTTCCACAGTTAATATAACAAGCATGCTATGCTGCATATACAGACAGATTTTACTGTTGTGGGTTTAGTAATACTTTAAATGGCATGAAATTAATGATTACCAAAAAAAGTCAGAAAGGCTTCATCTGTAAAGATTTCTGCACTTTTCTTCTACCTTCTCACCCTTCTGGGAGTGTTGGAGGCTTTCTCAAGCAAGCAATGGAAATCAGCTTCCTCCTACTGCCTGCCTGAGAAAGCCTCCAACAGTTTTGCACTTATCTAAAATAAATGGTCTGGAAAATAATTACACTGAAGAGACCAAAATTGGTAAATTAAGGGAATTTCATTGTTGCATGCATGTTAAGGTTACAGATAGACTGGGGGTTATTTACTAAAATTAGAGGGTGCAAAATCTGGTGCAGCTCTGCATAGAAACCAATCAGCTTCCAGGTTTTATTGCAAAGCTTAGTAGAACAAGCTGATGTTAGAAGCTGATTGGCTGCCATGCACAGCTACACCTGATTTTGAGTGCATCAGCTTCAGTAAATCCCCCCACTATGGCCATCAATGAGGCTGAAGGTTCTTTTATTTTCAGTAGAGCGTCATCACACTTTGTTTATGACTAAAGCTTTCTTGAGATATTCACCATATATATTGTTCCAATATTTTTTTGTTCTTTTGTATGGCTTTTAATTCAGATTTATTACTACATCTTATCTCCAAAAAAATTTAAGGTAAACTAAAAAAATTACTGAAACAAATATTGTCAAATAGTTGCATTCTTGGTATACAGGCATACCCCACTTTTGTGTACTATGCTTAATGTTATTTTCTCTTATTGTTACTCTACAGACAGTGAACTCTGCAAGAAGTGTCCTGAAAATGAATGGCCCAACAAAGCTAAAACTATTTGTATTGACAAGGTCAATGAGTATTTATCATATGAGGAGGATATTTTAGTTTTAGTTTTTTCTATAACTTCAGTTATATTTGCTATGGCATCTCTCTTAATACTTGTACTATTTTTGGGGTTTTGGAGCACTCCCATAGTCAGAGCCAATAATCGGAACCTCAGCTTCATTCTGCTCTTCTCCCTCATAGTGAGTTTCCTTTCTGTATTCCTGTTCCTTGGCCGTCCTGTGGATATTACCTGTGTGCTTCAACAAGTCACTTTTGGCGTTCCCTTCACCATCTCAGCATCTTCTATCCTAGCCAAAACCATCATGGTCTTCATTGCTTTTAAAGCCACCAGACCTGGAAGCTCTTGTAGAAAATGGGTGGGAGTCAAACTTCCCAATACAGTCATGTTATTCTGCTCATCCATTCAGGTTATGAATTGCATTCTCTGGTTGTCCATTTCTCCACCATTTCAGGAGTATGACATGGACTCCTATCCTGGGAAGATCATCATTCAGTGTAATGAAGGGTCAGTTATTGGGTTCTACTTTATGTTGGGTTATATGGGGTTTCTGGCAGCTGTAAGTTTTGTTCTGGCTTTCATGGTGAGGACATTACCAGACAGTTTTAATGAGGCCAAGTACATCACTTTCAGCATGCTGGTGTTCTGCAGTGTCTGGATTGCCATGATCCCGGCCTATCTGAGTACCAGAGGGAAATACATGGTGGCTGTGGAGATATTTGCCATACTGACCTCCAGTGCTGGAATATTATTGTGTATGTTTGCTCCAAAACTCTACATTTTGCTTTTAAAACCTGAGCTGAACACAAAAGGGACAATGCTGGGGAAAAGAATGTTCTAAATGTAACACTTTGATTCAATGTATAATGCTGTAAACCAGATTAAACAAGCTTAGTCATATTGCTACAATCATCATCATCATTATTAATGCATTGCTCTCAGTGGCCCCTGGAACCAGCAGATCCTTTCAAGCACTCACAGTGGGGCACAGTGGGGTTAGATCTCCAGAATCAGAGAGAGAGAGAGAAAGAGAGAGAGAGTGATCTGCCTGCAAGGTGAGGCAGAGCCACCTACACAGGGAGGTATTATAGCTACATCAGGTAGGAGACTGAGAGATGTGAGGAAGCTTTGGGGGGGTTGTATACTGTGCATAGTTCACCCCTGAACTCTGTAAGTAATGCACTCCTAAACTCTGCACTCTCTACACAACGCACCCCTAAACCCTGTACTCTGTACATAGTGTAATACTAAACACTACATTCTCTATGTAACATGCTCCTGAACCCTGCACTCTGTACATAGCACACCCCAGATACAACCGGCCCTTTGAGGGCAATCATACTGCTGATGTAGCCCATGTTGAAATTGTGTTTGATACCTCTGCTCTACAGTATATGTAGGCAACCTTTTCTGTTTCAGCATGACTGTGCTCCTGAGCACAAATCCATCTCCATAAAGACATGGATTGATAAGTTTTTTGTGGAGGAACTCAAATGTCATGAACACAGTCCTGACCTCAGCCTGATTGTGAGTCAGGTCTTCTCATCCAACATCAGTACTTGACTTCACCAAGGTTCTTTTGGTTGAATGGTCACAAATTCCCACAGGTACATTACAAAATGTTGTGAACAGTCTTCCCAGAAAAGTGGGGACAGTTATAGACACAAAGGTGGGGGGGACCCCATATTACTAACCATAATTTTGAAAGGGGGTGTTTAATCAGCCAATATAGGTGTGATGGTCAGGTGACTACAAATATTTGGCCATATAGCATATCTGTGGAATGCAATCTCCTGATAAACTTGCATTTCTGAATATTATTTCTGTAAACATTTCTACCTATATCTCATTGTGCTGCTGGATTCCTTCCTTGTCTCTTTCACAAAGTTGCATTCATAATTTGTCAATGTTGATCAGTATGTCAGGTGGTCCATACCTGCTTAAATCTAGTGAATGGGCTCAGGAAGTTCAAATAAGCTTATAGTAATCTCTGTAGGTACAGACACTGTGGAGTAATTCATCCTCAAAGTTTCCAGCAGAAGTACTTTCATTCTGATCCACATTCCAGGAGTTATTTGGCAGTCTGCCAGACTTGTAATCTCTAATGTAATCATAGATCAGGTACACAGGAGGAGGGGAGAGCAGAGTGCTAAATTCTGATTAATGGTGACATTCAAAAATTTAAGGATGAATTGCGCTATGGTGCCTCCGTCTACAGAGATAAGTGAGGAGTTCTTATAACCCTTTCTCTTACTCTAACATTCAAATTATGTTGGTGACAGCACTGACCTGTAAACAGACTCCCAACCATTATAGCACCTGGGAAACTGGAAACATTTTCAAGTAAGCTTTCACATGGAAGTGATTTGAGTGGCTGTCAAGCTGTCCAATCATTTCCACACATACTGTAAAATGCTTACCTCCTCGCCTGCCCCCAACTCTGTGTGTAGTGATTACCAGTCCCACCTGGGTGCCCAGGATCTCCAAGGTGAGTGCCAGGTATGAGGTCAACAGGAGATGGGGGACCATTCTCCTCATCTTCCTGTGAAGAATGGACCCAGAAGTGATGTGCTCTGATCCCTTCCATGGCCAGGAAAGAAGATATTTGAGCATGATTGTGCTTTGTTCCTACAGAGTGCAGAGGTATCATTGAAGGGTAACTCTACTCCCATGTGGAAAAAAAAAGCAAATCAAGAAAAAATAATCTAGCGTATACAATTGCGACACAAGTCATATTGTAATTGAATGTTGAATTAAAAATTACCTTTTCTTTTCAATCTGCAGCCGATGTAATTTTCTGAAAATGCAATACAATATGGCCACTCGGAATGTGTACTGGACACATCCCAGAAGCATAATTTCCTGCTTGTGTAATTGGCTCACTAATTTTCCCAGAAGTCTGCCTAAGATACAAGTAAGATTTCAGGCATCCCCTGCAATAAAAATGTAATTTTTGGTGAGATGCTTTCAATAGGAACCCGTCCAAATGGATGTAGGACCAGCAGATTTCCTCATTAGTGCTCTGCAGGTGCACAGCTGACAAGTAATTATAAATAGCACTTCCATTATACCCACTTAGCACAGA
Source organism: Aquarana catesbeiana (assembly GCF_042186555.1). NCBI lineage: Eukaryota > Metazoa > Chordata > Amphibia > Anura > Ranidae > Aquarana > Aquarana catesbeiana. Next base: position 7,974,366 of record NC_133324.1, on the reverse strand, counting down.
GGAACAATCAGTGATTTCTTCAGAATAACAAAATGTAGGAATCTGCAATGTACCCAGAGGGGATTGTTTTTTCTCAACAAAAGTGGAGTTACGCTTTAAGAGTCTAAAAGACCCCAATGTCTCCTTAACCACTTGACCTCAATAAGGTTTTACCCTCTACCTGACCAGGCCATTTTTTGCTATTCAGCACTAGGGATGGGCTTTATGTTCAGGTCGAACATGAGTTCGACTCGAACATTGGCTGTTCGCCTGTTCATTGAATAGCGAACAATTTTGGGTGTTCGCAGCAAAATTCGAAAGCCGCGGAACACCCTTTAAAAGTCTATGGGAGAAATCAAAAGTGCTAATTTTAAAGGTTAATATGCAAGTTATTGTCCTAAAAAGTGATTGGGGACCCGGATCCTGCCCCAGGGGACATGTATCAATGCAAAAAAAAGTTTTAAAAATGGCTGTTTTTTCAGGAGCAGTGATTTTAATACTGCTTAAAGTGAAACAATAAAAGTGTAATATCCCTTTAAATTTCGTACCTTCGGGGTGTCTATAGGATGCCTGTAAAGGGGCGCATGTTTCCTGTGTTTAGAACAGTCTGACAGCAAAATGAAATTTCAAAGGAAAAAAGTCATTTAACCAGTTCAATACCGGGCATTTTCACCCCCTTCCTTCCCAGACCAATTTTTAGTTTTCAGCGCTGTCGCACTTTAAACGACAATTGCGCGGTTGTGCGATGTTGTACCCAAACAAAATAGACGTTCTTTTTTCCCCACAAATAGAGCTTTCTTTTGGTGATATTTGATCACCTCTGCGGTTTTTATTTTTTGTGCTATAAACAAAAGAAGAGCGACAATTTTGAAAAAAACACAATATTTTTTACTTTTTGCTATAATAAATATCCCAATTAAAAAAAAAAAAATTTTCCTCAGTTTCAGCCGATACGTATTCTTCTACATATTTTTTGTAAAAAAAATTGCAATAAGCGTATATTGATTGGTTTGCGCAAAAGTTATAGCGTCTATAAAATACAGGATAGATTTATGGCATTTTTTTTTAAATTATTTATTTATTTTTTTACTAGTAATAGCGGCAATCAGAGATTTTTTTTCGTGACTGTGACATTATGGTGGACACATTGGACACTTTTGACACATTTTTGGGACCATTCACATTTATACAGCGATCAATGCTATAAAATTGCATTGATTACTGTGTAAATGTGACAGGCAGTGAAGGGGTTAACCACTAGGGGGCGGGGAGGGGTTAAATGTGTTTCCTAGGGAATGCTTCTAACTGTAGGGGGAGGGGACGCACAAGGGGAGGAGAACGATCAGTGTTCCGCTGTTCTGGGAACACAGATCGCTCTCCTCTGAACTGACAGGACGTGGATCTGTGTGTTTACACACACAGATCCAGGGTCCGGCCCGGTTAACGGGCAATCGCAGGTGCCCGGCGGACATCGGGCACATGCACCGGGTCCCGAGCAACGCGGCGGGCGCGCGCGCGCCCCCTAGGTGGCCGGGAACCCGAGGCCGTCATATGACATCCACCCAGGATGGGAGATCCCATCTGTGGACGTCATTTGTCTATGGCCGGTTAGGGAAGTGGTTAAAACTACTCCCGGCTATTAATGAATTGTCGGTCCAACAATACACATAAACGTTCATTGATAGAAACTGCATGGGATTTCCATGGAAACTCCATGGAAACTGCATGGGACACCCGAACTAAAATAAAAAAAATGCGTGGGGGTCCCCCTAAATTCCATACCAGGCCCTTCAGGTCTGGTATGGTTATTAAGGGGAACTCCGCGCCAAAAAAAAGTGGCATAGGGCCCCCCAAAAATCCATACCAGAACCTTATCCAAGCAAGCAACCTGGGGACCCCCAGATCCGTTATATAAGAGCTGTCACAAGGACAGAAACGTCACACAGCGGGAGACTCCCACTGAGGCGGATTATCCGGAGAACGAAGCGGAGAAGAAAAGCCAGGGGAAGATGCTGGACGGGAAGACCGGAGGAAGAAGCAGATGAAGATAGAGGAAGACGCGGGGGAAGAACAAGATGGAGGAAGAAGAAGAACACCGAAGGAAGACCAGAAGAAGATGGAAGAAGAAGCGGCGAAAGAAGAAGACATTAATAAAGGAATTGTCAAAGACCGTCTCTTGTGTTTTTTAACATTTTTGACACTTTTTTGTGAAATGGTTGGGGTACAATCGTACCCCATTACCAATTCACACATGGGGGGCTGGGATCTGGGGGTCCCCTTGTTAAAGGGGGCTTCCAGATTCCGATAAGCCCCCCACCCGCAGACCACCACAACCACCGAGCAAGGGTTGTGGGGATGAGGCCCTTCTCCCCATCAACATGGGGACAAGGTGCTTTGGGGGGCTACCCCCGCTCTCTCATCCCCCTCTTTTCCTGCGGCCTGCCAGGTTGTGTGCTTGGATAAAGGTCTGGAATTGATTTTTAGGGGGACCCCCACGCCATTTTTTTTTTTAATTTTGGTGCGGGATTCCACTTAAAATCCATACCAGACCTGCAGGGGTACCAAGCGACAAAGTGGGTGCCTCAGGGTGGATGTTGTTCACTTCCAAAGTGCTTCCATTCCTCTGCTGCGTGCGATCCTTATGGCTGTTCCTGGTAAGTTGTATACTCTGACATGACCGTACTACTCCAGCAGTGTAACCTTAAGTTGTTAACCACTCCAGATATCCAGAGAAAAAGAGAAACACAAGGGGCTGCCTTCGTGAAGTATATCAAAGTATTTATTCCATAACAACAAATCCAATCCAAAGAATGTAAGCCACAATGTACATAATAGACAGCGCTATGAGCAAGAAGGGAACCAGCAACGAACTACCAGCGTGCGTCCCAGCTTGCGTTCCAGCATCCACTTCCGGGTATGACGTGTGAGCGTGACTCCGCCTTACGCGTTTCGTCATAGGACGTTTTCAAAGACGGTGTCCACGCCTACGCTTCACACTCTGATATAGTCATGCAGCCCACATTACCACTCCCCTAATTATGGTAATGTCGCTCGGGGGGAGGGTATGTAAATTATCACTAGACTGCAGAGAGGTGTTGAATCCTTATGGCCAAGACTAAACATTTTCTAATCATTCTACCAGCTGTTTACCGCTACTTGTACTCCAACTACTCATTCTGTTGAAAGCCCTTTAGGATAAATACGCTGTATTTAAAAGGGTATATATAGGTCAATGTGAGAGTAAAATCTCCTGGTGTAGTATGTATTTATTGGAGACAACTAGCGGTGATTGAGCATCAGTACACCGTTAATCATAATTAAATATATTGCTAGCTACTTCAATTGAACCAGATAATAAAAACAAACTAAAAATATGGGATATATAAATAAGAAACATATGTAGAAATTAGATAGTAACTATCCATATGTAACAAACCCCCCATCATTATTAATTTAATATTCTTATAGACCACAACTTATACAAAATATAATTAAAAAGACCGTTCAAAAATGTTCATATAATTAAAACGTTATGTTAAAACCGCCTGCTTTAAAGAGATAGATACATATAAATGATGGGAAAAATAAAAAAATAGTATTGGGACACATCCTATGTACTAGGTCTGGTTAAATAATTATTATGCTATAGGGAACTGTGAGATGAGGCCGAAGATGATAAAGGGGGGGAGAGAGAGCTCCCACATCTAAAATTATGGGGGGAGGAGCGGTATTTGCTGTACATCTAGATCTAACAGTCAACTCTTAATCTGATAACAGTCGGGCCCCTAATTTACTAACTCAAAAGTGGGCTACATAAACTTACCTAGTTACTAGGCCCACAGGGGTACCATCAGGCACCCAAAAATCGTGTATATGTCACTAAACAGGCTATTACTAATTTTTAAAATTTATGGGTTAGCTATGTAACAATTCAGATCTATGTCTAGGTTTAGCCCTTTGGGGGCAAGGGAACCCAAACGATAAATCCAGCTTGTTTCATTTCTGGAGATTGCGGTTTCTCTATTGCCTCCCCGCCAATGTTCCTGCACTGAATCAATCCCATAAAAGGTGAGTAAGCTTGGATCCCTGTGGTGAGCCTCGTCAAAATGTCTCGATAGGCTGTGGTTAGGGAACCCCTTCCTAATATTTTTGATATGTTCCCGGATTCGGACAAAAAGTTGACGGGTGGTTCTCCCCACATATTGGAGGCGGCACGGGCATTCCACAACATATGTAACATGTGTGCTACGGCAGGTAATCAGTTGGTTGATCTTATATTCTTTATGATCAGTGCATGATTTGAACGTATTTTTCCTTCTAGGTTGTTTTTTAGATACTCTGCAAGGTAGGCATCTCTGGCACCTGAAAAATCCTTTTAAATCTGGACATATTTTAATAGCCTTTGGCGGGTCAGTAACATTTTTCACTAGGTGGTCCCTTAAATTTGGTGCCTTTCTATATATGAATTTGGGTCTGGCTGGCAACAGTTTTGTTAGGATGAGGTCTTCCTTGAGTATGGGCCAGTACTTCTTGATTATTTTCTCAAAATCTCTAAATTGGCTATTGAACCCTGTAATAAACGCTACTTCCGGCATCTTCTGATCTTTTTTATTCTTATTGGAGAGCAGGGAGGTTCTATCTAGCTTCATAATGTCTGCTTTTAATTTTAAAAGTCTTTCTTTATCATATCCTTTTTCTTGGAATTTTTTAATTAAAATATCGGCCTGTTTGTTAAAATCTTCAGCTATATCACAGTTGCGTCTTATCCGTAGTAACTGTCCTTTTGGGACACTACTTTTCCATCTTGGATGATGACAGCTGGAAGTGGGGATGTAACCGTTTCTGTCTGTCGGTTTAAAGAAGGTGCGGGTAGATAACTTGTCTCCTGTCTTAAAAATTTCTAGATCCAAATAATCAATTTTCTCATAACTCCACTTCCCAATGAACTTGATACCATACTTATTATTATTCAAGTTCTCAAGGAATTTTGTAAGGCTGTCAGGTGTTCCATTCCATAAGATGATCAGGTCATCTATGTATCTTTTATACATCTTAATCTGTGGTATATTTTTGCTGTAGATGTATTTATCTTCCCATAGGTCCATGAATAAGTTAGCTACGCTGGGGGCATAGCGTGCTCCCATTGCAACTCCCTTCGTTTGTACGTAGTATTTTTTATCATGCCAGAAATAGTTGCATTCCATGGCCATTTTTAGGCCCTCAAGGATATAGCTGATCTGTTCCTGCTTCATATTTGTGTTCATGTGGAGGGCTCTTTCCACACCCCGTAGACCGTCCTTCTGTTCAATGCTCGTATACAAAGAATTGACGTCTACTGCCACCAGTAACCAATGCTCAGCTCCCTTAATCTCTTGCAGTTCTTGAATTAATTGCATACTGTCCCGCAGGTAGGACTTCCCTTCTTTCACTAAAGGTTTAAGAAACGTATCCAAGTACTCCCCCAACCTAGAGAAGATGGAATTGATCCCACTGATGATTGGCCTCCCTGGTGGTTTTTCTAACCTCTTGTGGATCTTAGGTGTGTGATATATCACTGGTGTTCTAGTTGAATTGGATATTAAGTATTCTGCCTCTTTGCAATTCAGTATACCTTTAGTTTTTCCTTTTTCCACATAGGTCTTAAGCTTCTTTTCATATTTTTTCTTCGGATTGCCTTTTAGCGTTTTATATGTATTTTCTATACTTAGAAGGTTATTCATCTCGTCTTGATAATCCTTTTTATTCAGAATGACTAGGCCTCCCCCCTTATCAGCAGGCCTAATCACTACCTCATGTTTTTTTCCCTATGTCCTTAATGGTATTCCAGATGTTGTTTGATCTTTTTTTGTTAGTATTTCCCATTAATTTAATATCCTCTTCCACCATTTTTTTAAAAGCATTAATACATTGGTTCCCTGGGGTTTTTGGGTTAAAGATAGAGTTGTTTTTGAGGTTTGTTTGTTGAAATTCTGAATCTATCCTTGCCGTTATACCTGGGTTCATTGCGAAATGTTTCTTTATGTTGAGTTTTCTTAAAAACTTTTGTAAATCGATGAAAGCCTCAAATTGATCAAAAGGTTTATCTGGGGCATATTTAAGTCCCAGTTCTAGTACCCTGAGCTCTTCTCGCGTGAATTGCACATTGCTAAGATTAAATATGCCTTGTCCTAATAGTTTCTGGGCCTCTTTCTTCTTCTTGCCTCCTCGTTTTCCTCTTGCCTGTTTTCTTTTTCTGTGTATCTGTGTGTGGGACCCGTGTTCGTTCCTTGTTGGTAATCCCTCATGGTTTCGATCCGGGGATTTGTATCGTATTCCTGGTATACCTTGTGGTCTCTTCTCCTCCTTGGGCTCCAGTACCGATCTTCCTGCCTTGGTCTTCCTTCCGTATTCCGTTCCCTCCAGCCATAATTCCTGTACGGGATACGGGGTCTCCATCTGCCTGGAGGTTTGTCTTGATAGGTGACTCGGGGAAAAAACTTCCTTCCATCTACCCCTCTTACATTTTCTGGGTATGGTCTTCTGTACTCATCCCTCTTGAACGGTCTTCTATAATCTTCTCTCAGAGGGGAGTATCGGTTGTTCACAGGTACATTATATCTACTTACTGGGGTCCTGTAATTAGGGGGTCCTCTAAAGGAGTCTCTTCTACTATCCCTTCTATCCCTTCTATCAAGTGGTGTATTAGGGATATGGTGTTCTGCTGGAATATATGGTGGATTGTACGTTCTTCTAGGTGTACTCAGAGACGGGATAGGTATTGCTTCCTCTGATTCCTCTTCCATAGAGGGGTCTTCCAATGGATCATCATCCTCTTCCCCATTAGTTTGCCATTTTTAGACTTTTGGATTTTTATAATCCATCACATCTCTTTTGAATTTTTTCTGTTTTTTTGCCTGTATGTTGCTGTCATACTTTTTAATAGATTCCTGTAACTCTTTCTCCCTATCTTTGTATTCCTTCAAATGAATGAAGGGTAGGAGTGAGTTTTTTATTTCCGTGATATTACTCTCAATTATTCTCATTTTATATTGTCTTCTTTTAATGATATTACGGAGTAATTCTCCCTCACATTTGTTAAATAGAGAATACCAATCTTTCATAAGGTCACTATTGTCTATCCCATCATTGGGATGCATGTCCCACCTAAGTCTTCTGGGGGTAATTTTTTCTGTAACATACATTTCCAACGTGGAGATGTCCCACCACACCCTGAGTTGTTTTTCTAGAGTGTGTTTCAATTGTTTGAGCAGTCCATGCATGTCATTATTGTTTGAGATCTGCTCTTGGCTGAAGATCGCTTCTACATTTATATTTCTTGTGTTAAAATAACCACAAATGTCCATAGCCGCAGACAAAAACCACCCTAGGATGGTACTGTAAAAATATATAAGAGAGTAAATCCGCGCTTAGGACAGAGTAAGGGCTGCTGCCTATCTCTAATTAGTACCCCTAAGGATCTAATTGCACAGTAGATAAGTAGAATGAGACCATAAGCGGCGCTGCCCTCTGAAAATTAATATCAGGCAAAAATATCACAAGCTCTGCACTGTGTACAGGTGACTCCAATACGTAAAAACACCACCAGTATCAAAACGTACTATAGGCAATATAGCATCACAAACCATCAGTGCTTAAAAATTGCTAAATAAAATGTGTTCCCCCAGCGGGGCATAAGTGTCATCCAAAGTGAAATATATAATACCTGAGTGAGAAATTTGAGTGAAGAGAATAGTGCGTTGTACAGTATAGATGCAAATAGGTGTATAAAGGAAATATTTTGGAAATTATATTGAAAAAAGGTTATTTCCTAAAATACATAAATATTGGGACAAGATGGCACCAAAGGGAACCTAGTTCCTATAATGGGTATATGTGCTTAGTGATATCAAAGTGATGTCTGTGTGTCCCCTTACATATTTGTGTGCAGAGATAATAAAATAGAGTAGTGTTTGACTACAGTATTCAAAAGTATTGGGACAATAATAAATAAAATAAATATTAAACGGATGAGTGTACTAATTGTAGTCTGTGTGGTGATTGTGTATCCCCTTACATGTTCAAATCCAACGGAAAAATTTTAAAATATAAGGCTGTTAGACCCCAATATCCAAAAATGTTACTGTTAGGCCCCAAAAATGTTACTGACCCGCCAAAGGCTATTAAAATATGTCCAGATTTAAAAGGATTTTTCAGGTGCCAGAGATGCCTACCTTGCAGAGTATCTAAAAAACAACCTAGAAGGAAAAATACGTTCAAATCATGCACTGATCATAAAGAATATAAGATCAACCAACTGATTACCTGCCGTAGCACACATGTTACATATGTTGTGGAATGCCCGTGCCGCCTCCAATATGTGGGGAGAACCACCCGTCAACTTTTTGTCCGAATCCGGGAACATATCAAAAATATTAGGAAGGGGTTCCCTAACCACAGCCTATCGAGACATTTCGACGAGGCTCACCACAGGGATCCAAGCTTACTCACCTTTTATGGGATTGATTCAGTGCAGGAACATTGGCGGGGAGGCAATAGAGAAACCGCAATCTCCAGAAATGAAACAAGCTGGATTTATCGTTTGGGTTCCCTTGCCCCCAAAGGGCTAAACCTAGACATAGATCTGAATTGTTACATAGCTAACCCATAAATTTTAAAAATTAGTAATAGCCTGTTTAGTGACATATACACGATTTTTGGGTGCCTGATGGTACCCCTGTGGGCCTAGTAACTAGGTAAGGTTATGTAGCCCACTTTTGAGTTAGTAAATTAGGGGCCCGACTGTTATCAGATTAAGAGTTGACTGTTAGATCTAGATGTACAGCAAATACCGCTCCTCCCCCCATAATTTTAGATGTGGGAGCTCTCTCTCCCCCCCTTTATCATCTTCGGCCTCATCTCACAGTTCCCTATAGCATAATAATTATTTAACCAGACCTAGTACATAGGATGTGTCCCAATACTTTTGAATATTGGGGACAATTCTGTTACCCAGTATGAGGGTACGGCACTTATACTGACAACTCGATTTTTTGTAGTGGCATAGGCGATTTACATTATATATGCCCTGATTAGATACTGTTAATTATTTAACACTCCTCCATCCTAAGCCTGTTTATATATGTACTCTATGAAGAAAATTGCACGGTATGAAATACCCCATATATACCTGAATACGCATGTGTTCGGCAATCACATGCACTTCTATTAATTTTTAATTTTTATTATATTTTTTTATTTTTCCCATCATTTATATGTATCTGTCTCTTTAAAGCAGGCGGTTTTAACATAACGTTTTAATTATATGAACATTTTTGAACGGTCTTTTTAATTATATTTTTTAATTATATTTTGTATAAGGTTGTGGTCTATAAGAATATTAAATTAATAATGATGGGGGGTTTGTTACATATGGATAGTTACTATCTAATTTCTACATATGTTTCTTATTTATATATCCCATATTTTTAGTTTGTTTTTATTATCTGGTTCAATTGAAGTAGCTAGCAATATATTTAATTATGATTAACGGTGTACTGATGCTCAATCACCGCTAGTTGTCTCCAATAAATACATACTACACCAGGAGATTTTACTCTCACATTGACCTATATATACCCTTTTAAATACAGCGTATTTATCCTAAAGGGCTTTCAACAGAATGAGTAGTTGGAGTACAAGTAGCGGTAAACAGCTGGTAGAATGATTAGAAAATGTTTAGTCTTGGCCATAAGGATTCAACACCTCTCTGCAGTCTAGTGATAATTTACATACCCTCCCCCCGAGCGACATTACCATAATTAGGGGAGTGGTAATGTGGGCTGCATGACTATATCAGAGTGGGAAGCGTAGGCGTGGACACCGTCTTTGAAAACGTCCTATGACGAAACGCGTAAGGCGGAGTCACGCTCACACGTCATACCCGGAAGTGGATGCTGGAACGCAAGCTGGGACGCACGCTGGTAGTTCGTTGCTGGTTCCCTTCTTGCTCATAGCGCTGTCTATTATGTACATTGTGGCTTACATTCTTTGGATTGGATTTGTTGTTATGGAATAAATACTTTGATATACTTCACGAAGGCAGCCCCTTGTGTTTCTCTTTTTCTCTGGATATCTGGAGTGGTTAACAACTTAAGGTTACACTGCTGGAGTAGTACGGTCATGTCAGAGTATACAACTTACCAGGAACAGCCATAAGGATCGCACGCAGCAGAGGAATGGAAGCACTTTGGAAGTGAACAACATCCACCCTGAGGCACCCACTTTGTCGCTTGGTACCCCTGCAGGCGTGATTATTTCTGGTGAGTGGGGTAGCATAGGGGGGCGAGCACTGCAAGTCACTTCAAGTCACCTTATGAAAAAAACCGCACAGAAGTCACTACGTTGCACTCTCTTGGATGAAACAAACAGCATTTCAGCTGAACTCTGTTTTTCCCACCTGGCTAATAACATTTGTTCTGCATGGATTTTATATATGGACTTTTTTAACCACACTATCTGTTTTAAACATGAGTAATCTGAACTAATTAGAAATAACTGTATATGAAATGTAATTTAATATTGGGAGTGGGTGATCATTACCTGAGTTATTACATAGGAGGATAATTCACGTTTAAGGATATTTCACGTCTCACGTCCCATAGCGCCATACTGTCCCAATACTTTTGGATATTGGGGCCTAACAGCCTTATATTTTAAAATTTTTCCGTTGGATTTGAACATGTAAGGGGATACACAATCACCACACAGACTACAATTAGTACACTCATCCGTTTAATATTTATTTTATTTATTATTGTCCCAATACTTTTGAATACTGTAGTCAAACACTACTCTATTTTTTTATCTCTGCACACAAATATGTAAGGGGACACACAGACATCACTTTGATATCACTAAGCACATATACCCATTATAGGAACTAGGTTCCCTTTGGTGCCATCTTGTCCCAATATTTATGAATTTTAGGAAATAACCTTTTTTCAATATAATTTCCAAAATATTTCCTTTATACACCTATTTGCATCTATACTGTACAACGCACTATTCTCTTCACTCAAATTTCTCACTCAGGTATTATATATTTCACTTTGGAAGACACTTATGCCCCGCTGGGGGAACACATTTTATTTAGCAATTTTTAAGCACTGATGGTTTGTGATGCTATATTGCCTATAGTACGTTTTGATACTGGTGGTGTTTTTACGTATTGGAGTCACCTGTACTCAGTGCAGAGCTTGTGATATTTTTGCCTGATACTCATTAATTTTCAGAGGGCAGCGCCGCTTATGGTCTCATTCTACTTATCTACTGTGCAATTAGATCCTTAGGGGTACTAATTAGAGATAGGCAGCAGCCCTTACTCTGTCCTAAGCGCGGATTTACTCTCTTATATATTTCATTTTTATTGTTTCATTTTAAGCATTATTAAAATCACTGCTCCCGAAAAATGGCCATTTTTAAACCTTTTTTTGCATTGATACCTGTACCCTGGGGCAGGACCCAGGTCCCCAAACACATTTATGACAATAACTTGCATATAAGCCTTTAAAATGAGCACTTTTGATTATTCATGTTCGTGTCCCATAGACTTTAACGGTGTTGCATGCTTGGATAAGGGTCTGGTATTGATTTTTGGGGGGACTCCACGCCGTTTTTTTTTTTTTTTTTTGGCGCGGGGTTCCCCTTAAAATCCATACCAGACCTGAAGGTTCTGGTATGGAATTTAGGGGGACCCCCATGTCTTATTTTTTTTTAAATTTTGGCCGGGGTTCCCCTTAATATCCATACCAGACCTGAAGGGCCTGGTATGGAATTTAGGGGGACCCCCACGTCATTTTTTTTAAATTTTGGTTCGGGGTTCCCCTGTGGGGAATTCCCATGCTGTTTTTATCAAAGAACTTCTATGTGTATTGTTGGACCGGCAATGCAATAGCCACGAGTAGTTTTAAATGGCTTTTTTCCTTTGAAATGTCATTTTGCTGTCAGACTGTTCTAAACACGGGAAACATGCGCCCCTTTACAGGCATACTATAGACATCCCCCATCTATGAAATTTAAAGGGATATTACACTTTTATTGTTTCACTTTAAGCATTATTAAAATCACTGCTCCTGAAAAAACGGCCATTTTTAAAACTTTTTTTTGCATTGATCCATGTACCCTGGGGCAGGACCCGGGTCCCCAAACACATTTTATGACAATAACTTGCATATAAGCCTTTAAAATTAGCACTTTTGATTTCTCCCATAGACTTTTAAAGGGTGTTCTGCGGCATTCGAATTTGCAGCGAACACCCCAAATTGTTCACTGTTCGGCGAACTTGCGAACAGCCAATGTGTTTGACTCGAACTCAAAGCTTATCCCTATTTACAACCCATGTGAGATGTGATAAGGAAAAGCAATGGCGGGTCTTTGAAGTAGAAAAATATTGACAGTAACACCAATTGGGGAAGCTAGGAGCGGAATAATGGAAGGACACACTCAATGGTCAAATATATTCCCAATTACAATATTATTTACATCTGTTATTGGAGATTTCACATCAACTCACATGTAACAACTGTATTCAATTATGTGCACTTGGCTAGAAAGTTTAATTTATTCACAAAAACATTCTATAAAAGATTGTAGCATGTATATGTGCCGTATTACATTATTTGGACTGCAATTTTGAACAGGACCCCTGATATCCATTCTAAGAGCGAGAAATCAACATGAGAGTCATTTTTTTCATGTAAAAATCTGCCCATAAATTGTAATTCCTGAGTGCACAGTATTCAATGATTTGCACTACGGTTAGTTTGAACAGGACCAGACATTTTAATATCTAAAAACCAACATTATAGTTTCATTTATTCACACAAAATATCACAAATACAATTTATTGTGGCCCCTATGTGTGCTCTATAAAACTATGTGCACGAGGTCCCAATTTATAAAGGACTCCCAACACACATTGAAAAATGTTAAAATCAACATTAAAGTTTAATTTACTTACAGAAAAAAAGATGATAAAATCATTGAGTTCCCTACGTGCGCAGTATTACATTATTTGCACTACGGACCATTTTCAACAAGACCCCAACATCCATATTACAATCTAGAAATCAACATTTCATTGTCATTTATTAACAGAAAAAATGCCCCCAAAATGTTGCACCTTTTTTTGGGCCGGAATAAATGATTTGTACTAGACCCCAAAATGAACAGGACCTCTAACAGACAATAATAAAATGTAATTTAAAAGAATGTAAAATAAATTTACATTTTTAAAGTCAAGAAACCAACATTAGATTGTCACTAAATCACAGGAAAAATCCTCCAAAAGATTGCTGTGTTTATGTGCACAGTATTCAATTATTTACACCGGGGCCCAAAAAAATCTAAAAATCAACATTAGAGAGTCATTTATTCACAAACAAGAACTCTAAAAGATTGTTGTTCCTTTATGTGCTCAGGACTAAATTATTTTCACTAGACCCAAGTTTTGAACAGGACCCCCAACATCAATTCTAAATTCTAGAAATAAATATTAGAGTATAATTTATTTAAAAAAAGGCCCAAAATGATTGTAGTACCTAAGTGCATAGTATTTCATTATATTGTACTAGAGATAGTTTGAATGGGTCCTAATATGAGCCGTGATAACATATACTAGGGCTGGGAAAGAATGGACTTTATAGACAGACTTCAAAATGTATAAGAAAATCTATAATTAGAATGATAAGAAGAAGATATTAGACACACATGAGATAACATACATGTAAAAGTGATGAAAGCCTCTCCCTGGTCCACCATCCATCCAGAAACCTGGACTTCAAGGATACAATGGGGGGGCCGAGGGAGATTCTGAGTACAGCAAATAACCCAAAGGTAATAGTATAAATGGTAGACATGTGCACAGCCAAAAAATTTGTTCATTTTCGTTTTCGTTTCATTCGTTTATTTATTTTTTTTTCGTTTTTCGGGTCATTCATTATGATCGCGATTCGTAAATTTGTTCATTCGTAAATGCGTTCGTTCATACATTCGTACATTCGTAAATTCGAACATTCGCTCATTCGTACATTCGTACATTTTTACATTTGTTCATTTGTAAATTCGTACATTCGCAAATTCATAAAATCGTACATTTGTAAATTAGAAAATTCGGAAATTTGTAAATTAGAAGTTTGAAAATCCAAAAACCCGAAAATTCAAAAATCTGAAATAGTAACTATTAAATTATAGGTATTGTAATTTACTTTCAAATTTGACTGTCAGTGAATGTAACAAATACGAGTTTATCCAAAGTTACGAATTATCCAAAACAAATGCTGCATCTAAACAAATGGAACAGAAAAAATTAATAATAAATAATAATAATAAAACGTTGTTATTATTATTATTGTTATTTATTATTATTAATTCATTACGTTCCATTCCATTTTTTCGGGTCATTCATAACTTCGGATAAATTTGTATGTGTTATGTTCACTAACAGCCAAATTTTAAAGGAAATTACAATACCTATAATTTAAAAGTTACTAGTAATTACTAATAGTTAAGTTATTATTAGTTAACTATTATTTCAGATTTCCGAATTTTCGAATTTACAAATTTACGAATTCACCAATTTACTAATGTACGAATGTACAAATGTACATTTGTAAATTGCGAATGTACGAGTGTATGAATGCCCGAATTTACGAATGTCCAATTTTATCGAAATTACGAATATTCGGAAAAAATTTGTTAAACAAGTTTTCATTAATTCGGATATTCCCGAATTAACAAATTTGTCGAAATTCGTTAAAAAATAAATTCGGAACGAAACGAATTGCACATGCCTAATAAATGGTGACCTAGACAGGTCAATTCCTAGAGGGGGTCAGAAATGGTCACATAAGTCGACTCAGATGAGGTCATAACTGATTTTATAGATATACGGAGCTTGCTGGACTTCACACCAATAAATGAGCTTCTTCTGGAGCTACATCAATACATATTAGACATGAGCACTGCCCAAAAATATGCTTGTTTTCGTTTTCATTTTATTCAAAATTAGACATTTTGAAAATTTCAAATTTTCCAGATTTTCTTTCTGATTTTCAAATTTTCTAATTTCCAGATTTTTGGATTTTCGGAATTTCTAATTTTCGAATTTCCAAATTTTCATATTTACAAATTTACGAATTTTCGAATTTCTGGATTTTCAAATTTCCCCATTTTTAATTTACGAATTTTCAAATTTATCAATGTTCAAATCTTGAATTTCCATCTTACAAATTTACCAATTTTTGGATTTCAAATTTACAAATGTACGATTTTTCAAATTTTTGAATTTACCAATTTACCAATTTTCAAAATTTCAGTTTATGAATTTTTGAATTTTTAAACTTACAGATTTACAAATGTATTAATTTTCAAATTTCCAATTTACGCATTTAGGAATTTACAAATTTTTAATTTTTTTAAACTTTTAAATTTTCTAATTTATGAATTTACTAATTTTCATATTTTGAATTTACAAATTTACAAAGTTTTGAATCTCCAATTTATGAATTTTCAAATTTTGATTTTACGAATTTACATATTTTCTCATTTTCAAATTTTTTACATTTTTTAATTTACAAATTT
Source organism: Aquarana catesbeiana (assembly GCF_042186555.1). Lineage (NCBI taxonomy): Eukaryota > Metazoa > Chordata > Amphibia > Anura > Ranidae > Aquarana > Aquarana catesbeiana. The sequence goes on along the minus strand of NC_133324.1, from coordinate 7,958,769 downwards.
TCTAACTTCCGAATTTACAAATTTTCATATTTCGAATTTACGAATTTACAAATTTTTGAATTTCCAATTTCTGAATTTTCACATTTTGAATTTACAAATGTAAGAATTTTTGAATATTCAAATTTATAATTCATTAAAAAAATTGTTAAACAGGTTTACGTTAATTTGGATATTTACGAATTAACTAATTTGTCAAAATTTGTTAAAAAACTAATTTGGAACAAAACAAATTGCACATGTCTAATACATATAGTACCGCTGGATTGGCGCAGGGCGAACGTGGTGCCTATATTTAAAAAGGGATCAAAGTCTTTACCAAGTAACTATAGACCTGTTAGTTTAACTTCTATAGTCGGGAAGATACTGGAGCGTTTAATAAAAGACCACATAGACGAGTTCTTGCTGGAAAAAAACATTTTAAGCAACAGACAGCATGGGTTCATGAAAGACAGAAGTTGTCAGACAAACCTGATTTCTTTTTATGAAGAGGTAAGTAAAACCTTGGACAGAGGGGTGGCTGTGGACGTGGTTTATTTGGATTTTGCAAAAGCGTTTGATACAGTTCCGCACACACGGCTCATGTGTAAGTTAAAGTCTACAGGCTTGGAAATATCAGTTTGTAAATGGATAGAAAACTGGCTAAAAGACAGAATTCAGAGAGTAGTGGTTAATGATTCTTACTCTGAATGGTCTAAGGTTATCAGTGGTGTACCCCAAGGTTCAGTGCTGGGACCCTTACTCTTTAATATCTTTATAATTGATATTGGATCTGGGATCAAAAGTAACATTTCTGTCTTTGCAGATGACACCAAGCTATGCAGTGGAATAACGTCCTTACAGGATGTCTCCAATTTACAAGCTGACCTCAATGCTCTGTCTAATTGGGCGACTATGTGGCAGATGAGGTTTAATGTTGAGAAATGTAAAGTTATGCACTTGGGGGCTAAGAATATGCATGCATCATACATGCTAGGGGGAGTACAACTGGGGGAATCTGTAGTGGAGAAGGATCTGGGGGTTTTGGTAGATCATAAGCTCAATAATAGCATGCAATGCCAAGCTGCGGTTTCCAAAGCGAGCAAAGTTCTTTCTTGTATTAAGAGAGGTATGGACTCCAGAGAGCGAGATATCATTTTGCCCCTGTTCAAATCATTAGTAAGACCTCATCTGGAATATGCAGTTCAGTTTTGGACACCAGTTCTCAAAAAGGATATCGGGGAACTGGAGAAAGTGCAGAGAAGGGCAACCAAACTGATAAGAGGCATGGGGGAGCTCAGCTATGAGGAAAGATTAGAGGAACTGAATTTGTTCACTCTTGAGAAGAGGAGAATAAGGGGGGATATGATCAACATGTTTAAATATATAAGGGGTCCATATAGTGAACTTGGTGTTGAGTTATTCACTTTACGGTCAACACAGAGGACAAGGGGGCACTCTTTACGACTGGAGGAAAAGAGATTTCATCTCCAAATACGGAAAGGTTTCTTCACAGTAAGAGCTGTGAAAATGTGGAATAGACTCCCTCCAGAGGTGGTTCTGGCCAGCTCAGTAGATTGCTTTAAGAAAGGCCTGGATACTTTCCTAAATGTACACAATATAACTGGGTACTGACATTTATAGGTAAAGTTGATCCAGGGAAAATCCGATTGCCTCTCTGGGATCAGGAAGGAATTTTTTCCCCTGCTGTAGCAAATTGGAGCATGCTCTGCTGGGGTTTTTTGCCTTCCTCTGGATCAACTGTGGGTATAGTATTGGGTATATTGGATTGTACGTTTTTTTTTTTTTTTTTTTTTTTTTTTTTTTTATGGTTGGACTGGATGGACTTGTGTCTTTTTTCAACCTGACTAACTATGTAACTATATTAGAACAAGGTCCTTGCTGTCAAGGAGGCAGAATACCCTATTGGACACAGACCCAGATAGAGCAGCAGGACAATACAAAAATAGACCTAGATCAAGATCTATAAAGGTATAACTGTGTACGCGAGGCAAGTGTCTCTACATCAAAGGCTTAAGGCAAAAAATGCCACAATCATCAACTGATCAAATCTGAATGTAAGATACATGGGAGCCAGGAAAATTTTGTAAATTCAGAAATTGGAAATTCAGAAATTTGGAGGTTTGGAAATTCAAAATTTCGGAAATTCAAAATTAGGAAATTAGAAAATTGGAAATTTAATAAATTTGAAAATTCTAAAATTTGGAAATTTGAAAATCCAATAATAACAATGAAAATCTGAAAATTCAAAAGAATGAAAATCTGAAAATTTGAAAACCCAAAAATCTGAAATAATAACTAATAATAAATATTAAATTATAGTTATTGGAATTTACTTTCAAATGTTGGTGTTAGTGAACGTAACAAGTATGAATTTATCTGAAGTTATGAATTATCTGAAATAACAAAGGGCGTATCTAGACGAAAATTCACAAATTCATAAATTTGAAAATTTGGAAATTGGAAATTTAAAAATTCATAAATTTACCAATTAAAAAATGTAAAAAATTGTACATTCGTAAATTGGAAATTCAAAAATTGGTAAATTTGTAAATTCAAAAATTTGTACATTCATAAATTTGAAATTCAAAAATTGGTAAATTTGTAAATACGGAAATTCAAGATTTGAACATTCATAAATTTGAAAATTTGTGAATGAAAAAATGTGGAAATTCGAAATTCAAATATCCAGAAATTCGAAGATTTGTAAATTAGAAAATTTGGAAAATCAAAATTTTTAGAAATTCCGAAAAAACAAAAATCAGGAAATTCAAAAATTCATAAATTCATAGATTTGAAATATGAAAATTCGTAAATTCATAAATTTAAAAAATTAAAAAATGAGTAAATTCAAAAATTTGAAAATTCCTAAATTGGAAATGTGAAAATTTGAAAATTTGTCAATTTAAAAAATCAAAAATTAGTAAATTTGTATATTGGAAATTTGAAAATTGATAAATTGCTAAACTGGAGATATGAAAATTTGTAAATTCATAAATTTATCAATTTAAAAATTCAAAAATTATTAAATACATAAATTGGAAATTCAAAAATTTGAAAATTCGTACATTTGTAAATTTGAAATCCAAAAATTGGTAAATTTGTAAATATGGAAATTCAAGATTCGAACATTCATAAATTTGAACATTTTTCTGCCCCTGTTTAACAGGGACGTGTAATTACAATGTTTGATGCAATACTTTGCAGCAGGGCTCATTCCTGCATTCCAACTAGAGTATCTGTGAGGGGTTGCAGTGTTGTGGCACCAGCACCAGTGCCTAAGGCCCAATTTTTTTGCCCCTGTTGAACAGGGGCATGTAATTACAATTTTTGATGCAATACTTTGCAGCAGGGCTCATTCCTGCGCTTCAACTAGAGTATCTGTGAGGGGTTGCAGTGTTGTGGCAACACCACCAGTGCCTAAGGTCCAATTTTTCTACCCCTGTTTAACAGGGGCATGTAATTACAATTTTTGATGCAATTCTTTGCAGCAGGGCTCATTCCTGCGCTCCAACTAGAGTATCTGTGAGGGGTTGCAGTGTTGTGGCACCAGATCCAGTGCCTAAAGCCCAATTTTTCTGCTCCTGTTTAACAGGGGCGTGTAATTACAATTTTTGATACAATATTTCACAGCAAGGCCTGTTCCAGCGCCCACTAAGAGTAACTGTGAGGGTTTACAGTGTTGTGGCAACACCACCACACCACCACCAAAGGCCCAATTTTTCTGACCCTGTTCAACAGGGGCATGTAATTACAATTCTTGATCTAATATTTCACAGCAGGGCCCATTCCAGTGCCCACCAAGAGTAACTATGAGGGCTTACAGTGTTGTGGCAACACCACCACACCGTCCACCACCAAAGGCCCAATTTTTCTGACCCTATTTAACAGGGGCATGTAATTACAATTCTTGATCTAATATTTCACAGCAGGGCCCGTTCCTGCACCCACCAAGAGTAACAGTGAGGGCTTATAGTATTGTTGCAACACCCACACCTAAGGCCCAAATTTCTGGAGAGTATATAGGGTAGGCCCCTACTTTCAAACGTCCAACTTACAAATGACTCCTACTTGCAAACGGAAGGAGACAACAGGAAGTGAAAGGAAATCTACCCCTAGGAAGGGAAATTCCTCTCCTGTAAGAGTTCCTTGTTTCACTAAAAACCTCAAATTTACAAAATCCAATTGTCATTTGGATAGAAACTAAGGTGAAATCTTCTGAAGAGGAGCACAGACAGCAAAACAAATGTTACAGGGGTGATAATCCTTCCCTATGTTTTCCAAAAAGCTTAAAAATAGTTTTTTTGGCTGGAGCTACACGTAAAAAATGTACCAGTTCAAAATTACAAACAGATTCTACTTAAGAACAAACCTGCAGTCCCTGTCTTGTTTGCACCACCTGTATACTGCTGTTCAGAGTAAATAGGGCCTGGGCGCCCCACGCCTTTTCTTTTTTTTATTTGGGTGCGGGGTTCCCCTTAATATCCATACAAGACCCAAAGGGGCTGGTAATGGGCTGGGGGGTTCTCAGTGATTTTCATCCATATTACCGGGACCAAAAAAGACATTGAAGCCGCAGTTTTAAATGATTTTTTCCTATAGAAATGACATTTTGTGCAGGGACTGTTCTAAACACAGGAAACATGCACCACTTTACAGGCATACTATAGACACCCCCCAGGTACGATATTTAAAGGAATATTTCACTTTTTTTCACTTTAAGCATCATTAAAATCACTGCTCCTGAAAAAACGTCCATTTTTAAAACTTTTTTTTGCATTGATGCATGTCCCCTGGGGCAGGACCCGGGTCCCCAAACCCTTTTTTAGGACAATAACTTGCATATTAGCCTTTAAAATTAGCACTTTTGATTTTGAACGTTCGAGTCTCATAGACTTTAACGGAGTTCGAAAGTTTGCGCGAACTACTAGGGAGAATGACAGCGTGTTGTTGTAGATGGAAGTGGTTAGGTCTGGGCAGGACAGGGGTGTGATTTTGTCATAAAGGCCATCGGTAGCAGGATGAAGAAGTGAAGGTTTGAGGTTGCGAAGGTTTCTGCGGGTAGTGGTTTTAATTTTTACCATTTTGCAAAAAGTCACAATCTAAAATTTACACGTATTGGTTATTGATTACCTCAATACAAGTTAGTTTTTATATTTAGTAGACATTTTGTAAACTATGCTGTGTTTTTACCTACTAATAATGATTTTTGTGTATTTTTTGTGAAAAATATTATTTTGATGAACATTCACGCAAATATCATTGTGCCGTACAAATCAGTAGCACCTTATTTGAATTCTACTGGTTATCTGATTTCAGAAAATATATGGTTGGAGGGGTCTTTTACAAACTCTGAAAGCTGTAAGAGAAAAACAAAAAAGCAATGGAAACATTTCAAAAATGGTCTGGCCAGCTGAGTTTAAAAGTGGAGCGCAGGGCCTGGCAGCGAAAAGGTTAATTATATTTATTTATCTTTTGCCCATATACCTGTATTTCTGCCGGGCTTCCTAACATTACAGGTTAATAGGTATAAAGTTTGCCTACCTCACTACAATGCATTTGCAGCAGTTCCCCTGCATTTACAAAGTTTGCACGTTTTAGACTTTTGGCTGATAAGTTTACAGGTTCACCAACAGAAATAAGGGGCAACCTATAATGCAGTGCATACTTATTGCCCCCAGTCAGCTGAGCCACAAGAGCCAATAATGTAAAGGAATGGATAACCCAGACCTCTTCTTATATAAGGGTGGCCTTACAGCCATATTGTCAGTGTGTGTCGGAATTTGTAGGGGCGGCTGACAATTCTGTGTAGTGAGAGATTTTTTATTTTGTCATTAATACATTTTTCTGCCTCTGCAGCAGAAAATTTCAGCTTGTGGACCTTGCCTTGTCCCACTGAACATCAAATAAAAAAAAAAAACAGGTCTACAATACCATTTGCTGGATCACAGATTTATTGTCAAAGTAGAAGGCACAAACAGTCAGACATCAATATGGAGACCTTGGCGCTTCACATGGAAAGATTTCTATACTGATTTCAAATTGTCAAATTCTCATTAGGAATAAGGAAAATGCACAGCAAACAGCGATGTAAAATTGTCCAGCAGTAGGATAGTTTAATCAGAGATAAAAGGCCTAACTTGTGTATGCCAACTTTTATCTTATCAGTTGGGATAGGGGGTTTGGTGAATGATGGGTGGTGATTTAGGTGCACACTGTTCTTGCACTTTCAAGTCATCCAGTTGCATATTTCAAACAAAAGGCAGCTTGAAAGGCAGATTTATGCACTGCCATGGGGGACATGCACCGATGAAAAAAAAATAGTAATCTCTTTCTACACAGAATTGTCAGCTGTCCCTAACAACACTGATAATAAAGCTGCTGTGTCCCCACAAATCCATCGACAGGTCATCCATTCCTTCATCCGATCCTTGTATGCCACATTAGAGGATGTTCTCTATTTTTGTGGTGAACCTGGAAATTTTTGGTGATTCCCAAACATTTTAAATTCCAGAAATTCTCCCCAAATCTATGGTAACTGCTGAAAATCATCCCTACACCTATATTTATATTAAAATAATTGTATGAATAATAATATTAATATTAATAATAATAGTAATACACATGGCATTCTTGGCCATCAAACTTCTCATTTTTACTGCTTCATGTACAATATGTCATAATGTTTTTTTGTTTTTTTTAACCTTCACTTTCTACAGTGCTGACAAAGATGGATTCTGTGTATTTTAGGTTTGGCCTTTTTTTCCTACTCTATAAGCAGATTCATATTCCTGTCTATCAGTAATAAATAACAGAATTATTCTTTATAAACCTGACACTCTCACAGCCTTCAGCTGAGCCATGAAGTCAGTGTCAGGATCCTGGGCTGATGTCAGTGATAATGAAGTCAGGAGAAGAGGAAGAACTCATTGGAGTCTATCAGAGACTCGGCCATGTTGTCTTCAGATATCTACTTAGAATATTGTGGTTGATGTCTTTGTGTGTGACCCCCTGCACATCTGACACCCAGAACTCTGCTCACAGCTGTGATATGACTATGAAGAATTATACATTTGAGTACAAGTATTCTCAGGATGGAGACATCATTATAGGAGGGATATTCTCTGTACATTCTGTAGTGACACGGTGGAGGCAGAAGGGAAGTCTTATTAAACATCTCATGTGTTCAGCGTAAGTGAAATATGAAGAGCAAATCTTCCAATCTGATCTACAGAGCTGTGTCTTTAGGAGATATGTGTGATAATGTGCAGGACTCATTCAGTCTGTTACACTGCATTTATATAAAAATATGTTCATGAAAACCTGGTGGAAAAAAACATTCAATTCCCTTTCTTAATAAGACAGTACACCGCAGAGCATGGTATGTGTATTATGGTGCCTAGAGGTGTGTTGTGTGTTGGGATCTACTGTACAATGCATTGGGGTGCAATTCACAATGAATGACACCGCATTGCACTGCCCATAGAGAAGGTACTTTGCTATGCATTGTTATGTGTTACCACAATGCACAAGTATAAATGGGACCTTCAATGACTTTGGCCCTTATTGACTCTATATCTTTTTTTTTCACTTTCAAATAGAGTGGGGAAGGATAAAGAATCCCTGTCAGGTTTCTACTGATATCTGGGGCTCCATTAGAGAGATTCCCCTCACTTCCTGTCCTGCAGATAACTTTTTACCATAGAAAGTGAGGGAATCTCTCCAATAGCAGCACAGAAATAAACACCATTTTTAGTAAAGTACTGGAAGGCTGAAATCCCTGTCAGCCTTGTATTTCTGTCCTTGTCCCTATTGCAGATTTTTCCTCTCTTCCTGTCTGGTAAAACTGTTATCTGCAGAACAGGAAGTGAGAGAAAATCTCTCTAATGGAGCCCTGGACAGTGGCTGTCCAAAAGAAAAATGGTTTTGGTTGGACATGAGTTTTAAGGCACCACAATAACATTATATAGTATTTATGTTTCTGATGGTCGGCATTCCTTTTACCTTTTCGCCGCCATGCACAATTTTAAGGCTTTACATGTTGGGTTTCCATTTACTCGGAACAACTTCATATTTTATATTTTACCAAAAAGTTGACTACCACATTTCATTTGTGTGCAGTAACATTACTTTTAGTGTTTTTTTTTTACTGAAAATATGTGTTTGATAAACAGCTCCACTAATATGACAGGGTCTTTGCTTTCAGAAAATATATAATGTTTGGGGGGTTTAACTAATCATCAGGCATTTTGATATTTCACACAAAAGTGACTCTAGCAGTGAAAGGATTAAAGACAACGGAGTCACAGAAAAATTCCCATTGATCTGTTCCTGTTGTGGAATGACAATACTGTTCTATTTGTTAAATGAAATAACAAGGAATGGTGTCAGCCCTGTCACATTTCTTTTGCTAAACTAAAGAATGTTTCCCCTTCTCCTGAAGTCTACAACATTGGTGGATTGTTTTGTTGTCAAACATGAAAAAAACAAAAAAACTGTGAGTGTGGGTGTGTGCATGTTTGGGGGTTGATTAGACTCTTTGAGGTAACATAGACAGAGTTAAAAAAGAGGGAAAAATATAACTAACACGCCTTGGGGATGCCCTGAACCTGCTGGTGAAGTGTCGCATCAGCATTATGTATACAACCTACTACAGCAACATTAACATTTACAAATGGAAAAAATGCTGTTTAATTTGCTGGAAAATTACAGCTTCAGCCATCTACCAATCAGCTAAAGGTTCACCTAATCTATAGCAGAATCTTATCCCAGGTGAGGGGATCTGGTATAGATGTTAATGGAGGACCCCACACAAAACAAAAAAGTGTATAATTCCCCCTCAGGATGCATAAATTACCCTTTACCCTGATGAGGTTCTGATAAGGATGTCAAGGGGTACCCAAAAAATGGCATATTGCCTCCCCCATAAATATTCATACCAGATTTTAAGGGGAACTTTCAGGCAAAAAAAAAGAATGTGGTTCCACTCAAAATTCACACATGGCATTTACTATATATGATCATAGCCCCTGTCAGGCCAGGAAAAGTGAGAATCCAACATCCCCATCTGAACCATAACAGGCCACATATTCTCAGCATGGGGGATACCTTGCCAGGAGGCCACTGGCAAGGCACCATAATGATGAGGACAAGAGCCTCTTTCCCACAACCCTGGTCTGGTGGTTGTGGGGGTCTGCATGCTGGGGGGGCTTATTGGAAACTGGAAACCCGAGATGCAGGCATTCCCGCCTATGTGAATGAGTAAGAGGTACACAGAAGCTCTACTCATTCATAAAATAAGTGAAAAAATAAACACACTAGTTTTTGACAAGTCCTTTTTTTAGCACAAACTGTTTGCTGACAGTTCACAAATTCAGAATTTAATCAAGATTTGGGAAACTTTTCACAAACTAAACCAGGAAGATTGTCTTATCTTGGTCCTGACTGTCTCGTATGGCATGTCTGTAGGCTCCAACCAGTCTCGTAGCAAGTTTGAAGTCTCTGACCCTTTCCTCTAGTAAGTCTGCATTCTCTGACCTTCTTCTGTAGCATTACATATACTGAATATAATGTGCGGCTACTTGGTGATATCAGGGGCTACAGCTGAGGTCCTCTATGCCTCGTAAATAGCCAACCACTGCTATAACTCATATAAGTGCAGGAATATATAAGTTTCACAGAGCAATGTACACGGCCACCAATCCCACCTTAGATCTCTAGTTGAAATGTGTTATACATTTTGCCATAAAGAATTTCTGCTTGAATCCTTGTACTGTAGACCAATGCAAAACTATCCATTTTCTGCAGTGTTTACAAGAGAGAATACAGGCATCTCCTGGCTTTTATATTTGCTATTGATGAGATAAACCGCAATCCAGATATTCTGCCCAACATAACTCTGGGATACCATGTGTATGATTCTTGTGGACATGTGAATAAAGCTATAAAAGACGTTCTACAGATATTGTCTGGACATACAAAGGAAGCTCCAAATTATTCCTGTATGGAGCGGGGTGCCCTGGCTGGTTTCATTGGAGATCTCAATTCTGACACCACCCTCCAAATGGCCCAGCTGCTGAATCTATATGGTTACACCCAGGTAAGAAAATCTTGATTTTCTATATTACATAACGTTAGGACAGCAAGTCATCTTATGGTGAGGTGGGTCAAAAAGGTACAAATAATCCTTTGTGCAAATCACCGTAAAGTATAACATTGTTCTAAAAAAAGAAGGCAGCGCTGTGTAGGGTTGGGAAAATGTTCAGTCCAGACTGTTATGGCATTTGGACAAATGCCTGTTTTTTTGCTCATTCAGTCCCCTGATTATCATATATCCAATATCTCACAAAGATGAGTACGCCCCTCATATTTTTAGTAAATAATTTATTATATCTTTTCATGTGACAACACTGAAGAAATGACACTTTGCTACAATATAAAGTAGTGAGTGTACAGCTTGTATAACATGTAAATTTGCTGACCCCTCAAAATAACTCACACACAGTCATTGTCTAAACCGCTGGCAACAAAAGTGAGTACATCCCTAAGTGTAAATGTTTAAATTGGGCCCAAAGTGTCAATATTTTGTGTGGCTACTATTATTTTCCAGCACTGCCTTAACCCTCTTGGGCATGGAGTTCACCAGAGCTTCACAGGTTGCCACTGGAGTCCTCTTCCACTCCTCTATGATGACATCACAGAGCTGGTGGATGTTAGAGAGCTTGCGTTCCTCCACCTTCTGTTTGAGGATGCCCCACAGATGCTCAATAGGGTTTAGGTCTAGAGATATGCTTGGCCAGTCCATCACCTTTACCCTCAGCTTCTTTAGCAAGGCAGTGGTCATCTTGGCGGTGTGTTTGGGGTCATTATCATGTTGGAATACTGCCCTGCGGCCCTGTCGGCAAAAGGAGGGGACCATGCTCTGATTCTATATGTCACAGTACATGTTGCCATTCATGGTTCCCTCAATGAACTGTAGCTCCTCAATGCCGGCAGCACTCATACAGCCCCAGACCATGACACTCTCACCACCATGCTTCACTGTAGCCAAGACCCACTTGTCTTTGTACTCCTCACCTGGTTGCCACCACACATGCTTGACACCATCTGAACCAAATAAGTTTATCTTGGTCTCATCAGACCACAGGACATGGTTCCAGTAATCCATGTCCTTAGTCTGCTTGTCGTCAGCAAACTGTTTGCGGGCTTTCTTGTGTATCATCTTTAGAAGAGGCTTCCTTCTGGGACGACAGCCATGCAGATCAGTTTTGATGCAGCGTGCGGCGTATGGTCTGAGCACTGACAGGCTGACCCCCCACCCCTACAACCTCTGCAGCAATGCTGGCAGCACTCATACATCTATTTCCCAAAGACAACCTCTGGATATGACGCTGAACATGTGCACTCAACTTACATAGTTATGTAGTTACATAGTAGGTGAGGTTGAAAAAAGACACAAATCCATCAAGTCCAACCTATGTGTGTGATTATAAGTCAGTATTACATTGTTTATCCCTGTATGTTGTGGTCGTTCAGGTGCTTATCTAATAGTTTTTTTCATTATTGATGCTCCCCACTGAGACCACCGCCTGTGGAAGAGAATTCCACATCATAACCGCTCTCACAGTAAAGAACCCTCTACGCAGTTTAAGGTTAAACCGCTTTTCTTCTAATTTTAGTGAATGGACGCATGTTTTATTAAAGAGGAGGTCCATTTAAACAAAAGATATTAAAAGCCAGCAGCTACAAATACTGCAGCTGCTGACTTTTAATAAATGGACACTTACCTGTCCCAGGGTCCAGCGATGTCGGCAGCCGAAGCCGATCGATCGCTCGTCTCTCGGCTGCCCCCACCGCCATCCTCAGTCAGGGAATCAGGAAGTGAAGTGTTGCGTCTTCACTGCCCGGTTCCCTACTGCGCATGCGCGAGTCGCACTGCGCGTCTACACTGGTGCCCGTTGTGTTGTGCTGAAAGGTGCCAATTGAGGGGGGGAGGAATCCGATGAGCGGAAGTTCCACTTTAGGGTGGAACTCTGCTTTAAATTCCCTTTTGCGGAAAAGTTTTATCCCTATTGTGGGGTCACCAGTATGGTATTTGTACATTGAAATCATATCCCCTCTCAAGCGTCTCTTCTCCAGAGAGAATAGGTTCGGTGCTCATAACCTTTCTTCATAACTAAGGTCCTCCTGTCTCTTAATTCGTTTTGTTGCCCTTCTCTGTACTCGCTCCATTTCCAATACATCCTTCCTGAGGACTGGAGCCCAGAACTGGATGGCATACTCCAGGTGCGGCCGGACCAGAATCCTATAGAATGGGAGAATTATCGTTTTATCTCTGGCGTTAATCCCCTTTTTAATGCATGCCAATATTCTGTTTGGTATGCTTTCAGCAGCCTGGCATTACATGCCATTGCTGAGCCTATCATCTACTAGGACCCCCAGGTCCTTTTCAATCCTAGATTCCCCCAGAGGTTCTCCCCCAGGGAGTAGATTGCATTCATATTTTTGCCACCCAAATGCATTATTTTAAATTTTTCTACATTAACCTTATTTTCCATGTAGTTGCCCACCTCATTAATTTGTCCAGATCTTCCTGCAAGGTTTCCACATCCTGCGTATAAGTTATTGCCCTGATTAGCTTAGTATTGTCTGCTTATACAGAGATTGAGCTGTTTATCCCATCCTCCAGGTCATTTATGAATAAATTAAATAGGATTGGTCCCAGGACGGAACCCTGGGGGACCCCACTTTCTTCTTTGGTCGACCATGGTGAGGCCTGTTCTGAGTGGAACTTGTCCTGCTAAACTGCTGTATGGTCTTGGCCAACGTGCTGCAGCTCAGTTTCAGGGTCTTGGCAATCTTCTTATAGCCTAGGCCATCTTTATGTAGAGAAGCAATTCTTTTTTTCAGATCTTCAAAGAGTTTTTACTATGAGGTGCCATGTTGAACTTTCAATGACCAGTATGAAAGAGTGAGAGCAATATCACCAAATTTAACACACCTGCTCCCCATTCACACCTGAGACCTTGTAACACTAATGAGTCACATGACACCGGAGAGGGAAAATGGCTAATTGAGTTCAACTTGGACATTTTCACTTAGGATTGTACTCACTTTTGTTGCCAGCGGTTTAGACATTAATGGCTGTGTGTTGAGTTATTTTGAGGGGACAGCAAATTTAAACTGTTATACAAGTTGTACACTCACTACTTTACATTGTAGCAAAGTGTAATTTCTTCAGTGTTGTCGCATGAAAAAATATAATAAAATATTTACAAAAATGTGAGGGGTGTACTCACTTTTGTGAGATACTGTAGAAGTAATATTTAAGGAAGCTAGGAGCCACCAAAGTCACCAATTTCATTGGCTTACATGGCCGTTAATCCCCAGCCATGGCCATATTTGGTCAATTAAGTGTAGCACTGGTAGATTTGCAATCTACCACATATTAGGTAAATTTAGTAATTTGTGCATTAGGAAGGTTAAGTTTGCCTCTGTTCCAGCTTGGCTGACGTTGTGTGTGTTTCCGTGCTGACCGGTGGGTGTCGCTGTTACCACTGGTCAGGGTTGGAAAGGCAACGTGTTGAAGCGTATGGATGCTCCTCTGTCCCAGAGACAAGCTCGGTGGAGGTGGTCCTCTGAGTTGCATTCTGGGCGAGGGTATTTATGGGACAGACGCCATATTTTGGGGTTCGTTTTACAGCCACCTGATGGCCCTCCTGGCCGACAGGTATGCGTTAAGGAGCTACCTCATGGTCCTCCGTCCGGGAGGCCCACGATGCTGCGGCGCAGGTGTGGGTCCAGAAGCTTGTCTGGGGCCTACCACCACGGCCGAGGAATGATCCTGAGCTGTCGGTCCTGTGTGACGAAGCTGGACAACCGAGGAGATCCCAGGGGAGGACCCGTCTTGGAGAGATCACGCGGCCTTGCTGCTCTATAGAGGGGCCTGGTGACTCGGTTGAAGGACGTATCCAAAAGTAACTATACAGCATAGTGTTGCCAGCTCGGCTTAAAGGTTCAAGCACTGTGACTAACATTTCACTACAGAAAATCTATACATCCTGTGGCAGAGGATCGTATGGATTTTGTTCCCAAGCAAGTCTGTGGCAGAGACTTTGATTTGTGCTGCGTGCTGGCTGCTAGACCGGTGAGAGAGGCCTATCCAGATGAGCAAGGAGTGTGTCCCACGAGGGGAGCGCATTCCATATAGTATTTGAATTCTACCAGGACATTTGTCAAGAGAACCCTATCAGAGAATATTTGAGTTTCTTCTGCAAGTCTCCTTTCCGTCTCTTTCCTGCTATTTTCTAAGTCGTTTGTTTAATAAAGCATTGAAAATGTACTCCAGTGTTGGTGCGTGTATCATCCATCAGTAAACTCAACGGAACCCTAGACCCGGGGCCGGTGAAACAGAGGGAAGCAGAGTGAAGGTAACAGACCCGCTTAAACCAGCAGCTCCACCGTGAGTTATTGCTACATGTGGGGGCTCGTCCGGGATTTGTTGACCGTCAATTATTGCAACCCAGTGGAGTGTTTTACCGGGAGTTTACAGAGAGAGCTGGACTTAAAAAAAAAGAGAGAAGTCTTTTCAGGAAGAGGAAAGGTTAAATTGCAGGACTTTGCTTCTGAGTGCGTAGACGTTGGGCGCCAGAGAAAGGCCCGGGAGCTACGTGACTGGAAGAACAAGTGGGAGGAGTTACCCTACTTGATACCACGTGGGACGCGTGTATGTGTTTGGCGCCAGAGGAAAAGAGGAGCCTCGTGATCATGCTGAGAAGATCCGTGGGTGGCCATGTCCGGCGTTGCAATCGGTTGTGGGACCCAGAATGTTCCCTACGAGCACCGTGATGAATGCTGTGCTATCTGGAACTCTGCTTACGGATACTGGAGTTCGATTGAAGCCGCAGGGGAGGTTTGTCCTGTATACCTCAGGAGATATTGAGGGACTGGGCATGATCTGCCATTAATGCGAAGGATTGGCCGTGCATCTTCGTCCATTCGGCCGATGTCCACAGTGTGGAGAATACCTGTTTGTGGTGGAGCAAACTACCACGTCGCCCCGTGCTTATCGGATGGATTGGGTGACCGGTATCGCTACAGTGGAAGCTGCTATCGCTACAGAGAGAGAGCGACAGGCCGCCACTTTGCCAGTTGTTACTGACAACATTTCAGAAAGAGATGCTGCTGCTGTCGTCTCATCAGGAGACATTGCTTTGGTTTCTGAGTCTACTACACCTACTCCTATAGTGCCTGCTCAGAGGAAGGTGGGCTATGTAAAGGCTACCCGCGGCCGTGGTCGAGGCCTACCCCAGAGGTTACCTGAACCGGAGCTACCAGAGTCTACATTGGAGATGGGTAAGCCACTGTTGGGGAATGTGTTCGGGACTGTAAATAAATATTTGCCGGCAGAAGAATTGAGAGATTCGGAAATAAAATCCATGCCGGATCTTTCCGGTGATGATGACTTATTTGAGACTGTGTCATGGGAGCTGTTGTGGTCTCGGTGTGAGGATGTTGCCTCCACTATGACTTTCCCTGAATGGACAGCTCTGAGTTCTGGGAAGACATGACCCTGTGTGGAAACACACAATACTGTTGCTGGAACTAATTTGTGCATTAGGAAGGTTAAGTTTGCCTCTGTTCCAGCTTGGCTGATGTTGTGTGTGTTTACTTGCTGACCGGTGGGTTTTGCTGTTACCACTTGTCAGGGTTGGAAAGGCAACATGTTGAAGCGCATGGATGCTCCTCTGTCCCAGAGACAATCTCGGTGGAGGTGGTCCTCCGAGTTGCATTTTGGGCGAGGGTATTTATGGGACAGACGCCATATTTTGGGGTTCGTTTTACAGCCACCTGCTGGCCCTCCTGGCTGACAGGTATTCATTAAGGAGCTACCTCGTGGTCCTCCATCCGGGAGGCCCACGATGCTGTGGCACAGGGATGGGTCCAGAGGTTTGTCTGGGGCCTACCACCGTGGCCGAGGAATGGTCCTGAGCTGTCGGTCCTTTGTGACGAAGCTGGACAACCGAGGAGATCCCAGGGGAGGACCCATCTTGGAGAGATCACGCGGCGCTGGTCTATAGAGGGGCCTGGTGACTCGGTTGGAGGACGTATCCAAAAGTAACTATACAGCATAGTGTTGCCGGCTCGGCTTAAAGGTTCAAGCACTGTGACTGACATTTCACTACAGAAAATCTATACATCTTGTGGCAGAGGATCGTACGGATTTTGTTCCCAAGCAAGTCTGTGGCAGAAACTTTGATTTGTGCTGCATGCTGGCTGCTAGACCGTGAGAGAGGCTTATCCAGACGAGCAAGGAGTGTGTCCCATGAGGGGAGCACATTCCATATAGTATTTGAATTCTACCAGGACATTTGTCAAGAGAACCCTATCAGAGAATATTTGAGTTTCTTCTGCAAGTCTCCTTTCCATCTCTTTCCGGCTATTTCCTAAGTCGTTTGTTTAATAAAGTATTGAAAACGTACTCCAGTGTTGGTACGTGTATCGTCCATCAGTAAACTCAATGGAACCCTAGACCTGGTGCAGGTAAAACAAAGGGAAGCAGAGTGAAGGTAACAGACCCGCTTAAACCAGCAGCTCCACTGTGAGTTATTGCTACAGATGTCATTATTATCCCTGCCCCTTCCCTGTCATGTGTGCCGGGTCTGTTGGGTTTTTAGTGTTAGTAGGTTGGCAGGTGGCATACATCATAAATAATTATGCATTTACAATGAGGGGCTTTTCTTGGGTTATTTTTTTAATAAAGGACAGGTCAAACAATTGGGTGTCTTTATCTATAGATTACTTTTTTGTGATTGAGTAGGAGTACTATGTCCCTCTTACTCATTCACATAGGGGTGGCCGGATTCTGGAGGCCTCCATATTTTTTAAAAGGCTTCCAGCTTCCAATAAGCCTACCACCTGCAGACATCCACAACCATTGGTCCAGCATTGTGGGGGGAAGGACTATCTATCAGTGGATCTTGGATCCCACATATAATTGAAAGAGGACTTTTAACACAAGTTTGTTTTGTTATTGAATTATTGTATTATTTCATATTCCATTGAGCAGTTGGGGAGATTACTGTGCACATGGTGGTGGTATGGATATATTGGAGATGTGGAAGCACTGCATAATTCTAACATGTATATTGTATACAGTATATAGAGTATCAAGCCTTGTAGGTCTGAATCGTATATGTACTATAGTTGCTGTAGTTTGTACACAGTGCAAGGAAGGTATTGAAAAGACCAATCAAAGTAGATGGAAGTGTGTATATGTGTATATATATATATATATATATATACATATATATATATATATATATATATATATATATATATATATATATATATATATATATAGTATCTTTCTTTGTTATCTGAAGAAATTAGAGTTATGGTTGAATAGACAGTCCCATCGTGGAATAGTGGAAATGTAAACATTGATCTGGTCCATAAAGGATATACAGGTTCAGGAGCTGACCTGGTAATTGTGTTTATACTTGGTTGTCCACCTCCAGCTAAAGACAAAATCAGTCTTGCAGTGGGAGTGTCTATAAAGAAATAAGATGAGCTGGAGACCCCTAGGTGGGATTACAGGAGGAAGATCTCTTAGAGGGGAATTTATCAAAACTGGTGCAGCCAGAATCTGGGGCAGTTGTATGGCAACCAATCAGCTTCCTTATTTCATCTTCAAAGCTTAACTAAACAAGCTGAGGAGGCTGATTGGATGCTCCAGATTCTGGCTGCTCCAGTTTTGATAAATTTCCCATTATTGTCATATTATCAGCTTTCACTGATGGCTGTAATCATTTATGAAATAATACATTTATTCTTACAACTTTATCTGATTGGGCTGGTGAAATAAAAGCACCACTAAAATCTGCTTATAGATCTATTGTAGACAACTGAGATGACATGTTTGTTGCTCTTAAAAAAAAACAAAAAACATTAAAACATTTTCTAAGGTTTTCTTCTGTCCATTAAGAGTTCCAGATTGAATATACAGACTGTTTTCTTTCTTTCTAGATTAGTTATGGAGCCAGAGATACTTTACTGAGTGATAGAAAGATGTATCCAAACTTTTTCCGGACAGTTCCGGATGATGAGATGCAATATGTGGCTATAGCAAAGTTACTGGAAAGGTTGAAGTGGAACTGGGTCGGGATCCTTACATCTGATGATGAATACGGAGAGAGGGAGATCCAACAACTCAGCAAACATTTATCTAATCATGGAATTTGTATTGAATTCAAGATTCTGGTGTCTATAAAGAATCATGATAAAATTCCTCCAGAGCTGCGGACCTCAACTACGGAAGTTCTTATTATTTGTGGCTCAGCTAGTAGGACTTTTTACAAGTTTTTGTATAATAATGTCCCTTATTACACGGAGAAAACATTTATTATACCAGATTCTTGGTCAATGAGTGAAGTGTTTTTTAATATCAGTAACTGCAGCTTGGTGTTTACGTTCCCCGTTCTCTACATAAAGGAATTGCTGGGATATTTTTATAGTATTTATCCATCCAGCCGCCCAAATGACCCCCTGATAGAGGATATTTTCATAACTCAATATGGATGTTTTTCAAAAAACCAAATGAAAAATGTCCTTATTCCACTCACATTTAGACATCCTCTTAGGAACTGCAGTTTGGAGACACTTCCACTTGATTTATATTTTCCTGATGAAAAAACATCCTATAAAGTGTATATTGCAGTCTACATTTTGGCTCAAGCATTACATGACATGGATTTCTCTTTTAAAATAAATAACAAAAAATCTGAAATAAATCCACACACACTAAAGTATAAGGTGAGAGCGTCCAATGAAAGTTTACTCGTATCTTTTTATACTCGGTCAGTTCAGTACTGGAACACAATGTGCCCAGACAAAAATTACACACAGTTTAGGTTCATGTTTAGTTTAGAGGTGATTAACCCTTTCACTTCTGGAGCTGTTTTTTTATTTTTGCACCCATGTTAAAAAATCATTTTAGACCTGAAGATTATATAAAACCCCTAAACAGTATATAGTATATTTTCTGAAAGCAGAGACCCTGGAGAAACAATGCTTGCTGTATCATCTTTTTCTGTCACATGATATTAGTGCAATGGTTTACCAAATGTAATCTTTTGTTTTCAGTAAAAGATACACAAAGTTCATTTTAGGGCATACAAATGTAATATATTACCCAATTATTTGGTAAAATATAAAAGATGAGGTTGCACTGAATACATAGATAGCACCTCTGAAATGGTGACAAACTTTAGTAGCTTCACTTTTCCATAGGTAATGCTTTAAAGACTAAGTTCACCTTTTGGAACATGTTACATGGCACATCAGTATTTAGGGTGTAACATGTTCCAGCACATGTTCCCTCACCCCCCTGTGCCAGTGGGTAGGGGGTTCCTCTCTCCCAAAACTGCATCCACATTTAAAATCATCTCCGCCCACACAGCCATGTCATTTATTTATAAGAATCTGAGAATAGATAAACAGATAACAGATAAATGGCCTAAAATTATTATTCTCACTCCAGCATGCGTGTTGATAGTGTGCAGGCGCCCCTGCCATCTGTGTTTATTTTTATATATTCATGTAAGTATAGGGCAGCACAGTGGTGTAGTGGTTGGCACGTTCACCCAGCAGTAAAAAGGTTCACTGGTTCAAATCTCAACCACAACACCACCTGCCTGGAGTTTGCATGTTCTCCCTGTGCCTGCGTGGGTTTCCTCCGGGTACTCCGGTTTCCTCCCACACTCCAAAGACATGTTGGTAGGTTAATTGGATTCTGTCTAAATTGGCCCTACTATATGAATGTGAGTTAGGGACCTTAGATTGTAAGCTCCTTGAGGGTAGAGACTAATGTAAATGTATAATATATATGTAAAGCACTGCATAAATTGACAGCACTATATAAGTACCTGAAATAATAATAATATGCGGGGTGGGGGAGGTTCATATTTATGTATTTTGCGGGGAATTAACTTTATTTTCTTACGCTTTATTTTTTATCACACAAGGATATAAGTCCCCTATGTGATACTTTTTTGGGGACAGGTTCACTTTAATGAGACCCCTGATGTCTCCCCTGCCCTCCATTAAATGAATGGAGTACAGATTACACTCCATTAGCTTCTTCCCAGTCACAGCAGAACCCCAAAGTGACATTTTACTGATCACTTCTGGGTTCTTAATAGATAGGGGAGATCAACAAACAGACATTCACTGGTCTTCCTAATAGAGGCTGCCATTGCTGACCTCTCCTTGGAGAATAATAGAATGCTAGTTCTGTGGCTGTTCAAATGCTTTCATATCAGAGTTGTCTGGCTCTAGTTATACAGGAAATATTTCTGGCACTGATTTCCTGAAGTTACACACAGCAAAGTATCTATAAGTTTTTAGGGCTAAACTTTAAAAAGTCAAGATGATATATCAATTCTGAGCACATTGGGAGGGGGGGTTGAAGTCCTCTTGAGGGATCTGACCAGGAGTGGTGCTCTGTTTTGGTTTACTTTTTTTTTCTATTATGGGGCGTACACACGGTTGGACTTTTCGACCGGACTTGTCCGATGGACGCCGCTGGACAAAATCTGATGGACAATCCGACCGTGTGTGGTCTACATCGGACTTCCGATGGACTGTTTCGGTCGGAAATCTGACATACTTTAGATTTGAAGCCTGCTTCAAATCTTTACGTCGTAACTCTGCCAGACTCAGTTCCTGACGGAAAGCCCGTTCGTCTGTGGCTGGTCCGACAGACCAGATACGGCACAAGGGCAGGGTACTGCATCTCACGCTCGCTGCAATAGGAATAACACATTTTCCTATTGCGGCGAGCACGGGACATCCCTGGCCCTTAGGTCTGGTTTGTATTTTCAGGGGAACCCCCTACGCTGAAAAAACGACGTGGGGCACCCCCAAAATCCATACCAGACCACGATCTGAGCACGCAGCCCAGCCGGTCAGGAAAGGGGGTGGGGATGAGTGAGCGCCCCCCCTCCTGAACCATACTAGGCCGCATGCCCTCAACATGGGGGGGTGGGTGCTTTGAGGGAGGGGGGCGCCCTGCGGGGCCCCCCCACCACAAAGCACCTTGTCCCCATGTTGATGAGGACAAGGGCCTCTTCCCGACAACCCTGGCCATTGGTTGTCGGGGTCTGTGGACAGGGGGCTTATCGAGATCCGGGAGCCCCCTTTAATAAGAGGGCCCCCAGAACCAGGCCCCCCCGCCCTATGTGAATGAGTATGGGGTACATGGTACCCCTACCCAGTTACCTAGGGAAAAAGTGTCAATAATAAAACACATCACACAGGTTTTTAAAGTAATTTATTAGACAGCTTTGGGGGTCTTCTTCCAGCTTCGGGGGTTTTCTTCTGACTTCGGGGGTCCCTCCGGTTCCTCTTCTCCCGACGTCCGGTTGGTTCTTCTCC
Source organism: Aquarana catesbeiana (assembly GCF_042186555.1). Classification (NCBI taxonomy): domain Eukaryota; kingdom Metazoa; phylum Chordata; class Amphibia; order Anura; family Ranidae; genus Aquarana; species Aquarana catesbeiana. The sequence continues at coordinate 7,937,337 of NC_133324.1, read as the reverse complement.
GCTCTCTCTGGCCTCTTCTCCCGGTGTTCCAGTTCTTCTGTCGGCTCCTCCGCTATCTTCATGCTGCTGTTTTGCTAGCGGAGGCCCGGACTTCTGGCTTCTTGGCTTCTTCCCTCTTCTCTTCTTCCGATGTTGACACGATGCTCTCTCCGGCTGGAATGCTCTCTGAGCGCTCCGATGTGACTTATATAGGCGGAGACCCCACCCCCTTATGCCGTCACAGTCCCTGGGCATGCTGGGACTATGACGTTTTAGGGGTGCCAGAAGTCCGGGCCTCCGCTAGCAAAACAGCGGCATGAAGATAGCGGAGGAGCCGGCAGAAGAACTGGAACACCGGGAGAAGAGGCCAGAGAGAGCGGAGAAGAACCAACCGGACGCCGGGAGAAGAGGAACTGGAGGGACCCCCGAAGTTGGAAGAAGACCCCCCAAGCCAGAAGAAGACCCCCCCGGAGCTGTCTAATAAATTACTTTAAAAACCTGTGTAGTGTGTTTTATTATTGACACTTTTCCCTAGGTAAATGGGTAGGGGTACCATGTACCCCATATTCATTCACATAGGGTGGGGGGGCCGGGATCTGGGGGCCCTCTTTTTAAAGGGGGCTCCCGGATTCCAATAAGCCCCCCGCCCACAGACCCCGACAACCAATGGCCAGGGTTGTCGGGAAGAGGCCTCTGTCCTCATCAACATGGGGACAAGGTTCTTTGTGGTGGGGGGCCCCGCATTAGTTATTCCGTTTTTAACCACCTCAAGAATAGTCTTCCCCGAAACCCCCCCCACCACCACCACCACCACCACTTTTTCTGGCCCAGGCCATTTTCAGTTTTCAGCACTGTGACACTTTGAATGATAATTACTCAGTCATCCAACAATGTACCCAAATGAAATTGTATTTATTTTTGATTTAATCACCGCCAAGTTTTTAAGTTTTGCAATATAAATGAGAAAAATCCATTCTGGTTAAAAATGTTGATTATAAAATTTTGCAAATAAAATAATATTTCTTCATTAATTTAGACCAACACGTATTCTGCTACATTTCTTGGGTAAAAATAACCCAAATGAGTGTATATTATTTAGTCTGTGTGAAAGTCTACACACTATGGGATATAGATCTGAATACTGATCAGTCCTGTACTGATGGACTCATTTCTTGAGGCCCTAAAATGACAGGACAATACCCCCCAAATGATCCACATTCTGTTCTAGAAAGCCAGGTGATTGCTGGTATTGTGAAGGACCTGGAGTACCCAGAGGGACACAATGATTCCATACACATAACTTTCCACTGCCAACTGTGTTTTAAAGAGACAGTGGGGTTGATTTACTAAAACTAGAGAGTGCAAAATGTGGTGCAGCTGTGCACAGTAGCCAATCAGCTTCTATCTCTAGCTTGTTCAATTAAGCTTTGACAAAAAAACCTGGAAGCTGATTGGTTTCTGTGCTGAGCTGTACCAGAATTTGCACTCTCCAGTTTTAGTAAATCAACCCGATTGCTATATAGGACCTGAGCCTACTTACTGTACTTTGTACCCCAAAATTATGTTTTAATTGTTTTGCACAAACCAGTCTTATGCAGACACATAAACATAGGTACATAGTTACATATTTGATAAGGTTGAATGAAGACACCAGTCCATCCAGTTCAACCTCTGTGTGTGTGTTTATGCCACTACCATATCCCTGTATATTGCATTCACGAAGATGTCCACATCCACATCCTTACCAATCAAACAGTAAAGAACCCCTTATAGAGTTTAAGGTTAAACCGCTTCTCAAGCAACTTCTTTGAGCGGCTGCGTATCTTCTTAAGAAACCTGAGACTGAATAGTTTACTCTCTATGTTAGAAGCACCATTTAAAAATTGGCATATTGTGATCATATTTGCTCATAACTGCTTCTCTGGGGAGAATAGGTTTAATGTTTGTTCTTCATAACTGAGGTCCTTCGGCCCCCTTATTGGCTTTGTTGCCCTTCTCTGGACTCTCTACAGTTCCAGCACATCCTTCCTGAGGACTGGTGACCAGAACTAGACAGCATACTTCAGATGTGGCTGAACCAGAGTTTTGTACAGTGGTAGAATTGATGTCTTATCTCTTGAGTAGATACCCTTTTTAATGCATGCAAATAGTCTGTTGGCCTTGCTTGCTGCACCTTGGCATTGCATGCTATTGCTGAGCCTGTGGTCTACAAGAATCTCAAGATCCTTTTCCATCCCCAATTCCCCCATGGGTTCCCTCTCTAATGAGTAACTTGTGTTCATATTTTTTTAGCCCCTAAGTGTATTACTTTATATTTTTCAACAATAAACCTCAAGCACAAACATGTAAAAACTTGCAACTATACTTTAGCTTTTTTGAAGATAACATTTCCCCCTTATTTTTAAAGGGTCTTCAAGAGCCAGATAAGCCTCCAACCACAGACTCCCACAACTACCGGGCCATGATTGTGGACAAGTGGTCCCCCTGGGAAGATACCCCCATGTTAAGGGCATGTGGCTTGGTATGGTTCAGAATGGGGCAGACAGCTGCCCAACCTCCCTCATCCTAGCCACCCAGATTGCATGCTTGGATAAGGGTCTGGTGTAAAATTTTGAGGAGACCGCATTCTTTTTTTGTGGGGTTCCACTTAAGATTCATGCCAGGACTAAAGGGCCTGGTATAAATGGTATAAATTTTGGGGGGATTCTAAGGCATATTATTTATCCCTGCTATATGTTACTAATTACCTGTCAGTCAGAAATCCCTGGAATCCCTGTCTGGCAGCTGAATACGCCGGAAGGGGATGAGTTACTGGTTGTTAGGATGCCAATAGGTACCAGTTCCCTAACAACCAGGAGGAAGCTGTCACATTTAGCAATAAAAGGGACCTGATCCTTTTGGGACTAGCACCTGTAGCAGAGGTAGAAGCTGATTGTACTTTACACACAGTAGGCTTGGAGCGGTGCTGTCAGAACTACATGTCTTTGGGTTCTGTTTAAGCGTTGTTCGGCTACCAAATTAAAAATGCTAATTTTCTAGGCTACTAGGCAAAGAGATGTAAAAATAGCATGATGGATGGGCACTGCCCTGGGGAACATTTACCAATACAAAAACATTTTTAAAAATTCCACTTGACCAGGAGCAGTGATTTAAAAAAAATGCTTAAAATGAAACAGTAATAATTAAAAATTCCTCAAGACGAGAAGGGCGTGACTTCCACTGACACAGGCAGATGTGATCAGCGGGAGCTCCGAGATCAGCCTTCTGAGCCTCCGTCAGGATCCTGTGTAGTCCCTGCTACCGAGACTTTTAACCCGGCAAACGGACACCCCTGGCGACAGCATGAGCAGCAAACAGACGGCGGCGGATCGCCTTAAGGAATTTGCACGATCCGACAAGCAAGACGCCGGGGCGAAGCCCTCCACAGACACGGAGTGGCGGAACATCAGCTCTGGAGATCCAGAAGCCTAGCACACCCCAGCCACAGCCTGAGAAGGCAGAGAAGCGGGAGAAGCAGCCTAAGCTGACACTGGAGCAGATGAATGCTCAGTTAATGGAGGCCATCCACTCAAGCAATGCAGCGCTGACAGGTAAAATGGATGAAATTAAAAATGACATAGGACTGATCAGACATGACATGCAGAGTATGAGAGATAGGATGGCAGAAGTGGAAAATAGGATATCTATATTGGAAGATGCAGTTAACCCTATGCCCAAAAAAATATTATCAGCAGAGAAGCAGATTGCTACATGGCAACAAAAAACAGACGATTTTGAGGATTGCATGCGCCGCAACAACTTAAGAATAGTCGGTTTACCAGAGAAAGCGGAGGGGTTTAACCCTGGGGACTTTATAGAAAAATGGTTGAAAAATGTATTTCCAGATATGGAGTTCTCAACAGCATTTGCAGTGGAAAGAGCACACAGGGTGCCGGCAGCAGTACCAAAGCCAGGGCTCCCTCCTAGACCTTTGCTGGCGCGACTATTGAATTGCAGAGACAGAGATGCGATTTTGAGGAAAGCAAGACAAAAGAGAGAGATTCACTTTGAGAATAGTAAAGTGTCAATATTCCCGGACTTCTCCATAGAAGTACAAAAGCAAAGGGCCACTTTTTATGAGGTAAAACGGAGAATGAGAGAGGCAAGAATTGAATATTCTATGGCGTACCCAGCGCGGTTGAGAGTGGAGGAAGGAGGAAAGACTATGTATTTCAGTACAGCGGAACAAGCAAAAGACTGGATGCGGAATGTCAAACCATTACCTCACTGAAAGAAGGGAGAATAGGGGCTGGGGGAAACCCCCCCAAAAAAGTGTAGACGCTAAGGGGGGTCTATGATTGTAATTTTGATCATGGGAGGGAGGAGAGGAAGGGAGGAGGGGTAGGAGGCGCTGTGTTTTTTTTTTGGATATATAAAGAGCTTTTTTTTTTTTTTTTTTTTTTTTTTTTTTGAATGGAAGGGGATTTTTTTTTTTTCTCTCTCCCCCTCATTCCTCGTCTTTGGTGGGTGGAGGGAGATTTGATTTGCAGTGGTCTTTTTAAGAGGGAAAAAGGGAAAAGGGAAAGGGGAAGGAAAAATGTATTTATTTATTTTTTTGTTTTGTTTTTTTTTTGTTTGAGTTTTTGCTTTTTTGGGAGCACGGCTGCAGCAAGGGATAAATGAAATTAAAGGATAAGTGAACACAGGAGTGGAGTGAGAAGGAGGGGGAAGGAGGAGGCGGGAGAGGAGGTAGGCACATTAAAAATTAAGCAGAGATTAAAGAACACATTAAGGAATAAAAGTATGAACACAAATATATACAACACAGGAAGAGGGAGTGTAGGGGGGATAGTGGGGGGAGGGGGGAATAGGTTATGATTAGGGGGTGTAAGGGGTGGGGGGAGAGGTGGAGGGACAAGAGTAACACAAGAGGGGGATTAAAAGGGAAGATGGATGGCACGCGAGGATATAAAGTCAAACACAAGAGATATAGGGAAGTAAATAGTAGCGGGCAGGAGGGGTATAGGGAATAATCACATAAATGGGAAGAGATAAGGGAGAGCAAATAAATGGAGGACGTGGTGTTTTTTTTTCCTTTTTTTTTTGTTTGTCTTTTTTTTTGTGCAGCTTCTTCTTCCTCCCCCTGACCTCAAACTCCTCCTAAAAGAAGAATAGGAGGGGGGGTCGAGGAGTAGATAGGCTGAAATCTATACGAATTACCTATATAAGGGCAAAATGCCTTATGTTGGTAATGCCCTAAAAAATTATTATTGGGTGAATGGGGATGAGTGGATGAATGAATGGGGTAGGAGGGAGGGGTATGTAGGTAAGGGGAAGGTCACGGGGGAAAGAACGAGAAGTAGGAACTCTGGTGAAAAGGAGGGTAAAATAAAACAAAACAAATAATAAATACGAGTAATAAGAGTAATCAATATACTTTTTTGTCATGGAACGCAATTAAAACGAACGCAGGTGTTTACAGAAATTAGTAAGGTGCAAGCCAAAATAATTTGCATGCAAGAAACACATATGACTAAAGAAAGACTGGATTACTTAAAAAAGCCTTGGATACAGCGGGCGAGCCATTCATGTCACACAACATATTCAAGAGGGGTTTCCCTGATGGTGCACCGAGCGGTGACATGGGAGTGCATCAGGGTAAGGAGGGAACCGGAGGGGAGATATGTCTTTGTCTTTGCCCTGATGCACTCACAGCCATTTGTAATTATGGGAATATATAATCCTCCACCTGCTACGATGGCAGTATTGAAGGAAGCAATGTTATTCATGTCAGAGTATCCAGAGGCATATGTTGTGTGCATGGGAAATTTCAATATGTGTTTAAACCCAAAGGTGGATAGGTTTGGGAGGAATACCTCAAGAGGAACAATAGGGTCCAGGATGCTGGAAAAATTTATAAAAGAAGTTGGATGGACTGATCTTTGGAGGTTTAGAAACCCAGGAACTAGGGCTTATTCGTGGCATGCACCAGGAAGAGGCTGCATGTCTAGAATAGACCTGGCTATGGGGAATGAGAAGTTGCTCTCAATACTACAAGCTGTCACTTATAGGCCTAAGGGAGTGTCTGACCACTCTGGGTTGACCTTTGAGCTAAAAATAGGGCATAGAGGAAGATGCCCGGGCTATAAGATTCAGTCTCAATGGTTAACCCAGATTGGTTCAAATGACAGAATACCGGAGCAACTGGAAATGTATTTGGAGGCTCAGGGAGATAGGAAATTGGTTGGCATGGCGTGGGATAGCTTTAAGGCATATATAAGAGGTATAACAAGATCCACAATATCATATATAAAGCGAGCCAATAGACAGGAAGAGGAATTGGAGCAGGAGTTTATAACCAAACCTTCAAACATAGATCAGATAAGATGGGCGGGATTAGCGCGCCAGTATAAGAACCAACTAATAATTAATGCTAAACGTAAGAAGTTCCAGCAAAATCAAAAAAATTTTGAGCAAGGCCATCAAGCTAATAGGATACTGAACTTTTTGATAAAACAACAGACTCCATCTTTGGTGATTTCAGAAGTGAGAAATGAGAAAGGGGAGATGGTAAACATACTAGAGGAGATACTCATGAGCTTTCAAAAATATTATATCAGTATGTATACATCAACATTGTCCCGTACAGGAGAGGAGATAGAGGAATATTTGGGTGATTTAAACTTCCTTAAATTAACAGGAGAACAAAAGGGATAGCTGGAGAGGGATATAGAGGAAGGGGAAGTAAGAGAAGCCATCTTCTCTCTGGGGAAGGGTAAATCTCCAGGACCGGATGGCATACCGCTGGAATTGTACCAGCGATATGTGGAGATTATGGTACCGGCCCTAACCAAGATGTATAGAGAGATATTCCTTCAGGGAGAAATGTCACCCACTATGTATGAGGCAACAGTTATATTGATACCTAAACCTGATAAAGATAGAACTGAATGTGCGTCATATAGACCAATATCATTATTGAACATAGATTACAAAATCTTGGCAAAAATACTCGCCAAACGGCTTAATGAAGTAATCTTGTCCATTGTGACAGATGATCAAACTGGATTTATGCCAGGGAAGTCTACATCAATCAATATTAGAAGAACCCAATTTATGGTACAGATGAGGGAGTTTGTTCTGGAGTCAAGTGCCTTGGCCTCGCTGGATACGGCCAGGGCATTTGACTCCATAGAATGGGAATTCTTACAGACAGTATTGAAAAAAAAAATGGATTTGGGGAAAAATTTAGAAAATGGGTAAAAATAATTTACAGACAACCATGTTCAAGCCTACTAATAAATGGGACACTATCTGCTACAATAAAATTATATAGGGGAATGAGACAGGGGTGCCCATTGTCCCCCCAGTTATTTGCCTTGGTAATTGAAGCATTGGCAAATAGATTTAGGCAATCAAAAAAGTATAAAGGGAATAAAGTGGGGGAAAAGGTAGAACATATAGGTTTATATGCCGATGATATCATACTATACATGGGGGACGGGTATACCTCATTGAAGGAGGCGATGAAAATAATAGAAACATACGGGATATTTTCAGGACTCAAAATAAATTGGCAGAAATCTGCACTGATGCTGCTTGGAACAGGAAATGTAATGAGAGCCCAGACCCCATTAAAAATAGTCGAAGCATTTCAATACTTAGGAATAAATATTACGTTAGATCCTGAGGAAGCCCTGAAAGTTAATATAATCCCCCTGGTAGAATTTGTTAAGAGAAAACTGGCAATATGGATAAAATTACCAATATCAATGGCGGGTAGAATCCAGCTGATTAAATCTATTATATTGCCTAAGTGCCTGTATCTTTTTGCACACTCCCCGGTAAAAATACCAAAACAGATATTTAAAGACCTGAACTCACAGATAACCAGATTCATTTGGGCATATGGTAGAAGCAAATTAAAACTTAAAAAGCTACAAAGACCTAAAAATGCAGCAGGGTTGGCCCTGCCAGACTTATATTTATATTATCTGGCTGGGCAACTGAAGCATCTGAGATCCTGGGTAGGACAGGAGAAAAAAACAAGAATTGAGGAGTACTTATTAAGTAAGATGCAAGTAGAAAACCTCCTGGTAGGACTAGAGATAAAAGATCTGAGGAGGGTGGGAGTAAGAATTCCCCTGCTAAAATTAGCTGGAGCAGTCTGGGGGGAGACAAGGAGGCTAACGGGCTTCTTTGATATCCCACCAGAGACTGTTTTGTGGAATAATCCAGCATTTGAGCATCTGGAAAAAATTGAGGGTAGTAAATTCTGGAAACAGAAAGAGGTGATAAGCATTGGACAGGTGTATGAAAGAAACATAATAGTACCATACAAAAAGTTATGTAAACTATATAATTTATCAAGTAAACAGTTTTTTAGATACCTTCAGCTTAGACAAGTGCTACAGATACAGTTTAGAGGAAAGGAATTAAAAATATCTAAATATCCTCTTATAGGCATTTTGAGATCACAGGGACCAAAGGGGTTAGTAGCCAAACTTTATTCACATCTGTTGCAGAGTAAAAAAGGGGGGGAACCAATGGAAATAAGGAGTAAATGGCAAGTAGCTATACCAGACATGAGTGACCAGGAATGGGACGAAGTATGCTCCTCCCATTTGAAAGTATCCCCAGCAATGAATAACAGGATAATTCAGTTAAATATTGTATATCAGACTTATTTGGCCCCGAATAGGTTGTATAAAATGGGGAGAATGAGTGAATCAAAGTGCACAAGATGTGGGCAAGAAGGGGCGGACTTCCTCCACAAGAAAGATAGAAAGATACTGGCAACAGGTGATCAGGAAAATAGGAAAAGTGCTAAATGAACCAATTATGGCCACAATTGAACTCTGTTTGTTGGTAATAAGAAGGGAGAAGAGAGGTAATAGTAAATATAATAGGATGTTCCTGCAGGAAGTATTATTTCTCGCAAGAAAACAAATAGTAGAGAAATGGATTCAGCCGAACCCACCGACAGTGACCCAGTGGGTGAGAGCAGTAAATCAGGTTTTACCATATGAAATAATAATGTATGAACAAAGGGGTAATCTGCAGAGATATGAGAATATATGGGCAAAGTGGAATAGATCATGTGTTACATTGGATGTAGGAACACCTGAAAATGAAGTATAGAGTGACCATGGAGAGAGTGGAGGAGAGAGAATGGTGTGATTGATAGGAGAGAATGTAAATGTAATTGAAATATATGAAGAAATGTATAAGAAAATAATATTGTTAAATTATGTGGATTAATTTGTACAAAATTTGTAATAAAGAGGATTGAAAAAAAAAAAAAATTAAAAATTCCTTTAAATAACATGCCGGGGGAGGGGGGTATCCTAATCTTACCTTTAAAGGGGTGCATCTCCATCGTGTTCAGAAAGTGCTGAAAGTTTGGAAAAAATAGAAAAATAAAAAACTGAATGACCAAAAACACACCCTAAAGAGTAAACTACACAATAATTTATTAGCTATAATAAGCAAAATACAAAGATATTCACATCCACCCCGTAAAAGATAGATGTGGTGGGTATACCCAAAACAATGGGACCCCACCAAACTATCAGACCCTCCCTGTAAACAACTTGATCCTACATGAATAAGTGGGGGAGCCCACAATTGTAGAGCCCTCCCTTCCCCAATATATAGCACCCTCTAAGACACCTGTAATACCCCCAGCTACCAACTGCCTGAAGGAGCAGCGTGATTTCGCCAATGCAAAAATAATTCACGTTGTTTCCATAAACAAATATCTCAGTGGCTAGCCAAAACCTGCAGTCAGTCAGTCAAAAAAATGGTGATGAAAAGTATGGACAAAAAAGTTACAAAAGTTGGGTGTTAGTCCAAATGTTGGATAATAGATAGAGGGTGGGAAGAGTCAATACTTCCTCAAATAAGTGTCAGCCCCATTATTCTCATCCTGTATGTGAACTGTTCAATATTTATAAGTTCACTGCTGGATTTAGAAGATAAATGCCATAAAGTTGGAACATAGATGTATGACATACAAAATGGCTATATACCAGGGTATCTGCAACATACATGTGTATCCTCAAAGTTGAAGGATAAGTGCTGTATAAATATATTATTTCAGTGAACAGCTGATTGCTGTGTGTCCTCCAGGTATAAGTAGCAGATAGAGTATAATACAATGACAGCCAGGTTTACTCACTCATAGTTGATCATGCGGATATGCCTCCAGTGTAAAATGATGTAAAATGATCGGTCAAAGAGCGGTCTTGGTGCATGTCTGTATGATGTGTATGTCCAAATGATGTTCCAATGCATCCACACAAGGAGCAAGGCATAGGTGAATCTACACCTGAGATGTTTGACTGATCAGCGGGGTTGTTATCCATTTCATGACACCTGCTGCTGGTTTAATCCATGGCGGCTCATCTGAGAAATGAATGTGTTTGATCGCTTCCAAATATAAATGATCAGGTAGCAGTTCAGTACCCCAATTTCCTCAAATAGGTATGAGCTGGGGGGTGCATGACGGAGGTGCTCTCCCAGCATAAGAAAGCTTACATGTTTCGTTCCCTTACTTCATGGAACTTCATCAGAGCTCCATTTTTCTATTTTTTTCCATATAATATATTGATTACACCCCCGATACTCATTCATCTCATTAGGCGGGACTCCCATTTTCCATTTTTTGTTTCAAGTGCTGAAAGTTTCTGGGTTTTTTTTGAGAAGCTGACAGTGAAATGTAATTTGATGGCAATTTAAACTTTTTTCTGATTTTAAGACAGAACTCAACAAAACAAAACAAAAAACGTGGAAGGTCTCCCTAAGGATCCAAACCAGACCCTTATTCTGAGCGTGCAGCCTGGCGGACCAGGAAAGGGGAGGGGTGAGCAGGCACCTCCCCCCGAACCATACCAGGCCACATGCCTTCAACATGAGGGCAATGTCTTGTTGATAAGTACAAGAGCCTCTTCCCCACAACCCTGGTCGGTGATTGTGGAGGTCTGTTGGTGGGTTGGCTTAGCAGAATCACAGTGGCTATTTTCTTGTAAATTAAAAATGCTTAAATACCCTAATTTGGCAGTGATTTCAATACTATTCCCACTACTTTTCTTATGTGGCCGGGATTTCCAGTGATGTCAATAGTTCCTAGGGATACCTCGGGTGCAAGCATACACAGCTTCCTTAGGAATCACTGACAGCAGGAGGTTGGCATATATAGAAGCTGTAGAAATATTGTTTCTATTTGAGATTATCGACTTCAATCCAAAAGAAGGTTGGATGGGAAAAAGTGTGGCCACTTGTCTGAATGCCCAAACAGCCAATGTTTATACCAGACCATTGTCTCATCCTGACTGAAGGTCTTCCTCATATTATTTCCCCTGCTGGTCCAATGTTCTTAGCCTATAATGTTAGGCCATTTTCTCTATTGATGAATGGTAACTTTCATGGTCAAATGTTCTCATGGCTATTTTTCTCAAATGTTAGAGAATGTTACATTCGCCACAATGTCACATTCGGTGAAAAGCAACAAAGATAGCATTGCACACATATTACAAACATTATGGTATTATTCATTATGCTTGCACACATTTTAAGACATTCATAGTTTATATGGTTTAAAAGATTGAAAAAAAGACACAGGTCCATCCATTTCATCCTGTGTGTGTATATTTTATTCTTTGAAAGTTCCCATAGCTTCATATATTCTGCTTTCTGAGGAAGACATCTAAAAGGTTTTTGAAGTTGTCAGCTCTCTCAGCTTGTACCACTTCCTAGGGAAGGGAATTGCACATTTTTACGTCTCTAGCAGTAAAGATCCCTTTCCACAATCTAAGGTTAGGCCTCCTTTCTTCTAACCTCAAATCATGACCACATGTCCTCTTCGGGGACCTTACAATAAACAGTTTATCACAGTTACTGAAATCACTTTTAAATATATTTGTACGTTGTAATCATGTCTTCTCTTAAAGAGTAACTCCACTTTTGTTGAGAAAAAATCCCTCCCCTCTGGGTGGTCTATGTACATTACATGGATTTTACCAAACTTTTTTTGCAGATTCCTATATTTTGTTACTCTAAAGAAATAGCTGTTTGTTTCTCTATGTCCATGTACTGGGTGAATGTGAATGGGAGCTCCCTCTAGTGTGCTAGAGTAGGATTTTTGTTGGGTAGGAAAATTGTTCAGGTTTGGCTGGCAGCCTCCCCCTACTTCTAGAAACTAGCAGAAGATTCTAGAATAATGGGAGTGGAGGTGAGGAGGAGCTGCCTGGAGTATTCATGAGGGCCCTGACCAATCCCCAAAAGATGGGTTGGCAGGGGGTAGGTCTCCTCAAATACCCTGGGTCAGCCCAGCTGGGGCAGAGAAGTTCGGGTTGAAGCTGGAGATTACTTTTTTGGCCTTTCGGTGGCCCTTGAGGGTGCCCCCTAGTCTGGGGGGGTGACCTCGGGCCTGGGCTTATGTTTGAAAGGGACCCTCTTCACAACACACAGGGGTGTACTGACCAGAGGCACAGGAGCAAGTGAAAGACAGCAGGGGAACACGGCAAATCTCCAGGGAGGAAGACAGTCAGGTGGGTGGGTGAGTGTTACAATTGGAGAGGACTGAGAGGCATGCCTGAGAGGACTGGGAGAGAGCAGTCTGGGATGGATGCAGAGTCAGTCTGGGAGGACTGTGGAGTCTTGGCCAGGAGGGCTGGAGAAAGGGGCAGCTGCAGCCAGGTGGGCTGACAGTGCCTGAAGAGGTGGTGCTGGGATCAGTAGCCACAATAGTAGGAGGACAGATAGGCACTAGGGCTTTGCTACACAAACAAGGGGCCCGTGGTCCCCGCCTGGAAAGGGTTTTTGCTACTCATCTGACTGAGCCTTTGTCAGATCGTCCAAACAGTGCCAGCTGGTCCTGGGAGTTGTAGTTCTACAAGCAAGATTTGTGCTGGAGGTAGAGAAGAAGTGTATATACAGACTGTATATAGTTGTGTCTCTGAAGAGTTCTACTGCTTTGAACAAGTGGGCATCCCATAATATCCCTATCCCAGTTTATTTTCCTCAATTCAATTTAAAACAAAGCCCTGGACTGGACTGGACTTAGGTGTTCTGTGAAGATGTGCTGTGCCTGGCTGTGCAGGGTGGGGGACCCCTTTACACTTGTGGCTCCTTAGGGGGTGCGCTACATAATTGTCAATCAGCTGCTGCACCTGCAGGGCTTTAATTGGGAAAGTGGGAGGGTCTGCATCACTTTAGACGTGATTTCCCTTTGGGAGTTCGTCAACAAAAATGAAATTTTTATTGCAAGGGATGCACAAAACCTGATTTGTATTTGACTGATTTGTATTTTACTCCTGGCAAAATCAGTGAGCCAATCACACAGGCAGGAAATTATATTTCTGGGGGAGGGGATTTCTGTACACCATCTGTGTATAGAACGCCTCCAGGTGTCCATATTGCATTTTACAGAATATTACAGAGCTGCAGATTGAAAGAAAAGGTCATTTTAAATAACAATCAATTACAATATTTGTATACGCTATATTATTTTTTTATTTGCTAATTTTTTTCTCATGAAAGTGGAATTGCCCTTTAAGTGCCTCTTCTCCAGAGTGAATACCTGTAATCTATCAGTCCTCATAGCTGAGATCCTCTGTCCTCCTTGTTCATTATGTTGCCCTTTGCTAAACTCTTTCTAATTCATCGACATCTTTCCTGAGGATTGGTGACCAAAACTGAACTGTATATCCAAGATGAGGCTGAGCCAGTGTATTGTAAAGGGGTAGAATTATTGATTTATCTCTGGAACGTTCACATTCACAAAGTAAATTGTTTATAAATAGTCCCAATAAAATGTATTATAAGTGTTCAGCAAACAGGTCATCTCATCCTGATGGCATTCTGTAAATGATATATAACTAAATAAACAATCTATAATCAATAAATTATTAAACGTTCTATATACTTGTTACCTATAATCATTTCTGTCATTTTTTAAGCTGCCCCGCTATGTAAAAGAAGTCCAGTACAAGGATCCGAATGACAAGGTCATGATTTTTAATGATAAAGGAGAACTGCCCAGCCCAATGGTAATTGTAAATTGGATTACAAGAATTAATGATAGAAATATCACTGATTGGATGCTTGTGGGTCACTTTGATGGGTCCCTTTCAGAGGGTCAGCAACTTACACTAGAACCAGAGCAAATATCATGGAAAGGAGACAAGGTGAGTTACACTGGGGAAGCTGATCCAGAACTTATACAAGAAACATACTAGTTTTTACCCTAAAGCCCATCTCCAGACAAATCCTAACCCCCTCCCCCCATCCTGTTCATAGACATCCAACATCTGCCCCGACTCATTCCATAGTGATTAGATGAAGGTCTAATGAGAACCTCCAGGGCCAGAGATAGCTGACATCCTTCTGTATATGGTGGGTTGTGAGGCATAGCGGGTGCAAAGGTGTTAGATTCATTGGGCGCCAGACACTTCTTGAATGCAAATAAGATTTTAGTTCTCTTAACAGAACTTTGTGAGAGAGGGTTAGGGCCAGGATGGAGGATTAATTGGCAGAATCCGAGACTTCAACAGAAGAAGACAGCCATGAAGGGAAAGGCATCCAGCAAGACACCACTTCTGCATGTGTAGGAATGCTGTCTCCTATGGAAACACTCTTTAACAGTTTCTAATACAAGGTGTAACAGTTCCTTCACTTTCACTACAATCACTTCTTGTAGTTCTTCAGCCCACTGAGCTCCCAGTCTCTCTCACTAGACTAGATGATTCACTGCCACTGAATCCATTTAGCTCCTTCAATCTTCACGGTGGTATCTTCCCCAAGCGTCACCCCCTCCTCTATGCTGGGTCCCTAGCTTGGCACTTAAGATACCGCTCAAGCTTCACCCCACTGGCCTGCTCGGTCCCTGGCTTGACACACAAGACTGCTCTGCAAGCATCACCTCAGCAGGCTCGGTCCCTGACTTCACACCCGCTGAAGTTTTCAGATTCTTCACTGTTCCTGGTTGATGAGAATACTGCTCTGGTACTTGCTTCAGCTATTCACTGTGGTCCCCGGTAATAAGGTGGATGGTCCCTTAATGACGACAGCTTCCCCTCTACCTCTGACCACGACAGGTTCTCCGGCCGGCAGAACTGTCACCTCTGGCTGGACTGCAAGCCACAATCCCAACCCTGCGCTGCTCTCTTGGTTCTGGATAGGCCCTCAGACAGCCCAGCAGCCAGATGTGCCCGGGCTAGGCCGAGACTCTGGCCTAGCAGCCCAGGCAATACAACACATGTCCACCCAGACAGCCGTCAAGGTGGCACAGAACACTGATCACCTGACTCCACCCGAATATATAGGTTCTCCCAGCAGGTCAAGGGATTTAAGAAAACCCCAAAACCCCTGCCCATTGGCTGGGATACCCCATATACCCATAATCTGACCTTGCACTGCCCTTCTCATATCTCATGCCACCAGGTACCCGGCCAACTACCGACAAAAGAGAGTGCAGCAATTACAGACTATTGCCCTGTACACAGACTGTACACAGTCAGACTTTCCGACGGAATATGTGCGATCGGAGCTTGTTGTCGGAAATTCTGACCGTGTGTGGGCTCCATCGGACTTTTTCCATCGGAATTTCCGACACACAAAGTTTGAGAACATGCTATAAAATTTTCCGACAAAATCCGATCCTTTAAATTCCAAACGTGTGTAGACAAATCCGACGGACAAACTGCCACACATGCTTAGAATAAATTAAGAGACGAAAGCTATTGGCTACTGCCCCGTTTATAGTCCCGACCTACGTGTTTTACATCACCGCGTTCAGAACGATCAGATTTTCCGACAACTTTGTGTGACCGTGTGTACGGGGCATTAGAGTGAAATAAATTGATCCTAACAATTAGCCAAGGTAGCTACACCTGGCAGGTAAATTTAGGAGCAACCCTGCCTAAACACCAGAGCACTACAAGAAAAAGATAAAAGACTTTGGAGTGGAATGACCACCAGTATTACCAATGGCCAAATTCTACCCAGGCCTTCTGAATTCATCTGACTGTAAAAAGAAAAAAAACAAAAAAACAATTCTGAGTAGCAATTCCCCCGATCAGAATTTTGAACTTACTGTATATACATTAAAAAACAAAAAAACATGGAGCTACCTGGATTTCTGTATGAGTGACTCCTAAAATGCGGTCAAATAAAAAAATAAATAGAAAATCTAGGAACAAAATATCACTCATAGCTTTTTACATGGTCATATATACTGTTGATCAACTAGTTGAAGCAATCAAAGTCCTTCATAGAAAAACATTTGGTATGTCTGAACCTCTTAGATAGTAATTAGACTCCATTACCCCAATCATTGAGAAGCTGGAGGTGTGGCTTAATGCTGTGCTGGCCAATTAAAAAGACAAATCAATGTCTGGTAGAGTCTATTCTACTAAAGAAGGTTCTGTTCATGTCACTCAAGCCATAATCAAAGGACATAGGAGAGGATTTTGGATGAAGAATTGTAAAGATACATGAAGACAAAAGGGCCACAAAAGCATATCTAAAGGCCTTGATGTTAAAATGAAGATACAGGAAATTTGCTGCAAAGTTCACAGCAAAACATAGGATGTCAGTAAAAGACCTGTAGAGATGTGTTAAGATATAACTAAAGGACAAACTTTTTTTTTTAGTTTTGGATATAGTGGAGAGGGATTAGAATGCTTGTCAGTTTTTATTACTGTCTGTGGCTCGGTTAGGGAGATTCCCCCTCTCTATTTGTCCTGTTTACCATTATCATTGAAAGTGAAAGTAATAGAAAATCCCACATTATTAGGTTGTCCCCAGAAAAGTAATAGAGGGGGAATTTTCCAATGGGGACACTAGTTCTGGTGACCTGGGGGTCCCCAAGGAATTCCTTTAATTTGCAAGGATTTCCGCTCACTTACTCTTTGACTATGAGACAGGAAGTGAAGGGAAATATCCACAATGGGACACAGATGGCAAAAAAAATATATGACAGGGGTTATAACCCTCCCTTACTCTATTCAAAATGGAAAAAAAAAGTTTTGCTTATAGTTCTACTTCTAGAGCAACTTAACAACTGTTCTTAAAGTTTTCAAATGGTCACAATGATCACAGAGTACTATTCTATGAATGAATGTAATAAAGGACAGTATAATAGAACATGAAATGCTATTTCAAAAAAGAAAGCGTATCACTACCAAAACTGTTCCCCCTCTGTGAAGCATGGTGAAGGTAATATCTTTTTTTTTTTTTAAAAAGCTTTTTATTGAATTTTTCACAATAACAGAGGTACTGAGAACAGGGTTACAGAGTTACAGATTGAGGAAATCAAGATTGTACAACAAAGCAGGAATATGAATTACATGTACATTGTAAGAATGCAACCTCATAACTTTTGTACTTAAAACACTATAATTAGAGTTATTTGCGTCCAGATGGACATCTGTAATTGTGTGGGGGGAATAATGTCTATGGGTGTGGGCCCATTATTTCCAAAGCTGCTATGATGCCCGAGCCATCATGTATGCTATGAACCAATAGGGCAGAACACGCAATGTAGCGACAAACCATAACAGGCCACCCCATTACCCTTTCACCCCAACCGGGAGCTATCTGTGAATGGGCAGGGGCCAATGAAATGCATAAGATAATCAGCTCATACGTGGTTTGTCTGTAGACAGGTAGTGGCCCCTGTGTATTGGAATTCTTCCCAAGACTGGGTGAATGTCGATAGGTCTTTTGCAGGTCGTGATGGTGTAATACCCCGTGCAGGATAGGTGGCAAGGTTCCCAGACTGGGTGTCCCAGTGTGATAAATCTGGATAGCAAATGGTGGTGAGTAGGGTGAGCGTGATAGGGGGGTAATGAGGGAGACAGGGGTGACGGATTTCTTGTGTGACCTAATAGGGGTCTGACTATCCTTCTGTATAAGAGAGTTCAAGTACTGGTATGGGTGTTGTTAGAACCTGTGGAGTATCTATACTGTGTCCAACAGGCCCATGTGTTTTGGAATTTAGTGGGGTTTTCTTTGGCTTGGTGGATGAGTTTTTCCATTTCAGCCATTTTGTCTATGCGGTTGATCCATTCGGAGACTGTAGGTGGGTCAGTGTTTCTCCAATAAATCGGTATACACTGGGTGGCAGCGTTGATAAGATGTAAAGTGAAGGATTTTCTATATGATTACAGCGATAGGGATGTATGGTGGAGTAAGTACTGTGCTGGGGTGAAGTCTGGGGTGTATGTCCTGATTTTAATGATCAATTTGTGAATTTCCTTTCAGAAAGGTTGTATTAGCGGGCACTCCCACCAAATATGGAGTAATGAGCCATGAGCGGCGTTGCATCTCCAGCAAATCGGGGGGATGCTAGGAAAGTATTTGTGTATCTTATCGGGCATTCTGTACCATCTGGAGTAGAGTTTGTATCTGTTTTCCTGTGCAGAAATGTTGATGGTCCCTTTGTGTGTATATTCGTATATGCATTCCCAGTCTTCTTTAAAAAAGTCAGTGGCTAGTTCAGTTTCCCAGTCAGTTTATCTTGGTGTTTGGGTTGTTGTCAGAAAAAAGTAATGTATATATCACTGAGATTAGGTGTCTCTGGGGTTTCGAGCTAATGCATATATGTTCGAAGGGGGTGAGATCCCGACCCCATTGGGCGAGTGGTTGTGTGTTTTGAAAAAACTGCAGAAATCGCCGAGTATGAGAGGAGGGCCCCATTTTGAAAGAATCGTTGGACTTTAATCTGTGAATTGGGGGGGTCCCGTGGACTATGTGTGAAAGGACCTGGCTGGAAGTCAGGATTCTGGGTTAACGGGGTCTCAGGCCCGGGAGAAGGAGTCATATTGAGCGTTTTGCATGCTAATCTAAAGTTGAGCAGTGTGGGACCAATTAGTGGGTGTGCTGAGTATTCTTTAGGTGTAGATTTCTGGGCAATCCAGGGAAGTTGAGAGACTGGTGTCTGAGTGAAGGAATTTTCAATTTGGACCCAATCTTTGGTATTTGAATGTACATGCCAGTCCACAGTTCTTGTGAGCTGGTTTGCTCAGTAGTATTTGTGAATATCTGGGAGGTCTATCTCTCTTTTCCGCTTAGGGAGCGTCAGTCTGTCCCAACTCAATCTAGGTGTGTTTGAGGACCATATGGAGGTTCTGCACATTCTCTTGTATGATGTGAAGTAGGAAGGGGGGAGTTTGATGGGTATGGCTTGTAAGAGGTAGAGTATTCTGGGGAGGACATTCATCTTCAAGATGGCGGCTCTGCCAAACCATGAGAAGGGGCCTTTGTGCCAGCTGTGTAGGTCTCCCTGGCTTTTCTGTAGGGTAGGTAGAAAGTTCATGGTGTGGAGTTCAGACGGTTTGGTGGGAAGTTTGGTTCCCAGGTATGTTAGTGCGTGTGGTTCCCAACCAAAAGGGAAATTATGTTGGCATTGGGATACTATGGTATTTGGAAGTGTAATGTTTAGGACTTTTGATTTGTCAAAATTGATCTGCAGGTTGGAGAGTTGTTTAAACAGGGCAAAGTCTCTAAGGAGGTTGGGAATAGTAGTTATGGGGTCCGAGAGGAATAGTAGGATGTCGTCCACGTATGCAGCGAGTTTGTATTGTTTGTGTTTGACGTTAATCCTTTTTATGTCAGGGTTCTCTCTTAGTCTGCAAAGGAGGGGTTCCATAGTTAAAACAAAGATAAGGGGAGAGAGTGGACAACCCTGGCGGGTATCATTGGCTATGGAGAAGGCACTTGACAGTCAGCCATTGACTCTGATGCTGGCAGTAGGGGACGAGTATAAGGCAAGTATCATTTGGAGCAAGCGTGCAGGAAGTCCCAGAGCTTTTAGTGTTACTGTCATGTAGTCCCAGGCCACCCTGTCGAATGCCTTCTCCACGTCCAATGATAAAAATAATCCCTGGAAGGAGGTCATTGTTAGCCAGTGCTGTATGTTTATAGCTTTTATGGCATTATCCCTGGCTTCCCTACCAGGGATAAAGCCGACTTGGTCGACAGAGTCCAGTCTGGGGCATAGGGGAAGTAGATGATTTGTCAGGATTTTGGCATATAGTTTCACGTTTACGTTGAGTAGGGAAATAGGATGATCATTAGAGACCACTGTGGTGTCTTTGCCTGGTTTTGGGATTAATGTGATGTGGGTCTCTAGGATGTCTTTGTTGGTGAGGGGAGAGGAGGCTAGGTTGTTGAATGCTTTGACAAAGTGGGAATAAGAGTGTCAGGGAAGGCTTTCAGTCCATCTGGGCCTGGGCTCTTTCCTGTCTTTAGCTGTTTCAGTGTGACCAGGGTTTCTTCAGCCGAGATCGGAAGGTCTTAATTTGATGCCTCTTCCTCTGTGAGGGGAGGGGAGCTATATATAGATAGAAAGTCAGTCATAGTCTTATCCCGGTTGAGGAGGAGGTCGGTAGTTTTGGATTTAGGTAGGTTGTACAGTTTGGAGAAATAGCGGACAAATTGGTCCACTATGTCTTCCGGAGTGACAAATGCCGCGTACAAATGACAGGACTTTTCGTCGGACTGAACTCTGAAGGACTTTTCAACGGAGTTCCGACGGAGTTCCAATGAAATGGACTTGCCTACACACGATCACACCAAAGTCCGATCGTTTTGAACATGATGACGTACGACTGGACTAGAATAAGGAAGTTCATAGCCAGTAGCCAATAGCTGCCCTTGTGTTCTTTTTTGTCTGTTGGACTAGCATACAGACAAATGGATTTTTCGATCAGACTCGAGTCAGTCGGAAAGATTTGAAACATGTTCTATTTCTAAAGTCCGTCAGATTTTTCGACAGAAAAGGTCAGATGAAGCCCACACTTGATCGAATTGTCCGATGGATTCTTTCCATCCGACAAGTTCTATCGAAAAGTCTGGTCGTGTGTACACGGCATTAGGCGTCGCCCAAAGGAGTCCTAATGGTGTGGATGGTATGTGCCGCTTTTTTAGTTTTTAATTTATAGGACTCCGGCCAGTAATTTGCCCACTTTACTGCCAAATTCATAGAATAGTTTTTGGCTAAGTGCACATTTACATTTCAGTGTCTTTTGTAGTTCTTCCAATAGTTCTTCTCTAGCTTTTAGAAGATCAGCATAACATTTGGTGGCTAGTGACTGTTTGTGTGCATGCTCAAGGGAACGTATCCGTGCAGACAGTTCCTCAATGCTGGCTTTCCTGAGTTTGTTCCTTCTAGCAGCTATGGATATAAGTTTGCCTCTAATTACACATTTGTGTGCAGCCCAAGTGACAGTGGGTGAGGTTTCTTCCGAGACATTTTTCCACAAAGTATTGGGAGAGGCGTTTGGAGATATTGTGTGTGTTTTCTAGGTCCATCAGAAGGGAGTTGTTCAGGCTCCAGATTGCCGATTTGTTGCGAGTCGACGGGAGTGTCAAAGTCATAGTTATTGGATGATGATCCGACAGTAGCATGGGTTCAATAGTCGCCCCAGTAAGGAAGGTTATATCGTTTTGGGAGAGGAAGAAATGGTAAATCCTGGAATATTTGTTACATGGTGGGGAGAAGAAAGTGAAGTCCCTCACATTCAGGTATAGTGTGCGGTTTTTATTGTGCAAAGGGCTCTGTATGTTATACAGGAGGTCCCGTTTGAAGTGTTTTGGAAAGGTGTCAGGGGAAAATTAAAATCCCCCCATACAATAAGAGTTTCCGGTTGGAAAGCTGTTAGTTGTTGTAGGGTCCTACGAAAGAAGGACACTTGTTGAGAATTTGGTGCATAGAGATTTGCAATGGTGATTGGTCTATTCTGAAATGTTGCCTTGAGAAAGAGAAATCTACCTAGACTGTCACTTTGTATGTCAGTGACCTGGATAGGGCAATTTTTTTGGATCAGGATTGATACCCCTTTAGATTTAGCTACCTCATTGGCAGCGTGATATACTGTTGGAAAGTTATGGTTATGGAGCATAGGGATATTGTCAGATCTGAAGTGGGTTTCCTGTATCAGGGCAATGTGCGTTTTGGTTTTCTGAAGTGTATAGAGTAACTGGGACCTCTTCTTAGGAGTATTGAGTACACAGATATTTAGTGAGCATAATTTAAGTTGGAAGGAAGTGGGTGTAATTGATTGGCTTGCTGAGGAAGGGTTTGTGATGTCCGTCATTTTGGAGGGGGTGGGAGTCGTGGGGTGGGGGTATCAGCGAGAGACATGTAGTTTAATGAATTACTAGGACAGTAAGTAAATACTGCCTGTAGGAGGAGACTGCTGAGGGCAGGGTAACTCGTCCAATGTCCTCAATTTGGGGATCGGATCGGGGAAGTACAGAATATAACTGGTGCACGCAAGCCTATCGGAATGCCTGCACCATGATGCGCCGCTGTTTGCGGGTTGACCCAGACCACACTATAAAGAGTGTTTGGTAACTGGCAGGGGAAGGGAGAAGGTGGAACTCTCTGTAGACTGTTGCGATAGGTAACAATTATTGTGCCACCGTGTGGATGGTTGGGGGAGGCATGCTGAGTGCATAGTGCCCTCAATTAAGGTACTGGAACAGCAATAGTGTCACTTTGTTATTTCTGTCATGGTGTACGTTTCTGAGATGAGGTCCCCACTGAGACCATAGTGGGGAGTCCATGTCAGGGGAAGGAGTTATGACAGTGTTAACTTGTTGTTTCAACTAGCATTACAATGATTAAAAGATATTCAATTATACTATTCACCATAGGCACACCTTATTTAAGCAGGTCTGATACCTGCTGAAAGAGTCTTTATCTCAGACGACCGGAGTCTAGTAGCTTGCTTGTAGAACTCATAGGCTTGTAAAACATGTAATAAGTATTACCTGGGTGCAGACTTGCATAGAGAGTCTGGTGATTACTCTGTATCGTTTCAGAGAGTCACTCAGCGCTTGCTTGTAGGAGGGATAGAGGCATCAGTGTCTGTGTGGGAGATCAGGAGGACATTGAGGCTGAACAGATGTTCGCTTGTCCCTATAGGAGGAAGCATCTGGATGAAGTCCCCTGGATTCGTGTATTAAGAGCCGCAGGTGTATTACGGTCATCAAGTCCGGGAGTATGTTGTAGCTGTGGGATTAGTGAAACAGCAGTAGTGAGTTCCTTTTAGCCCGTAATCTGGGCTGCTTGTTATTGTGTCGATGGGTCTAGGGCGTTCGGTTTCCAGAGTGTTCTGTCACTCGTGACAGGCTGTAGAGCAGGAAGTGAGCTGAATGTCATTTTTCTGCTGCAGTGAGTTATGGGTATTGTAGTACTGGCCTGGGTGCATGAGTCCTGTGATCTCCAAGCGTTAGGCGATCTTTCTTTTGTTAGCGTGTACTGCATTCAAAGGCAGGCTAAATGAAAGAACTACACTGATAGTGTAAACAGCCATCATTTAGTACACAGAAAAAAAATAATCTTTGAAAAAATAAACTGTGAAAAAAAAAACTGTGAAACAACATAACTGGGTAAGGTGTAAACCATAGGAGGATAATGAAAATGACCAATGCAAATTCTAGCCAACTTTAGTAAACTGTGACTGTGTGTGGAGAGGTATCCGACTGGTGATTAGCGGTCCCTCCAGGCTCTCCTGGAGCTGGGTGGAGTGGTGGGACTCAGGTCTCTCTGCGGGTTCCGTGACATTGTGTGGTGTCTGGGTCCCGAGGGGGACCATCTCCTACGGTACCTGGTATCTTGAGTTTCCATCGGTTCCTCCTGATGCTTATCCATCCTACCGACGGCATGATGGAAATTGGCATACCAGTTAGGGACTTCAACATGGTGGATGCCTAGGGTGTCGCAGAAGTGAGGCAGGTCCTCTGGCACCTTGAGGAGCGCTGAACAACCTTGTATGGTAGCGGATAGGCAGAAAGGGAATTTCCATTTATAATGTATTCCCTTGCTGCACAATGTATCCAACAGGGGCTTCAAGTCTCTACGGTGTTGCAGAGTGATACCTCAAAGGTCCTGGTAAATCTGGATGTTTGCTGTTTCATACATGAGGTGGGGTCTGCTCCTCGCCTGACGTGAAATGTCTTCTTTGAGTTTGTAATTTACCGAGCAGCAAACAATGTCTCTGGAGGGATCTGAGTCTCTACCCCTAGGTATCAAGGCTTGGTGGATTCGCTCCATATCAATTGCTAATTGAAGTGGTCTGTTTAACAGATCATTAAATAATTTGGTAACCCGCCGGGGAAATCTGATCCCCTTCAATGGATTCTGGCATACCTCTGATCCACAGGTTATGGCGTCTTCCCCTTTTGTCCAGGTCCTCCATATGGAGCTGCTTATCCCTTAGCTGGAGAGTGAGGGAATCTATTTTTCTTGTGGCCCGTCGGAGGACCGTGTCCTGCTTCTCTGTCACTTTTTCTACCACATGCACTCTGTCTGCTAGAGCATGTATGTCTAAACGAAGCTCCAAAATGGCCGCCAAGAGGGTTTCCTTGATATCTGCAGCAATGGTCCGCAGGTCCTGAATACTCAGGTGGGGTTGAGGGGGATGTCCATCCCTACATTGTGAGCTGTAGCTGGTGGGCAGGAGCGGGGGTTGCGCCTGTTAGTGAGGATCCAGTCAGCGGTGGAGAGGATGCATGCGATTGTCCCTGTGAGTGTCCATGGCGGGAAGACGCCATGTTACTTCTGTGGGACCGGAACATATCCGGTATATTCTGGCTCAGGCTCCCATTCTGCCCGCAGGGAGAGTGGGATCGGGACACTGATGATTGCCTGGAAGCGGTCCCCATGTTGTGTGCGTGGCTATGGGTGAGAATAACTCAGTTTGCTGGTAGAATTGTCCTGTGGCGATGGGAGCTCTAGATTCAAGTGGCCATCTTGGAGCAAGGTCAATCCACACCCCATGAAGATAATATCTTGGTTTGGGGCTTCTTTCATGTCTCTGGATACGGACAATCTTTTGTCACAGAGAGCCAAATATGATGATGAAACCATTTGATCAGCAACACCAGAATCACCACCAACTTGTTGACAATTTAAAACAAGCTGTCACACATTTGTCATCTAGTGGTGGTAGTGATACTACCACTAATTCTGTATGTGGTGGTGGTGGGGGGGCATTGTTTCCACAGATGGTGAGACTGAGCTATTGTAGACAGAATTGGCAAGGTCAGGGCAGGATAGGGGTAAGCTTTGGTAATAAAAGCTATTTGGTTGCAGAGTAGAAAAGAGAAGGGCTAAAGCGGTGAAGATTTCTATGGGTTTGCTGGTAGTAGGGATGGGGGGTGTACAGGACACCAGGAATGTGTCATGGATGGCAGGTATATTTCTCCAGTATTTGAGTTGTGGTCCCTTTAAAAGGGAAATTTTGAAGACATTGTTGAGTACTCAGGGGTTCTCATCCATATTGGGTGAAATGTTCCAGGGTAGTCGGGCTAGAGAGGACTGACTTCCAACACTCTCTGGATTGATAAGTCCTATTTGGTTCATAAAAGTGTCTGTTGCATTGTAGATAAGAGAAGGGCTAAAGTGGTGAAGATTTCTGCAGGTTTGCTTCTAGGAGGGAAGGGGGGTAAAGATATGGAGAGTAATAAACGGATAAGATTATAGCCAGAGAGAGTTAAATGGGTGTTTGGGAAGTTGCGTGGAGTGCAGAAGTGTGTGTCTGTTAGTCCAGTAGGAAGAGGTCAGTTTGAGGAGTTGGGAGGTAGCTGGGGTATAAACATTATTAGGGATGTTAAAGTGACTAAGATGATATTGGGCATTTCAAAGAAAAGAAAATAAGGTAGCTGGGCAGAAAATTCATCAAGGAAGAGTGACACCAGTTGCAGAGGCAGATAAATCACAGTGCAGAGAAACTGGAGAAAAGAGAGGAATACAGTGAGCTTCAAACGAGGAGAGGGATAGAGAGGGAGGTGCAGGAAGGGCTTGAAAAGTGTTTTATGGGAAGAGAAGGTGAAGGACATTGTAGCCATATTAGTGACTTGCAACAACACAGTTTAGTACATTTGTTTTTTGTTTTTTTGCACAACAGTTACATTTTCAAGCTATTAGGGAAACCCTCCCTTCTTCTAATATCCAAGCAGTACAGAGGAGCAGTGGAAAAAACACGAAGATGATAATTGTCATAAAACTATGTGGTGGTGATTTAGAATACTGTGCTCCACATTCAGACCATTACCTTTTCCTCATACAGAATTATTATTCACAGTTTAAAGGTTTTCATTTCCTGAGTATTTTTAAAAAAGTCCCTTTAGGAACCAAAACTTCCAGGTCTTCCATAGAATGGTCTGGTTGTGGGAAATTCCACAGCTGCACAGTAATCCTCTTCTTTATGTTCTTTTACAGTGTCTGTGACAGACCTAGCCAGGACAGGGGCTTTTGGAAAAGACTGGGAGCAAGCCTCTTACCCACTGACTATGGGCCCTGGCATTTAATATAACACTATTCTTTGGAAGGTGTATGCCTGGGGGATCTGTGGAGTGGTCTTGTTATTTTGGATTCAAGGATATGTCTCCCCAAGACACACAGACTCTGGGACTCTAAACCCGGGGTCCATGTTAAGGGCCTAGATGCCATATTTCCAGCAAGGACTGCTCAACACTATGGGACTCATAGCAGATGTTGATGTCATCAGCAAACCACCTGTCTTGGGGTTGCCTGCTATAATGTGTTTATTGCAAGTAGGTCTGGTATGCCTCCTAAGGGTCCTTCACCCATTGTTAATTGTGCTAATTAACTCACCTTTTGTCTGTCTGCTAAGCAAACCATTGTGGGCTATGTTTATAATAATGTGTATTGTCCAGTACGCTGTATTCATTATTGTAGAAGTCGGAAAGTCTGACCTGGAATTAAACCTCTGAGTCATCCAGGTGGCTAATTAACGTAATGTTATATGTCTGTTGTTCTCAGATTCCTGTGCACAGTTTGCATCGTTAGGGTAATATGATCAGGAGGGGGATGTCTTCCTGTGGTGTATACATTCTGTGTTAGTTTGTTCAAATAAACGTGTTCCAGCTTTGCAGCCAAATGAGTCATGCCTAGTCCTACGTTGAAATATGCAGCTAGAATATCTGACATCTATCTTCAGACTGGAGGAAGTGGTATATGACATAAGCACTCAAGCTGAGTGTGGGGGACGATTCTGTTACCTTGGTGGCATACAGTGAGCTGCTTCCTGCAGTCTGGGACATTCAAACCTCCACCTGGTCCAAGGTCCGGATAGCAGGAGAGGAGAGATACAGATACCAGCCGCCATGGAAGAGGAATTCGGAAGGAGGTTGCGAGAGATGCGGATACAGCACAGAGGACCAGTGTCAGAGCAGGCCCTGCTAGAATGGTATGATTCTGTCCGCTAGGAACTCTGCAAGAAAGCGCTAGCCTGTGTTTTTGGGGAAACAACTGCACAAAGAATAGAAAGCTGAGTTAACCAGGCTGGTCCAGGCGGAGACGCAGTTGGACAAAACCTACAGAGCCCTCCACTGGTATGTAGCCCAAGTCTGCCTGTGGACAGCAGACGACACCCCAACAGAAGGCTTTGGCTACGGCAGTCTCGGGCTGTTTTTAAAGAGGCTGTCTGAGGACCCTGACTTTGGGAGAGATTTGGAGTGGCATTTGGAGGAAATCTTGGAGTACAGAGAACAGAAGCTGAATATCTCGGAAGTTCTCTGGGCACTTTTGGGGTTTCTATCCAACGAGGAATGGGAGCTGGAGATCGCCTACAGACGGCTGCTAGATTCTGCTCAGCAGCAGGTCTGAGCACCCTTTGCCTGGGACTATCAGGAAACACCAGATGATAACTCTGATATCCCGCTGAGTCATCAGTGTGGCATAGTAATGCAGAGGTCTTATGGCGGATGCAGCAAGTACTGACTGACCTTGACAATCCTGTTTCTGCATGGGACGATCTTGGATGGAGGAATGCGTCCGTCCAGCAGCCGGATGAGGGTAATAGGAGATTAATCAATCGGCTCATGTCTCCAGCTACAGATCACAGAATGTATGTATTTGATTGACTTTTCATCTGAGGATGTTATGGATTATGAGTCACCTGCCAAAGTGTTGACACAGGGCCCAAGTGCCACCAACCCTTGTCCTGGATTTTCTGAAATTCCTGAGACTAATGATTTAATCGCCTTTTCAGCTGAGGAAGAACAACCAGGTGAGCTTCCAGCAGAAGAGCTGGCATTAGGGCAGAACATCACTGAGCAACCAGCTTATCTCCCCAATGGTGGATACTCAATTTGAGAGAGATGGAGGTCATCCTTCCTCCCCAGCAGCAGATCCACAGTCTGGGAGTGGAGGAAGCCGGCCTCCCGCCCCAACAGTTAGCCAAAGCGGATGGTGTGGAGTCCCCAGCAGAAGTGCTGGCAACAAGGCAGAGTGCTACCAACCTCTTCCCAGCACCAGCAACAACGGAGGAGTTCTAGGGAACTGGGGCAGTCAACCCCTCTCTCCAGCGACTAGCTGATGTAGTGAAGCTTCTACTCCCAGCTGAATCACTGGCAACAGAGAAGAACTCTGCTGGCCTCTGCTTAGCACCTACTGTGCCTCCACAGCTTCAGGAAGCTGGGGTAATTGGCCCTTCTCCCCAGCAGCAGACCGAGCCCCGGAATGTTACAAACCACCCAGCTGAAGCGCTGGCAGCTGGACAGAGTCAATGACCTCTACCCCACACTTACTGATGACAACTATTCCTTGCACTATTCCTTGCAGCCAAGAATGGAGATCATGCAGACTGACTATGTGAATTCTCTCCTCCTGACTAACACATGTCCAGACCAGGTGGAGGTCTGGGACCTTGTTATTTGACGTTTGATGGGGGAGAAGTGTGACAGACCTAGCTGGGACATGGGCTTTTGGAGAGGACTGGGAGCAAGCCTCTTACCCACTGACTATGGGCCCTGGCATTTAAGGGAACATTACTCTTTGGAAGGTGTATGCCTGGGAGATCCGTGGAGTGGTCTTGTTACTTTGTATTCCAGTCCATGTCTACCCAAGACACATAGACACATAGACTCTGGGACTCTAAGCCTGGGGTCCATGTTAAGGGCCTAGATGCCACATTTCCAACAAAGACTGCTCCACACTATGGAACTCATAGCAGATGTTGATGTCATCAGCAAGCCACCTGTTATAATGTTTTTATTACAAGTAGATGTAGTGTGCTTCCTAAGGGTCTTTCAACCACTATTAATTGTGCTAATTAACTCACCTTTTGTCTGTCTGCTAAGCAAACCATTGTGGGTTGTGTTTATACTTGTGTAGCACTGACCCCGAAGGAGCTGCTGATTTATTTGGGCCTGTACTCTGCTTTGTTTCCCCTTTGAATATCTCAGTCCCCCCTGACACAGCTGTGGTATAATAGTGTGCAAAACGAAATCATAAAGGCAAGTTCACAATACTCAATATAATATACCTGTCTGTAGTTACCTTACCCTCCTCTTGGCTGGTGATGAAGAGGAAAACAACACTCACACAGTTATACTTGAATAATAACCTTATTTACTGTAATTGTTTTAGAAGGTTTAAACTACAATGGTTGTACTGTCAGACCAACATAGTCTGACAGTCAACTGAACTTTATATTACAAAGATACAATACAGGTATAAAATGTCTGAAATAATATATCAGTGGTGTAAAAAAGTAAATAGGATAACCGTCAGAGTGAATTTATCTCACTATGAGCACTATCCTATTTCCTGCGCGCTTTATTACTATACTAAATCAAAGACTAACTTGATAAAGTGTAGTACAACAATTAGAGAGCTCCCTCATTTAGTATCATACTACCCCAATATAGTAAAGGGACACAAGGCCTTGTGTTTTACTAAACAATCCTTCTTTTCTTCTTTTCTTCTGCTAGCAAAAACAAGGCAGATTTTTAATCCAAAGGGTTAATAACTCCTGATCAAAGTAGACTGAAAATGTGAAAGTAAGGTTCTGGTGCAGCCGCACTATAACTAACTTTGATGTCAGGGACTCAGTACTAAATCCTCTTGACTTTGCTTGTGGGACTATGGGTCCCAGCAACTCTGTCTTGTGTAGACAGATGTATAAAAGTGCATCAAGAAACTTTTGGGCAACAGCCCTCTCACCTAACCAGGGCAGTGTTGTCAGAAGACTCCGTTCTGATGTACAGGGTTCTGTCTCCGGCCGGCCGACACTGCTGCGCTGCTCCACTCCACAGTTCAAGACGCTCTGGAACTCCCAGATGACTCTGACAGGCTCCTCTGGCTCCTTCCCAGTCTTGCCCCATCATCAGTCCAGCTCTCTGGTGTGTCACAGTACTGCTGCTCGGATCGCTCTTCTGTGGAGGTAGGCCGCGCTGTGCTGGAGACCTCACACAGATCCTCCCAGGCTGACCAAGCGTGTCCAAAAGCCCTAAGATGGCCACTCCCAGCCCTTTTATAATCTTCCCACAATGCAGTTCTGTTCCCTGAGGTTTGTGGGAGTTAATGAGCATTGTGGGTAGGTCAAGTTAATGTCCCAATGTAAACAAACAAAACACCTCCATGTCAACTTCTGAATAATAAAAGCATAAAGATGCAGTCCTTTTATATTTTGGCCACTAGATGGCGCCAAATACCAACTTATCAACATTATAGTATTACATAGAATCAGAAGCAAAAACTGTCAGTGCTACACTTGTAATAATGTGTATTGTCCAGTACACTGTATTCAGTATTGTAGAGGTCGGCAAGTCTGACCTAGAATGAAACCTCTGAGTCATCCAGGTGGCTAATTAACATAATGTTTATTGTATATGTCCGTTGTTGTAATTATATTTCTGTGTACAGTTTGTATTGTTAGGGTAATATAATCAGAAGGGGGAGGTCCTCCTGTGGGGTATATATTATGTGTTAGTTTGTTCAAATAAACGTGTTACAGCTTTGCAGCCAAACAAGTCCTACCTTGTTCTTGGTTACAATATGCAGCTATAATATCTGATATCTATCTTCAGACTGGAGGAAGTGGTATATGACGGAAGCAGTCAGGCAGAGTGTTGGGGGGGCGATTCCGTTACATTGTCTATAAATATTTATGTTTTTAGAACTTCTGTCCTGTCTCACCAATGTATGATCCATGCTTGCACTTGCTGCATTGAATGAAATACATCCCATTACTGGAGGCCAAGCTGTATGATCCTGTAATACTGAAGGTTTATTTTGTTTGTGTGACAATGTTTAATGCATTTATGTAGATGCACAGTGTGCAGCAATAATTGTTGCAAGGTTTTGTTCCCTTTTTTGAGTCCCTGTCCTCAGAATGCAGCTTCCTGCTGATTAATGTATGTCTGAGGTTGGGTGGTTGCCTGAAGGTCAGCACTGGGGGTTGTTGGAATATTCCTTTCAGGGTTCTGTCCTCTGTTATGATAGGTTTCGTCTATTTCATTACCTCTCTCATCCCTTCTAGTGCTGGATTGTATGTGGTTATTAGAGGTACACGGCTATTTGTTTTCTTCTCTTTCTATTGTAGGAGATTTTCTCTTTGGACTTTTAAGGCAGCGTTTATGCTTGTACTGATAGTTTTGTTGCTGTAACTTTTCTAATGCAAGGATTCTGCTAGTACTCCTAGATGTATATTTCTGTCTTCTGGTTCGGAGCATATTCTGTGGTGTCCAGACTAATGAAGGGCCACCTTCTTGAATGGTCCATGTTTTTCCACTAAGGTATGCATTCTACATCATTGTACACACCAGAAGCTTGGATTACTTATACTATTATATCTGTAGTTTTGTTCTTGAATAGTTCATATTGTTCTATATTATCTTAGGTCCCAAGAGGTCAATGCTCCAAGGAATGTCTTCCAGGGTTCAGAAAATCTGTAAGAGAAGGATATCACCCATGTTGTTATAATTGTGCTCCATGTTCAGAAGGAGAAATATCAAACCATTCTGGTAAGCTTGATTTTTTTTAATAGAAACTCTGATATTTGATTAGAAAATGAGAACTTTTAAAGTCCTTTAAAATGATTCTGTAACCACTTTAAACTTTGCACGAGCAATGAGAACCATCTTCCTCCTACTATCTGTCTGAGAAAGCCTCCACCATTTATCTAAAACTAATGGTCAGGAAAATGATTACACTGAAGAGGCCAAAACTGTCAAATAGTTGCATTCTCTGTATACTATGCTTAATGTTATTTTCACTTATTTTTACTCTACAGACAGTGAACTCTGCAAGAAGTGTCCTGAAAATGAATGGCCCAACAAAGCTAAAAATATTTGTATTGACAAGGTCAATGAGTATTTATCATACAAGGAGGACGTTCTAGTTTTATTTTTTTCTATAACTTCAGTGATATTTGCTACAACATCTCTCTTTATACTTGGACTATTTTTTTGGTTTCGAAGGACTCCCATAGTCAAAGCCAATAACCGAAACCTCAGCTTCATTCTACTCTTCTCCCTCATACTGAGCTTCCTTTCTGTATTCCTATTCCTTGGCCGTCCTGTGAATATTACCTGTATGCTGCAACAAGTCACTTTTGGAATTCCCTTCACTATATCAGTATCTTCTATCCTAGCCAAAACCATCATGGTCTTCATTGCTTTCAAAGCCACCAGACCTGGAAGCTCTTGTAGAAAATGGGTGGGAGTCAAACTTCCCAATACAGTCATGTTATTCTGCTCATCCATTCAGGTTATGAATTGCATTCTCTGGTTGTCCATCTCTCCACCATTTCAGGAGTATGACATGGACTCCTATCCTGGGAAGATCATCATTCAGTGTAATGAAGGGTCAGTTATCGGGTTTTACTTTATGTTGGGTTATATGGGGTTTCTGGCAGCTGGAAGTTTTGTTCTGGCTTTCATGGTGAGGACATTACCAGACAGTTTTAATGAGGCCA
Organism: Aquarana catesbeiana; assembly: GCF_042186555.1. Classification (NCBI taxonomy): domain Eukaryota; kingdom Metazoa; phylum Chordata; class Amphibia; order Anura; family Ranidae; genus Aquarana; species Aquarana catesbeiana. The sequence goes on along the minus strand of NC_133324.1, from coordinate 7,904,638 downwards.
AATACATCACCTTCAGCATGCTGGTGTTCTGCAGTGTCTGGATTGCCATGATCCCGGCCTATCTGAGCACCAGAGGGAAATACATGGTGGCTGTGGAGATATTTGCCATACTGACCTCCAGTGCTGGAATATTATTGTGTATGTTTTTTCCAAAACTCTACATTTTGCTTTTCAAACCTGAACTGAATACACAGAAAACAATGCTGGGGAAAAGAATGTTGTAAATATAACACATTAATACAATGTATAATACTGTAGACCAGATTAAACAAATTCAGCCATATTGTTAAATCATCATCATCATTATGAATGACTTTATCAACATCATTATGATTTTTTGTGTATAGTAACTACCTTCTGTCTGCCTATTGTACATAAGTGGGTGGAAGGTGGATGTTACAGGGTGGGAAACTATATCACAGCTTCATTTTTTTCTTGTTCTTACATGCCCCCTAGCATGCACAAGCAAAGTACTGTGACTGCACTGTCCATTGGATGGTGCCAATCACAAAAATATGCTTTGACTAATCAAAGCATCACACAATGTAATCAACACCTGCAGTTAGCAGCTTGATACCATTTTGCACTCACACACTGATCAGTGTGTTAGAGGAAAGAAATCTTCAAGATCACCAACCAGTATGAGCTTTATCCAGTACAAAAGCAATCCAGTACCAGCCGTACTAGTACCAGTAGCAGTACCAGAAACAGCTTCAACCATCCCTCTATTATTATTATTATTATTCTACAGGAATTATATAGCGCCGACAGTTTATGAAGCACTTTACAACATAAGGTCAGACAGTGCAATTACAATACAATTCAATACAGGAGGAATCAGAGGGCCCTGCTCATTAGAGCTTACACTCTAAGAGGGTGGGTCAAGAGATTCAAGAGGTAATAACTGTGGGGGATGGTCTGATGGAGAACATAAGTTGTACAGTTGTTAATTGAGGGACAAATAGGTTTTTATGAAGAGATGAGTTTTCATGGATCATCTGAAAGTGGACACAGTAGGAGATAATCAGACAAATTGGAGTATAGAGGTACAGAGGATAGGAGAGGCTCTGGAGAAGTCCTGGAGGTGAGTGTGGGATGAGGCGACAAGGGAAATAGAGAGCAGGAGGTCTTTGAAGGAACAGAGAGAATCATTTAGTTGTTTTGGTTTTTTTACTAGGTTAGTGGTGTAGCTGGGGGCCGAGTTGTGGATGCTTTGCAAGTGATTGTTAGTATCTTGAATTTAAATTGTTGGGTGAGTGGAAGCCAGTGGAGGGATTGGCACAGAGGGGTAGCAGACACTAAGCGGTTCATAGGGTGTATGAGCCTGGCAGCAGCATTCATGATGAACTGAAGGGGGGATAGTCTATTTAAAGATAAGCCAATGAGGAGGGAGTTACAGTAATCAAGGTGAGAGATGACCAGCAAGTGAATTAGAAGCTTTGTGGTGGGGGGGGGATATTATGAGCTCAGTTTTGAATAGATTGAGTTGAGATTGAGGCAGTGGTGTGACATCCAGGCTGATATGTTTGTTAGTAAGTTGGTGAAAAGTGAGGAGACTGATGGAGTGAGCTGAGGTTGAGTGATAGATTTGGGTGTCATGGGCATAGAAGTGGTATTGAAAGCCATGGGAGACAAGCAACTGACCCAGGTAGGAGATGTATATTGAGAATAGGAGAGGTCCAAGAACATTTACCCCTCTACAGTATATGTAGGCAATTGTTTTCTTTCAACCTTTTCTGTTCTACCATGACTGTCCCCCTGAGCACACATCCAACTCCATAAAGACATGGATTGATATGTTTGGTGTGCAGGAACTCAAATGTCATGAACACAGTCCTGACCTAAACCTGATGTGTAAGTCAGGTCTTCTCAACCAACTTCAGTTGAATTGGTTAAATGGGCACACATTCCCACAAATACGGTCCAAAATCCAATGGAACGTGGAGACAGTTATAGGCACAAAGGTGGGAGGGGCAACTCCACATTAATGATCGAAATTTTGAAATGGGATGCCCAACCAGCCCATATAGGTGTGATGGTCAGGTGACTACAAATGTTTGGCCATATAGCATATGTGTAGAATGCAATCTCCTGATAAACTTGCATTTCAGAATATTGTTTCTGTAAACATTTCTACTTATATCTCATTGTGTTGCTGGATTCCTTCCTTGTCTTTTTCAAAAAGTTGAATTCATAATTTGTCAATATTGAACAGTATGTCAGGTGTTCCATACCCGCTTAACTCTAGAGTCTATTCAGATAAACTCCTAGTCATCTCTATAGGTGCAGACACTGTGAAGTAAATACTATTCAAAGTTTCCAGCAGAAGTACTTTCATTCTGAACCACCTTCCAGGACTTAGTTGGCAGCCTGTCAGACTTTCAATCTCTAATGTATACACAGATCAGGTACACAGGAGGAGGGGAGAGCAGAGTGCTCAGCCCTGAATATTGGCTACTGTACATTCAAGTATTTTAGGATGAATTGCTCCATGGTGCCTTTGGCTACAAAGGTCAGTAAGAAATTGGTTTAACCCTTTCTGTTACACCAACATAAGGTTTATGTTGGTGACAGCACTGACCTGTAAACAGACTCCTCACCATTATAGCACCTGGGAGTTTGTTAACATTTTCTTGTCAGCTTTCATGTGGAAGTGGTTTGAGTGACTGTCAAGCTGTCCAATTATTTCCCTGCATACTGTAAAATGCTTACCGCCTCTTCTGCCCCCCCCAACACTGTGTCTAGGGATTACCAGTCCCACCTGGCTGCCCAGGATCTCCAAGGTGAGTGTCAGGTATGAGATCAGCAGGAAGAATGGTCCCAAAAGTGATGTGTTCTGATGCCTTCTGGGTTCAGCGTTGTCATTCCCCGATCTCCATGGCCAAGGAAGAAGATATTTGAGCATGATTGTGCTTTGTTCCTAACAGAGTGCAGAGGTAACATTAATTTTGGGTTCACACCTATGTGAATTGGATGCGGGTTTCCTCACATCCAATTCGCATAGCAGGAGAATGTGACCGGCTCTCTTTGGAGCCAGTTCACATGTCTCCAGGGCGGTTGCGGAGCGCACTGCACAGAAACGCTGTGCGTCTTTGCCTCCGTTTCAGGGCCAAATTCAGGCAAAGATTCTGCCCTGATTCATCCCTGAAACGGAGAACAGGGACAGATGGCGTTGCTGTGCGATCTGCGGTTGGTTTAGGTGTGAACCGAGCCTAATGCCGCGTACACACGGTCGGACTTTTCGTCTACAAAAGTCCGACAGCCTGTCCGACAGGCTTTCGACGGACTTTTGGCGGACTTGCGGCGGACTTTCTTATGAACGGACTTGCCTACATACGATCACACAAAAGTCCGACGGATTCGTAAGTGATGACGTACACCGGACTAAAATAGGGAAGTTGATAGCCAGTAGCCAATAGCTGCCCTAGCGTGGGTTTTTGTCCGTCGGACTAGCACACAGACAAGCGGATTTCTGGGTCCGGCGTAGTTACGACGTAAAGATTTGAAGCATGTTTCAAATCTAAAGTCCGTCAGATTTGAGGCTAGAAAAGTCAGCTGAAAGTCCGCTGAAAGTCCGGGGAAGCCCACACACGATCGGATTGTTAGCCAGCTTTAGTCTGTCGGCGTCCGTTGGACTTTTGTAGATGAAAAGTCCGACCGTGTGTACGCGGCATAAGAGTCTAAAAGACCCCGATGTCTCCTTAAAGACATTTCTCGAATTCTTCCAACTCATATTCACTCAAGGGCTTCTGTACATAAACAATACATCTGATTATTAGATGTCAGCCTTGGATTCTAATCCCAGGACACTAAATGAGAGCAGAAACATTATTTTAAATGGATTTTAAACCCAAGGCTGACCACTAAGAAAATGATAAATCAAAAGTCTGCATTATTAAATAAACTCATATCACTTTTATTATTACACATTTAAAAAAAACCCTAATACCTAGTGGGCCCATGAACCCTGAATAAGTAATTATACAAAAGTCAGTAGAAAATGTATGTCTTCTCCAAAGAACCAATATGTTTTTCAGATCTATATTAGGACACATACAGTATCTCACAAAAGTGAGTACACCCCTCACATTTTTGTAAATATTTTCTTCTATCTTTTCATGTGACAACACTAAAGAAATTACACTTTGCTACAATGTAAAGTAGTGAGTGTACAGCTTGTATAACAATGCAAATTTGCATTAGTGTTACAAGGTCCCAGGTGTGAATGTGGAGCAGGTATGTTAAATTTGGTGTTATCGCTCTCACTCCCTCATACTGGTCACTGGAAGTTCAACATGGAACCTCATGACACACCTCCAAGACGACCACTGCCTTGCTAAAGAAGCTGAGGTTTAAAGGTGCTGGACTGGCCAAGCATGTCTCCAGACCTAAACCATGTTGAGCATCTGTGGGGCATCCTCAAATGGAAGGTGGAGGAGTGCAAGGTCTCTAACATCCACCAGCTCTGTGATGTCATCATGGAGAGGAAGAGGACTCCAGTGGCAACCTGTGAAGCTCTGGTGAACTCCATGCCCACAAGGGGTTAAGGCAGTGCTGGAAAATAATGGTGCCCACACAAAATATTGACACTTTGGACCCAAATTGAAAATTTTCACTTAGGTGTGTACTCACTTTTCTTGCCAGCGATTTAGACATTAATGGCTGTGTGTTGAGTTATTTTGAGGAGACAGCAAATTTACACTGTTATACAAGCTGTACACTCTCTACTTTACATTGTAGCAAAGTGTCATTTCTTTAGTTGAAGAAAGAGCAAGATGGAGGAATCCAAACAGAGAAACACCACATCCCAATATAAAAATGTAAAAATTTGTAAAAGGGGGACAAAGAGGTAACAAACCTCTGGACTTTTAAGGTGTTAAAGTGTACAGGTCAAAAATTGTCAAGTTGCATAAAATTTGAATATTTTATTTAAATAGAAAGGTAAAAAACATGAGAAAAGGAATTACATCCATATCGCAAGACAACATTGAATTTATGAAGCTTTATAACAAGCAAAGCACTGTCATTCTCGACATGTTTCACTGCGTAGAGTTTCTTCAGGAGATTGATGGTGTGACTTTTGTTATATACTGAGAATGAGAAAGGCATAAATAGGTTTCTCATTAACATATTCAAAAATACATAAACATATCCAAGATATACAATTATAGCATAGAAAATCTATGTTTAGGTTACTTGAAATATTGAAGCACAAGGACATCAAAAAAGAATCAAAAACACATGAACACACAAAACAAGAACCAACCTTACCAGGACTGCTTCAAAACAATGATTGGTATGGATGTAGCGATAAAATCAATACATGTAACGTCCCTATTGTCCCGCTTGGGCACCTTATCTGAAGCACTAACAGGGTAATATTTCTGAAATATATAAAACAAAATTCTTATTAGAAAAATGATAAGGGATGGCCAGGGCAGTGGGTATCTAAAGGTACCTTTCCACAAGCCAAAAACATGAAAAGTGAATGAATTACCTTGAGGTAATTAAAAAGGTAGAATCAATAGGGTTAAACTGGTCTTGCTAATGGTCAAAGACCAAAGGTAATCGCCTTGGTGCCCAATTAAATTATATTTCTCCCATAGACTTTTAAAGGGTGTTCCGTGGCTTTCGAATTTGCCACAAACACCCCAAATTGTTCGCTGTTCGACACGAGTTTGATTCGAACTCGAAGATCATCCCTAATCCAGACCCATCATGAAGGAAATTATATATATATATATATATATATATATATATATATATATATATATATATATATATACAGTATCTCACAAAAGTGGATACACCCCTCACTTTTTTGTAAATATTTTATTGTATCTTTTCATGTGACAACACAACACTGGTGTGCTCCCCAAATATCTTGTTTGTCTATTGTATGGATTCTGACCAAATCCTTTTGGGTGAGGAGCACCCCACTCCCTCATTAAGTACCTCTCATTAGTGTCCACTTGTGTCATGGATGGAGACCTCAAGTTCTCCCATATAGAGTAGTGTATTGCTCCCATTGTTCAGAGAAGCAGGATATCCCAGTCTATGAATAGTGTAGGACCCACTAATCATGGGGTACTTTGTCGCAGTAAGTGGGCTTAACTACCATATAGCAATATGGTGTGACCAAATCCCCATATTTTTTGATAATGTTTTTTGAACATGTCTAGGTGTTTTAAACAAGCCTTGTTGGAGGTAAATGTCTTTTATGCATGTGTGTGCTGTAATATTTTGTTCTGTTGTATGGTCTTATGGCTGCACCATCTTTAATGCATCTTTAGGGGTGTGCCCCCCAAATATCTTTTTTTTTTTAACACTGAAGAAATTACACTATGAAAAAAGGAAGGCACATATGAAAGAGACAAGAAAGGCTGCGCACCCCGGAATTGGATTAAAGAAAAATTATTTTCCCCGTGGGGCTTTAAAACAGCAATGCACATAATATAAGGAAGTTCATAATGGATGTATAAAAAGTTTTATCCAATATCATGGTTTGAAGTACAGTATAGAGAATCATCTGGTACAGTAACACACATCTTATTCCCCAGTGCAGTAACAAACACATATTAATACACATAATTAGGTTACATAATGTTACATAAATAGCAAGACCCGACGCGTTTCAACCTGTATATGGTCTCTTCAGGGGGACAGTTGGATCTAAAACAGAATTACATAAATCAAATTCAAATAGATAAATATATATGTTATTGTGCATCACCTGGATTAAACCAAGATAATGAGTCTTTACCGCTCAATGGTGGAATGGGTGTTCTCTAGTCCAGGATATGTACTGAGGGCCAGTGGAAACACCGGAGGGCTCGGGGGGCCACCCTAAATCTCCCAGGAGAGCCAGCCTCAAGGGGCTTACAAGGAGCCACACTTTGCGCGCCCCCCGGGAGGGGGGGAAGGGGAAATGAGGGGGAGGAGCCCACACCTGCAACAGAAACCCAAAAATAGCCATGTATTAGTTAGGGGAAGTTTAATAATTAACTTGGTAATGTGCTGAGTGTTTCCAATTTATCTATGTGGAGACTGACGTTGGATAGGATTTTTACTATGTAAATATATTGAGATGTTAATTCCGTTCCATAAGTGTAATTGACAAGATTTAATGATCGTATAATCCAACAATGCAGTAGTGTGGTAGGTCTATTATAATGGATGGGTAAATGGGAAGGATAAAATGGGTGAAAAAGAGGGGGAAAGATGTGTATGTAAAAAACAGCGATTACCTGAGTGGAGAGGAGTGCATTGTGTGATGGAGGATAGTGTGAATGAGGTGGTGCATGATGTGGTGAGATGACATAGTGCTTGCTTGGTGCCTACTGTGTGAAAACAAAAATGAAAAGTAAACTCAAAAGTGTAAGAATAGGTGAAAGCCAATCAAAATGTGTATGTAGAATGATGGAAAGTGCTGTGTGAAATAAAAGTGAAATAACAAGAGGTTTACCTTATCAGTTGTGTAAATCGTGTGGGCTGGAGGTAGTATTGGACTTGTTGATAGGTTCAATATAATAAGCTTGGTGGCGATTATGCAAAGATAGGGGCTCTAGTATGAAAAGAACCTGGCAGCAGTAGCATTCATCCTGGCCTGTAGGAGATCATGATCTGATTGTCAGGCCTCCAGTCTCCCAATATATCCAAATTCAGGCAAATGGGATAATCATGTGCAGGTGCAAACCCCCCACCCCCCCACCCACATACACTGCCCCACCCACATACACTGCCCCACCCACATACACCGCCCCCCAAAAACCAGAAGGGTTAGCGCTGGAACCGCTAATGGAGCGGACCGCGTGTGGCTCCCTCGGCGTGAAGAAATTACACTTTGCTACAATGTAAAGTAGTGAGTGTACAGCTTGTATAACAATGTAAATTTGCTGTCCCCTCAAAATAACTCGACACACAAGCATTAATGTCTAAACCGCTGGCAACAAAAGTGAGTACACCTCTAAGTGAAAATGTCCAAATTGGGCTAAATTAGCCATTTTCCCTCCTCTGTGTCATGTGACTCATTAGTGTTACAAGGTCTCAGGTGTGAATGGGGAGCCGGTGTGTTAAATTTGGTGTTATCGCTCTCACTCTTTCATACTGGTCACTGGAAGTTCAACATGGCACCTCATGGCAAAGAACTCTCTGAGGATCTGAAAAAAAGAATTGTTGCACTACATAAAGATGGCCTAGGCTATAAAGAGGATTGCCAATATCCTGAAACTGAAACTGAGCTGCAGCACAGTGGCCAAGACCATACAGCAGATTAACAGGACAGGTGCCACTCAGAACAGGCCTCACCGTGGTCCACCAAAGACTTTGAGTGCATGTTCTCAGCATCATATCCAGAGGTTGTCTTTGGGAAATAGGCACATGAGTGCTGCCAGCATTGCTGCAGAGGTTGTAGGGGTGGGGGGGTCAGCCTGTCAGTGCGCAGACCATACGCTGCACACTGCATCAAATTTGTCTGCATATTTGTCATCCCAGAAGGAAGCCTCTTCTAAAGATGATGCACAAGAAAGCCCACAAACAGTTTGCTGAAGACAAGCAGACTAAGGACATGGATTATTGGAACCATGTCCTGTGGTCTGAGGAGACCAAGATAAACTTATTTGGTTCAGATGGTGTCAGGCGTGTGAGGTGCACAAAGACAAGTGTGTTTTGCCTACAGTCAAGCATGGTGGTGGGAGCGTCATGGTCTGGGGCTGCATGAGTGCTCCCGGCACTGGGGAGCTACTGTTCATTGAGGGAACCATGAATGCCAATATGTACTGTGACATACTGAAGCAGAGCATGATCCCCTTCCCTCAGAGACTGGGCCGCAGGGCAGTATTAAAAACATGATAACCACCCCATACATACCTCCAAGATGACCACTGCCTTACATAGTTACATTGTTAGTAAGGTTGAATAAAGACACCAGTCCATCCAGTTCAACCTGAGTGAGTGTTGGTGTGTGTCTGCAATTGTCCCTATCCCTGTACATTGTGTCTCATTAAGATGCTCATCTATTATATTATTATTTTTATAGCACTGCCTTGCTAAAGAAGCTGAGGGTAAAGGTCATGATGGACTGGCCAAGCATGTCTCCAGACCTAAACCATATTGAGCATCTGTGGGGCATCCTCATATGTAAGGTGTAGGAGCGCAAGGTCTCTAACATCCACCAGTTCTGTGATGTCATCATAGAGGAGTGGAAGAGGACTCTAGTGGCAACCTGTGAAGCTCTGGTGAACTCCATGCCCAAGAGGGTTACGGCAGTGCTGGAAAATAATGGTGGCCACACAAAATATTGACACTTTGGGCCCAATTTGGACATTTTCACTTAGGGGTGTATTCACTTTTGTTTCCAATGGTTTAGACATTAATGGCTGTGTGTTGAGTTATTTTAAGGGGACAGAAAATGTGCACTGTTATAGAAGCTGTACACTCACTACTTTACATTGTAGCAAAGTGTCATTTCTTCAGTGTTGTCACATGAAAAGGTAGAATAAAATATTTACAAAAATGTAAGGGGTGTACTTACTTTTGTGAGATACTGGATATATATATATATATATAACCTTCCAAAATGGAGGGTCAAACAAGGTCCGATGAGTTGGACAACGTTCACTGTACAATCATCAAATACTCACATAAAAGAACACAATGTCATTCCAGTTTTTAGCAATTACCATCCTGTATAAAAGTCCCCATCATACTAACTTGTGTCCTCATTAACCTGACTTAATGATATCCTAAAGTTACACTAACAATTTCCACAAACCATTTTCTTCCCCGACGTGCATCGTATCACCAAAAGGAGAATATCGCTCTCTGACAGTAAAGCACGGGTCTTCACTTTGAGCTTTATTATTCCGATATGTCATATAAAAGTCACACTGGTGTGATATCATTTTAATTAGCAGACCCTGATGATTATTTTGAGGGGTAAATTTATGAGGGTGGGCACATTTTTTAAATGTTGCTTTGGGAAAAATTACAGAAAAATCACAGAAAAAAAATCCCCTTTTCTACTTTTTTTTATATTTATTTCCTGTAAAAAAAAAACAAGGAAAAATAGACGTGTATCCAGATTTTCTACCAAAAATAAATCTCTGTCCCAAAAAAACGATGATTCAATAATACAATAGGGAAGACAAGAATTGAAAGATTTAATGTACAGAATTGAGACATTGTGGAAACTTTTGGGATTTGGGGAGAAAAGCTCCGGAGAATCAAATGGTTACTATGGTCACCACAAAGAGACAAATTCCAAAAATACAATAAAAGTTCAAATCTACAAAACAATTGTCCCCCATCAATGACTTTATTGTGTGACATTGGGGGAGTCATAAAGGGGGCTCCTAAATTCCCACAAACATCACAAAATCATGTAACCATCTGTTCAAAAGAGTAGAGACTGCAAAGAGGGGGAGGGGGGCTCTGTATTAATGATCATATGAAATGAGATGTCCGGTAATCTCTGATAGGTGGGATGTCTAAAAACCACTTACCATATAGTGTGTGGCCACTAGAAAGGGATTTGTCGGAGGACATGGGTGGGGGATGGGAATTGAAGGTGGCCACATTTAGAGGAAGAGTTTGGACCACATTGTAATGTTCTTTTATGTATTAAATATTCCAATCCACCTCTTCCATATGTCCCATCACCTGCCCCTCCCCCGCACAGCAGTCTAAGGGGTCTCTACAGTGAAATACGGAATGATTTTTAACATTCAGCTGATGATGATTTCTGCAGCAGATTCTCAGTTCATAGATCTTCTTCATCAGGAGATATAGGAGGAGGAGAACCTCCAATATTATAGAAATACTGACATAACAATGTCTTAGAAATGATTAGACACATTGAGACACTTGAGACACATTATCATATGTAGAATATTCCATACAGTATCCACCAATTACTCCATGAAGAAGAGACTCTCTCCTACCCACAGTTTTTATAGAGCCAAAATTATATCCCCCCTCCCCCGTGTGTGGGGACATCATCCAGGACTATAAATCGAAGATCAAACTCTGAATGTCCAAGTTCTGCAAAATCCCCAGATACTGGCAGAGAAGGGGATTGGTTCTCATGGAATATCTATGGTGGGTGATACGGTTCTTACATTTTTGGGTAATTTCTCAAACATAGAAAAGATTGCTTGGGCATGTAAGTGCATGGATGACATGTGAGGAAAGGTATGTTAGATATTCCATTCCATTCCAGGGGGAAAATCACTGCCTTTAACCATCATTTTGCATTGAATATATGTTAGCAATGGAAACCCCACAGTATAAAAATATTCTCCTCATAGCCGCCATTTTCAGTGTGATATTGTCATGGAGAGAGATAGGACAGGACTCTGTTCAGTGCTACTAGTGAGATTGTGTGCTATTGTGATTGTATTGTCAGTGTAGAATATGAGTTTAGTGTGAATCTAGTGATAGTGCAGTGTGAGTGTAGTGTGACCGTTCATGTTTACTTTACTGTCATTTTATATTGTCAGGGCAGGTTTCCTGCAGTATATTTCCGTGCTCTAGTGCATGTTTAACGCAGTATATTTCTGTGTGTAAGTGCAGTTTTACTGCAGTATAGACATGTGCAATTTGTTTACTTTGGAATTAGTATTTTAGCAAATTTTGACAAATTTGTTATTTCTGAAAGTTCCGAATTTCCAAATTTTTCAATTTCCGAAATTTCGAATTTCTGAATTTTTCAATTTCCGAAATTTCGAATTTCCGAATTTCATATTTCCAAATTTTCTAATTTACAAATTTTAAAAAATTCAAAATTTTGGAATTTTGGAATTTCGGAAATTCAGAAATTCAAAAATTTGAATTTGGAATTTCATAAATTAGAACTTTTATAAATTTGAAAAATCAAAATTAGGAAATTTGAAATGAGGAAATTTGAATATTGGAAATTTCATAAATTTGAAAATTCAAATATGTGGAAATTTGAAAATCCAAAAATAAGAATGAAAATTCAAAAGAATGAAAATCTTAAAATTCGTAAAAACGAAAATCTGAAATAATAACTAACTAATCATAAATATTAAATTATAGGTATTGGAATTTCCTTTCAAATTTGGCTGTTAGTGAATCTAACTAATCCAAATTTATCCAAAGTTACTAATTATTTGAAATAATGAATGCCACATTGAAACAAATGGAATGCAACAATCTATTAAAACAATAATAATAATAAAACCTTTTTATTATTATTATTATTTATTAATAATTTGTTCCAATCCATTTGTTTAGTTGCGTCATTCATTATTTTGGATAATTTGTAACTTCAGATCAATTTGCATTTGTTACATTCACAAACAGCCATATTTGAAAGAAAATTCTAATACCTATAATTTAATAGTTAGTTATTATTAGTTAGTTATTATTTCACATTTTACTGATTCTCTTCCTTTTTTTCAGATTTTAAAATTTTCGGATTTTCAAATTTTTGAATTTTTGAAAATTCTGAAATTCAGAATTTGAAAATTCTGAAATTTGGAATTTGAAAATTTTGAAGTTTGAAAATTCGAAATTTGGAAACTCGAAATTTGAAAATTTGGAAATTTGAAATTCAGAAATTTGAAAAATCAGAAATTTGAATATTTGGAAATTTGAAATTCAGAGATTTGAAAATTTGAAATTCGAAAATTTGGAAATTCAAATTTGGAAAATTAGAAATTTGAAAATTTGAAAATTTGGAAATTCGAAAATTTGGAAATTTGACATTCGGGAATCCGAAAATTTGAAATTCAGGAAATTCGGAAATTTGAAAATCCGAATTTTCAGGTTTCCGAATTTCTGAATTTGCAAATTTCAGTAAAAAGTAAAAAACTAATGAAACAAACACAAAAACAAACACATTTTTTGTCAGTGCACATGTCTAATAGTGCTCCCCTTAACCACTTCAATACACTATATTATATATTGTACACTGCACTATATACCCTGCACTGTATTATATATACTACCCTGAGGGCACTATATACTCTAAACTGCAATATATATACTATATGGACTGCACTATATACTCTGAACTGCAGTATATATACCATACAGACTGCACTGTATACTCTGCAATTCAGTATATATACTATATGGACTGCACTATATACTCTGTACTGCAGTATATACTATACGGACTGCACTATATACTCTGAACTGCAATATATATATACTATATGGACTGCACTATATACTCTATATACTCTGAACTGCAGTATATATACTATATGGACTATACTATATACTCTGAACTGCAATATATATACTATATGGACTGCACTATATACTCTATATACTCTGAACTGCAGTATATACAGTATACTATATGGACTATACTATATACTCTGAACTGCAATATATATACTATATGAACTGCACTATATACTCTATATACTCTGAACTGCAGTATATATACTATATGGACTATACTATATACTCTGAACTGCAGTATATATACTTTATGGACTGCACTATATACTCTGAACTGCAGTATATATACTATATGGACTGCACTATATACTCTATATACTCTGAACTGCAGTATATATACTATATGGACTGTACTATATACTCTAAACTGCAATATATATACTATACGGACTGCCCTATATACTCTGACCTGCAGTATATATACTATATGGACTTCACTATATACTCTGAACTGCAGTATATATTCTATATGGACTGCACTATATACTCTGACCTGCAGTATATATACTATATGGACTGCACTATATACTCTGATGAAGAATTGGGTCTTAGGTGTTGGTGGTGGCAGAACACGGTGACCCCTCACAGATACTCTTGTTGGGCTCAGGAACGATCCCGGCTGGTAAATATTATTTCAAAAATTATAATTATGAACATGGAGCTCATCTCTAGTCATGACTTCATATTGTGTGCGAAACATCCACACACTTTGTACTCAGAATTCTCCATACTTTACACTTTAAAAGTCTTTATTTGTCAGTTTAGTTACTTTTTTGTCTTTATTATTTGTTACTTTTTTATTTTATTTTTTTCACATGTATCTCTTGAATTCCACAGAAGAAAGATAATGGGGTACAAATTGTTGTGTATGATCGGCTTCCCTGGACACTTCTGTTGTCGGTGGGTTACTATCAGACATGTGCGCTTCATTTCATTCCCAATCAAAATTTGGAGGAAATTTCTGTTATTCGGAGATTCGGATGTGTCTGAATTTTACAATTACAGTAATAACAAATTTCAACCAATCCAAAATAAGGAAATTACATTTTTCTGAAATAACAAATTATTTTAATAGAATCAAATTTGAATTGAATTTGAATTTGAAAACAAATGTAAAATGTGATCTCATTTCTTGCTGACTATTAGGCCGGGTTCTCACATATGGGGGTTTCCCCGCATCCGATTCACATGTCAGGAGAGTGTGACCGGCTCTCAATGGAGCTCCGGGGGGGCCGCGCTCCACATATAAAAAGGGTCCTGTGTGTCTTCGGTTCCGATTCAGGTACAAATTCAGACAGAAATGTCGGATCCGATTCACACCTGAATTGGTGAGCGGGGGACGCACCGGACCCCATGCTGTGCTCCGCGGCTGCAGCGTATGTGACCCGGATTACTGATCTCCTCCATAGACTGGGTGTGTATTAGTGGACCTAAAAGATCTGATGAGGTTTTGGAGACAAAGAATATTCAAATATTGATTGGATTTGGATTTTTCTTCTCCTCGCTCACTCTGCATTTTATAAATGGATAAAAATAAAGAAATAAATCTGTAGATATGAAATCATTTGTACTTTACATTATTTCTTCACACCTGCCTAAAACTTTTGCACAGTTCTGTACATAGAGACACAAAATGTTGAAGTCGGATGTTTCTTTTATAACTTAGAAGACGTCACATATTGGGAATAAATCTTATTATTAATACAAATAAGATGAACGTGTCTTGGATGAAACGGACAATTTTTCTGGTGAATGGATGATTTTCTCATCATACAGATCATTCATAAATCCCCCTTCACTTCTCTCAGGGTTGTTATGTTGCCCCCGGATGATACTACAGATGTTCCATTCATTGTTTTCTCATTAATCTACGCTCAGCATCCCATAATGACAAAGTGACATCACAATATTAGAAATGTTACTAATGTATGAAAAAGGAAAAACTGAAATCTCACATTGGCAGAAGTCTTCACACCCTTTACATCAACACTTGGGATTTATCTCAGGAGCCTCCCAATTCTGGATGGTTGGTGAGATGTTTCTACACCTTGATTGGAGTGCAGCTGTGGGGAACAAATGATTTGGAAAGGCGCACACCTCTCTATAAAAGGGATCACAGCTGACAATGTATTCTGTATCAGAGCAAAGGCCATGAGGTCACAGGAAGTGCCTACAGAGCTCAGAGACAGGATTATTGCAAGGCACAGATCGGGGGAAGGGTACAAAACATTTCTGCAGCACTGAAGGTTCCCGAGAGCCCAGCAACCTCCATAATTCTCACATGGAAGAAGAATGACACAACCAGGACTCTTCCCAGAGCTGGTCACCTGACCAAACTGACCAATCGGGGGAGAAGGACCTTAGTAATAGAGGTGACCCCGATGGTGACTCTGACTGAGCTCCAGAGATCCTGTATGGAGATGGGATGAAGAAGGACGTCACTGCAGCCCTCCCCCAATCTGAGCTTTATGGGGGAGGGGTTAGTAGAGATCTGCACAACGGAAACATTTGTTTTGTTTAATTTGGATTTGTTCATTATTTTCCTCATTTCATTTCTTCATATTTGTTATGTTAGAATGATTTGTTTTGGAATTTGTTTCGTATATTCTCTATTTTCAAATTTATTTGAAATTCAAATTTCAGAAGTCGGCTAAATATTGTTTCTATCTTATTCTATTCTATTTAATTTGATTTCAAATTTGACTTTTGAAAGATGGCTATATTCAATCTATTCTATTCAAAATTCTAATTTTTAACTCTAAAAGACATTAGAGCCTTTCTATTGTATTTTATTCTATTCAAGATTCAAATTTCAATGTTTGAATTTCAGACGACAGCTATATTCTTTCTATTTTATTCTATTCTATTCTAAACTTGAAATTTAAATTTCAAAATTCAATTTTTGAAAGTTGTCTATATATTTTTTCTATTCTTTTCTATTCTATTCTATGTGACATTAGAATTTTGGAAAACAGCTGTTCTTTCTCTTTTATTCTATTCTATTCTATTAATATTCAAAATTCTAATTCCAAGCTTACATTTTGGAAGTCAGTTATATATATATTTTCTACTTTATTATATTTGAAGCCTGAATTTTGGAAGATGTCTATATTCTTTCTATTCTATTCTATTATGTTTTGAATTTAAAATTAAAATTTCAAAATTTTAATTTTGAAGGGCAGATATATTTTTGATGGCAGTTATATTCTTTCTATTGTATTCTATTTTATTCTATTCTATGCAAAATTTGAAATTCAATTTTTGAAATTTGAATTTTTGAATTTTTGAATTGTTAGAAGACGACTATATAGTTTCTATTTTCTATTCTATTGTATTCAAAATTTCAGAAGGTTGCCACATTTTTTTCTTTTTTATTCTATTCTATTCTATTTTTAAGGACAGATATATGCTTTATTTTTTAGTCTATTTTATTCAAAATTTAAAAATTTGGATGGCGGTTAAATTCTTTCTATTTGTATTCTATTCTATGCAAAATTTGAAATTCAAATTTTGAAATTTGAATTTTTGAATTGTTAGATGACTATATAGTTTCTATTCTATTGTATTCAAAATTTGAAACTCAAAATTTGAATTTCAGAAGGTTGCTATATTCTTTTTATTTGATTCTACTCTATTATTTTATTCAACATTCAAATTTTGAAAGATGGCTGTATTCTTTCAAATTTTAAAATTTTTATTTCTGAAGACAGCTATATTCTTTCTATTTTATTTTGTTTTATCATATTCAAAATTTGAAGATTACGTTTCAAAATATGGCAATATTTTTTCGATTTATTCCATTCCGTTCTTTTCTATTCAAGATTCAAAGTCTTTTAAAATTTGAGTGTTGAAAGACAGATTTTTTCTTTTTATTTATACTATTTGAAATACAAATTCTTTCTATTTTATTCTATTCTTTTCAAATTTGGGAAGACAGCTATATTCTTTCTACTTTATTCAACTGCTCTCTATTTTAATCTATTCAACTTTAGATTTTTGGAAGACAGGTACATTCTTTCTATTTTATTCTATTCTATTCAAAATGTTAAATTCAATTTTTGTTATTTGGCTATAGATTTTATTCTATTCTATTGTATTTGAAATTATGGATTTTAGAAGGTGGCTATATAATTTTTATTGCATTGTAATCATTTTTTCTATTCTATTTTATATTTTAATTTCGGACAAGAAGGCTATATTCTTTTGATTCTATTCAATCTGATTTTCTAAATTAGATTTTTGGAAGGTGGCTATATTTTTTTCTCTTTTACTCTGTTCTATTCAATTCAAAATTGAAAAAAATTCAAACTTTGAAATTCAAAATTTTAATTTTGAACGAAAGCTATATTCTTTCTATTGTATTCTGGTTAACTATTTTCTAAATTCAAATTTCAGAAGATGGTTATATTCTTTCTATTTTATTCAATTCTATTCTTTTTTATTCAAAATTCCTATTTCAAAATGTGAATTTCCAAAGGCAGCTTTTATTTATTATTTTATATCTGAAATACTAATTTCAAATATAAAATGGCTATATTCTTTCTGTTTTATTCTGTTCTATTCAAAATTCTAATTTTGGAAGACAGCTATATTCTTTCTAGTTTTTTTCTATTCTGTTCAAAATTCCAATTTGGGAAGACGGCTATATTCTTTCTATTTTGTTATACTTCTCTCTATTTTAATCTATTCAAATTTAGGCTATATTCTTTCTATATAATTTAATTCTATTCAAAATTTGAAATTCAAATATTGGAAGACAGTTATATTATTTTATTTGATTCTATTCTATTCTTATCTATTGTCTATTCTATTCTATTCTATTCTATGTTTTCTATTCTAATCTGTTCTTTTTTTCTATTCTTTTTAATTCTTTTATTTTCTATTATATACTGTTTTATGCTATTCTTTTATATTCTAGTTTATTCTTTTTATACTTTTTTTTTTCTGTCCTATCCTATCTTATCATATTCTATTCTATTCTGTTTTAATCTTTTCTATTCCGTTCTATTCCATTCTTTTATATTCTATTATATTCTGTTTTATTCTATTCTATCCTTTTATAGTATACTCTATTTTATTCAGCTTTACTCTGAAAAAATGGAGAAAACACATATGTGAGAGATGTAAACGCTGCACACCCCGAAACAAGTAATGTATAAATGGAAAGGTTTCCCTATTGGGGCTTTAGACAGCAATGTAAACATAAAATAATTAATGAGAATTTTTTTATCATAAGGATTTCCAAATGTCACAATATAATTACATATATGATGATCATCTTCAGGGGGATCATATAAATAATTTTCAGAATTTTAAAGTGTATCATTTTTCCTCGCGGTCCAGACATATATGTAACATTGTGGTAAACACGGGAAACATGCGCCCCTTTACAGGCATACTATAGACACCCCCAGGTACGAAATTTAAAGGGATATTACACTTTTATTGTTTGACTTTAAGCATTATTAAAATCACTGCTCCTGAAAAAACGGCCGTTTTTAAAACTTTTTTTTGCATTGATCCATGTCCCCTGGATCAGGACCCAGGTCCCCAAACACTTTTTATGACAATAACTTGCATATAAGACTTTAAAATTAGCACTTTTGATTTCTCCTATAGACTTTTAAAGGGTGTTCCGCGGCATTCGAATTTGCTGCAAACACCCCAAATTGTTCGCTGTTCGGCGAACTGGCGAATAGCCGATGTTCGAGTCGAACATGATTTTGATTCGAACTCAAAGCTCATCCCAAGTTGTATGGAAAAAAAAATAGTCCTCGGCACCCAGAGCCGGACCCTCCTGTCCCTTCTGTATTGTACTGTAATTGTCCTCCCTCTACATTTTAAAGAGCTACATAAACTGTTGATGCTAAATAAATCATCTATAATAATAATAATAATAATAATAATAATAATCTCTGTTGTTTACACATTTTGGAGGCATCTTGGCTAGACATGAGCACTGCTGAAAAGTCAGTTATTTCATTTAATTTCATTTGTTTTATTTTTGTTTTTCAGGTCATTCATTATGATCACAATTCGTAAATTAAAACATTCATAAATTCTAAAAATTCATTAATTTAAAAAGTCATAAATTCGAAAATTCAAAAATTTGAAAATTTGAAAATTCATTAATTAAAAAATTGGAAAATGAATAAATTAGAAAATGAATAAATTAGAAAATTAGAAAATTCATAAATTAGAAAATTAGAAAATTAAAAAGATCATAAATTAGAAAATTAGAAAATTTATAAATTAGAAAATTTGAAAATAATTAGAAAATTCATAAATTAAAAAATTCATTAACCTCCCTGGCGGTATGATTATTTCAGATTTTAGGTGCTGAAAGCGGTACAATTATTTTGCACAGAAATTTGGCGTTTCATATTGTAGGCCTGTAATTCTTAGGAATAGTTCACTTAAATCTGTCCAAACAAGAGTCTAGTAGACATCCCGGGTATGATAAAGTTTGAAAAACGAAATAAAAAATTATAATATAATAAATAACTATAAATAATTAAAACACATAATAATATAATAACAATAAAAATTATATAATAATGTAATCAAATTAAAAACACTGAAATTTGCACAGTTGCAGAATTTTAGCTTTTATTACTTTTAGTGTTTGATGACGGATCTCCCCACAAATCACTATCGCTCAATTCTGCAAGTGATTATAATTTATTATCGCTTTTTTCTAGCTGGTCTAAAACCACTTTTGATGTAAAGAGACAGTTTTGGTTGCTATGGACAATCTCCAGTTTCCTGGCAGAAAGAACAGTTTTATATATATAAAACTGCATGCAGGACACTGGACAGACCACTAGGGACAAAGGGGATGTGTAGTTATTTGATACAGTACTGTAATCAGTAAGATTACAGTATGCTGTATCTATACTGTGTGTTTCACTTTTGAATTTACCACCGAACTCCGTCCCCGTGCGTCGCAACGCTCGCAGGGAACGGAGCTCGGCACTGTGAATCGAGCGAGACACAGCGGCTCGCCGATCACAGCGGGGAGACATCGCAGGAACCAGGGGACAAGGTAAGTAATCTCTTCCTGGATCCTGCGATGCAAGCCCGAGTCTGGCTCGGGGATACCGCTTTTGGTATGTAAAATCCACCCCGAGCCAGACTCGGGAATACCGCCAGGGGGGTTAATTTGAAAATTCATAAATTAGAAAATATAAAAATTTATAAATTAGAAAATTCATATATTAGAAAAAAGCATGAATTAGAAAATTTAAAAATTAATACATTTGAAAATTAATACATTTGAAAATTTGAAATTTCATAAATTATAAAATTAAAAAATAAATCAATTAAAAAATTAATGAATTAGAAAATTCATAAATTTGAAAATTCATAAATTCGAAAATTTGAAAATTCATAAATTCAAAAATTTGAAAATTCATAAATTAGAAAATTCATAAATTAGAAAATTCAAAAATTCATAAATTAGAAAATTAGAAAATTAATATAATAGAAAATTCATAAATTAGAAAATTAGAATTTTTGCAAAAAAATGCATGAATTAGAAAATTAAAAAATTATTAAATTTAGTAAATTCATGAATTTGAAAATTCATAAATTAAAAAATTTGAAAATTAATAAATTTGAGAATTTGAAATTTCATAAATTATAAAATTAATAAATTATTATATTCATTAATTCATAAATTGTAAAATTCGAAAAATTCATAAATTTGAAAATTAATAAATGTGAAAATTCATAAATTAGATAATTAAAAAATTCAAGAATTCATTAATTAAAAAAATTGGAAAATTAATAAATTAGAATATTCATAAATTCGAAAATTCATAAATTAGAAAATTCGAAAATTCATAAATTAGAAAATTCAAAAATTCATAAATTCAAAAGTTCATAAATTCATAAACATTAAAAATTAGAAAATTAGAATATTAGAAAATTCATACATTTGAAAATTCAAAAACTCATAAATTTGAAAATTCATATATTAGAAAATTTGATAATTTGTAAAAAAAAAACATGAATTAGAAAATTAAAAAATTAATAAATTCGAAAATTAATACATTTGAAAATTCATAAATAAAAAAATTAGAAAATTCATACATTTGAAAATTCATAAATTAAAAAAATTAGAAAATTAATAAATTTGAAAATTAATAAATTTGAGAATTTGAAATTTCATAAATTATAATGTATTGTGGTTTAGGTACGGAATATGGGAAAAACACCCTGGAAGGTAGGCACCACATCCCTAAACAAAATTATAAATACAGAGAGAAATACAGGGATTTTGACGGTGCAGGCAGACTAGACATGAAAAAAAAAATATTTTTTTTTTCTTAAAAAACAATTTTTTAATTCAACCATTAAAAAAGGACATACAATTTGTACAAAGTTTCTGAAGTTACAATTCTAAAAACATAGTGGTCAAATGGGATACGAGTGTATATTATGTTTAGCAGATGATACTTATTGCATACTAGCCCGACATGTTTGTCGCTTTTTCAAGGGATATGCAAACTGATGGTGATAATATCCAACACTCCTAATGATTCTAGAAAAATAAAGAATTGCATAAATAACATTGTATTTTTGCATTGGAAAGTAAAGCAACACAATCATTTAAATATAAACCTGCGCATTGTCATCACTGAAACAGCATTAATTATAATGCTTACCCCCCATGGTGACCCAACAAACACCTCGTCAGTCCCAGCGTACACCAACCCAAACCGGGGCGATGGCGATGAGGCCAATAATACAACCACAGGGAACAGAAGGATTTATAATCTATATACAGCTCCATCCTTCTGTTCCCTGTGGTTGTATTATTGGCCTCATCGCCATCGCCCCGGTTTGGGTTGGTGTACGCTGGGACTGGCGAGGTGTTTGTTGGGTCACCATGGGGGGGTAAGCATTATAATTAATGCTGTTTCAGTGATGACAATGCGCAGGTTTATATTTAAATGATTGTGTTGCTTTACTTTCCAATGCAAAAATACAATGTTATTTATGCAATTCTTTATTTTTCTAGAATCATTAGGAGTGTTGGATGATATCACCATCAGTTTGCATATCCCTTGAAAAAGCGACAAACATGTCGGGCTAGTATGCAATAAGTATCATCTGCTAAACATAATATACACTCGTATCCTATTTGACCACTATGTTTTTAGAATTGTAACTTCAGAAACTTTGTACAAATTGTATGTCCTTTTTTAATGGTTGAATTAAAAAATTGTTTTTTAAGAAAAAAAAATATTTTTTTTTTTTCATGTCTAGTCTGCCTGCACCGTCAAAATCCCTGTATTTCTCTCTGTATTTATAAATTTTGTTTAGGGATGTGGTGCCTACCTTCCAGGGTGTTTTTCCCATATTCAGTACCTAAACCATAATATTGAAGTTTAATAAATTAGAAAATTCATAAATTCAAAAATTGATAAAATAAAAAATTAGAAAATTCATACATTTTAAATTAATAAATTTGAAAATTTGAAATTTCATAAATTAAAAAATTTGAAAATTAATCAATTTAAAAATTCATGAATTAGAACATTCATAAATTAGAAAATTATTCAATTTGAAAATTCATAAATTCAAAAAATCATAAATTAAAAAATTAGAAATAAATTTGAAAATTTGAAATTTCATAAATTAAAAAATTTGAAAATTAATCAATTTAAAAATTCATGAATTAGAACATTCATAAATTAGAAAATTATTCAAATTGAAAATTCATAAATTCAAAAAATCATAAATTAAAAAATTAGAAAATAGTAAATTTGAAAATTTGAAATTTCATAAATTATAAATTTATAAAAATCGAAAATTTGAAAAATCATAAATTAGAAAAATTCATAAATTCAAAAATTCATAAACTAGAAAATTCAAAAATTCATAAATTAGAAAATTAGAATATTTGTAAAAAAAATGCATGAATTAGAACATTTAAAAAAAATCATAAATTCGAAAATTCATAAATTAGAAAATTTGAAAACTCATAAAATAGAAAATCAGAAAAATCAAATTCATGAATTCAAAAATTCATAAATTAGAAAATCCAAAAATTCTTAAATTATAAAATTCAAAAATTCATAAATTTGAAAATTCATAAATTCGAAAATTAGAATATTAGAAAATAAATAAATTAGAAAATTTGAAAATTCATAAATTAGAAAATTCAAAAATTCATAAATTAAAAAAATAGAAAATAAAAAAATTCATAAACTTGAAAATTAGAATATTAGAAAATTCATAAATTAGAAAATTTGAAAATTAGAAAATTAATAAATTAGAAAACGCTAAAATGAATCAATTAGAAAATTCATAATTTAGAATATTTGTAAAAAAATGCATACATTTGAAAATTAAAAAATCATAAATTCAAAAATTCATAGATTCAAAAATTCATAAGTTCAAACATTTGAAAATTCATGAATTAGAAAATCAGAAAATTCAAATTCATAAATTCAAAAATTCATAAATTAGAAAATTAGAATATTTGTAAAAAAAAATGCATTAAATACAAAATTAAAAAAATCTAATTCGAAAATCAGAAAATTCACATTCATAAATTCAAACATTCATAAATTAGAAAATTAGAATATTTAAAAAAAAAATGCATGAAATAGAAAATTTAAAAAATCATAAATTCGAAAATCAGAAAATTCAAATTCATAAATTCAAAAATTCATAAATTAGAAAATTCAAAAATTCATAAAATAGAAAATTAGAAAATGAATAAATTCGAAAAATCATAATTTAGAAAATTAAAAAATTCATAAATTATAAAATTTGCAATTTCATAAATTAGAAAATTCATAAATTCGAAAATTAGAAAATGAATCAATCAGAAAATTAGTAAATTAATCAATTAGAAAACTCATACATTTGAAAATTCGAAAATTCATAAATTACAAAATTAGAAAATTCATAAATTAGAAAATTCATAAATTAGAAAATTAGAAATTCGAAAATTAATAAATTAGAAAATTAATACATTTGAAAATTTGAAATTTCATAAATGATAAAATTCAAAAATTCATAAATTCAAAAATTCATAAATTTGAAAATTATAATAATGCAAAAATTTGAAAATGCATGAATTAGAAAATTAAAAAAATAATCAATTTAAAAATTCTTAAATTATAAAATTATAAAATTCATAAATTATAACATTGATAAATTATAAAATTTGAAGATTCATAGATTTGAAAATTCGAAAATAATTCAAAAATTCATAAATTAGAAAATTAATAATTATAATAATGCAATAATTTGAAAATGCATGAATTAGAAAATTAAAAAATTAATCAATTAAAAAATGAATCAATTCAAAAATTCATTATTATAAAATTCATAAATTATAAAATTTGAAAATTCATAAATTATAACATTCATAAATTATAAAATTTGAAAATTCATAAATTCAAAAATTAGAAATTTAATAAATTTGAAAATTCATAAATTGGAAAATTCATAAATTTGAATATTTGAAAATTCATAAATCTGAAAATTAGAAAATTCATAAATTACAAAATTAGAAAATTCATAAATTTGAAAATTCATGAATGAGAAAATGTGAAAATTCCTACATTTGAAAATTCGAAAAATTAATCAATTAGAAAGTTCATAAATTAGAAAATTAATAAATTTGAAAATTCAAAAATTTTATAAATTAGAAAATTCGAAAATACATAATTTAGAAAATCAGAAAATTCAAATTAATAAATGATAAAATTCATAAATTAGAAAATTAGAAAATTCATAAACTAGAAAATTAGAAAATGTATAAATTAGAAAATTTGAATATTCATAAATTAGAAATTTAGAAAATTAGAAAATAAGAAAATAAGAAATAAAATATGAAAATGTGAAAGTATAACTAACTACCCTGTTTCCCCGAAAATAAAATCTAGCGTGATTGTCGGTGATGGCTGCAATATATGCCCTACCCCCCAAATAAGCCCTAGTTAAAGTCCTTGTAGGTTTTATTTTCAGGGTAGGGCTTATTTTCGTGGAAACAGGGTAGGGCTTATTTGGGGGGTAGGGCTTATATTGCAGCCATCACAGACAATCACACTAGGTCTTATTTTTGGGGAAACAGGGTAATAATAACTAACTATTAAATTACAAGTATTAGAATGTCCTTTCAAATTTGGCTGTTAGTGAACGTAGCGAATACAAATTCATCCGAAGTTACGAATTATCTGAAATAACGAATGCTGCATCTAAACAAATGGAACTAAACAAATTAATAGTGAATACTAATAATAATAATAATAATAATAATAATAATAATAATAATAATAAAAAATAATAATAATAAAGTTTTTATTTTTATTATTGTTATTTATTATTATTAATTAGTTACATTATTTTGGACCATTCATAACTTTGGATAAATTCGTATTTGTTACATTCATTAACAGCCAAATATGAAAGGAAATTCCAATACCTATAATTTAATAGTTAGTAATAGTTAAGTTATTATTAGTTATCATTTCAGATTTTCCAAATTTTCAAATTTTCAAATTTCCAAATTTTCAAATTTACGAATTTACAAATTTTCAAATATTCTAATTTACGAATATTTGGAAAAATGTGTTTAATTTGGATATATCTAAAATAAGGAATTTGTCGAAATTCGTTAAACTAATTTGGAATGAATAATGACAAGTACTAATGCGTAAACCACAAACCTCAGACCAATATTCAGAGAAAAGAAGAAGAAAGTAAATGATAAAGCTGCCACCATAAGGGTGTTCCCACACCAATAAGGAAATCAATGGAAATAATGAAAGTGACGCTCAATGAATTCAATTAGAAGTGTACAACAAGTGGGTATAAATGGAAATGTCTACAAATCTTGACTCTTCCATCACATTGGGTAACTAAGGACCGAGGAGGCAAATCAAAGTTACTTCAATAAATGGATCCAAAATAAACTACTTCCAGAAATGACCAATTAGTGGAGCCTCACAGAGGGAGAGTCAACTAAATCCGGGAAAAAATATTACGGATTATAACGATATTTACAAACTCATCAAATTAGTATAGTGCCTAATAGGGATGAGCCGAACACCCCCCTGTTCGGTTCGCACCAGAACATGCGAACAGGAAAAAAGTTCGTTCGAACATGCGAACACCGTTAAAGTCTATGGGACACGAACATGAATAATCAAAAGTGCTAATTTTCAAGGCTTATATGCAAGTTATTGTCATAAAAAGTGTTTGGGGACCTGGGTCCTGCCCCAGGGGACATGGATCAATGCAAAAAAAAGTTTTAAAAACGGCCGTTTTTTCAGGAGCAGTGATTTTAATAATGCTTAAAGTCAAACAATAAAAGTGTAATATCCCTTTAAATTTCGTACCTGGGGGGTGTCTATAGTATGCCTGTAAAGGGGCGCATGTTTCCTGTGTTTAGAACAGTCTGACAGCAAAATGACATTTTGAAGGAAAAAACTCATTTAAAACTACCCGCGGCTATTGCATTGCCGACAATACACATAGAAGTTCATTGATAAAAACTTTCCCTACTCACACTTCCCCATAAGTGAATGTAACCTGAAAAGAAACAAGTACAGCAATATATCTGTGTATGTGTACTAAATAACAAATATAAGGAGTAAATGTTGTATAACGTGAAAAAATGAGAAGCATCTATCAGGCTGGTCTCTGGAGGTAAAGCTCCGGATTCTAGTTATACATCAACAAAATATATAAAAAAAGAGCAAAATATTATCAAGGTTAGTGCAATGATGTGTCCCAAATGTTAAATTATTTGGAGGAAACTGAAACAAATACATATGAAAAAAAGTCCATCATAGTCATAGATGTACATATGTTTAGAGTCCACTATCTTAAGTATAGGGTTGCTAAATAACGATCATGGTGCAAAAAATCAACAGGCAGTGGTAAACCGGGACTGTTGGACGTATCTGTATTCACAAATATGCCCTTACCGGATCAGGTGGACTCACAGGCCCTCGGCGGTGAGTCTAACGAGCTTTGTACCGTCAAACGGTGTGGAGCTGTAAAGCTGTGTGTTGTTCCCGGGTAGAGTATCCCTAGAAGGCACGCCAGTCGGTTATCCCAGAAGTTTCTTTGGGCCAAAGTCACCACTCCAAGGGAAGAACCATATTTGTGAATACAGATACGTCCAACAGTCCCGGTTTACCACTGCCTGTTGATTTTTTGCACCATGATCGTTATTTAGCAACCCTATACTTAAGATAGTGGACTCTAAACATATGTACATCTATGACTATGATGGACTTTTTTTCATATGTATTTGTTTCAGTTTCCTCCAAATAATTTAACATTTGGGACACATCATTGCACTAACCTTGATAATATTTTGCTCTTTTTTTATATATTTTGTTGATGTATAACTAGAATCCGGAGCTTTACCTCCAGAGACCAGCCTGATAGATGCTTCTCATTTTTTCACGTTATACAACATTTACTCCTTATATTTGTTATTTAGTACACATACACAGATATATTGCTGTACTTGTTTCTTTTCAGGTTACATTCACTTATGGGGAAGTGTGAGTAGGGAAAGTGATATCTCCCCCTCTCCGAACCCCTCTATTTTTTCCTTATGTTTATGCACCCTAAAGGGTTATTATTACTTTCTATGGAATATCACTTCTAGCGCCACACTATATATTTTTATATTTTCTCACATTTACACAGGTCAAGTTGTTGTGTTGGCTGCTTTTTCTTTTGAGAGTTGGCGCAAATCTTTTTTGTACATACAATCATTGATAAAAACGGCATGGGAATTCCCCAAAGGGGAACCCCGAACCAAAATTAAAAAAAAAAAATGACGTGGGGGTCCCCCTAAATTCCATACCAGGCCCTTCAGGTCTGGTATGGATATTAAGGGGAACCCCGGCCAAAATTTAAAAAAAAAAATGACGTGGGGTTCCCCCTAAATTCCATACCAGACCCTTCAGGTCTGGTATGGATTTTAAGGGGAACCCCGCGCCAAAAAAAAAAAAAAAACGGCGTGGGGTCCCCCCAAAAATCCATACCAGACCCTTATCCGAGCACGCAACCTGGCAGGCCGCAGGAAAAGAGGGGGGGACGAGAGTGCGGCCCCCCCTCCCTCCTGAACCATACCAGGCCACATGCCCTCAACATTGGGAGGGTGCTTTGGGGTAGCCCCCCAAAACACCTTGTCCCCATGTTGATGAGGACAAGGGCCTCATCCCCACAACCCTGGCCGGTGGTTGTGGGGGTCTGCGGGCGGGGGGCTTATCGGAATCTGGAAGCCCCCTTTAACAAGGTGACCCCCAGATCCCGGCCCCCCCCCTGTGTGAAATGGTAAGTGTACCCCTACCATTTCACGAAAAAAGTGTCAAAAATGTTAAAAATGACAAGAGACAGTTTTTGACAATTCCTTTATTTAAATGCTTCTTCTTTCTTCTATCTTCCTTCATCTTCTGGTTCTTCTGGCTCTTCTGGTTCTTCTGGTTCTTCCTCCGGCGTTCTCGTCCAGCATCTCCTCCGCGGCGTCTTCTGTCTTCTTCTCCTCGGGCCGCTCCGCACCCATGGCATGGGGGGGAGGCTCCCGCTCTTCTCTTCTTCTCTTCTTCTTTTCTTCTTTTCTTCTTTTCTTCTCTTCTTCTCTTCTTCTTCATTTTCTTCTCCGGGCCGCTCCGCAATCCATGCTGGCATGGAGGGAGGCTCCCGCTGTGTGACGGCGCTCCTCGTCTGACAGTTCTTAAATAACGGGGGGGGGCGGGGCCACCCGGTGACCCCGCCCCCCTCTGACGCACGGTGACTTGACGGGACTTCCCTGTGACGTCACGGGGAATGCCACAGGGAAGTCCCGTCAAGTCACCGTGCGTCAGAGGGGGGCGGGGTCACCGGGTGGCCCCGCCCCCCGTTATTTAAGAACTGTCAGACGAGGAGCGCCGTCACACAGCGGGAGCCTCCCTCCATGCCAGCATGGATTGCGGAGCGGCCCGGAGAAGAAAATGAAGAAGAAGAGAAGAAGAGAAGAAAAGAAGAAAAGAAGAAAAGAAGAAGAGAAGAAGAGAAGAGCGGGAGCCTCCCCCCCATGCCATGGGTGCGGAGCGGCCCGAGGAGAAGAAGACAGAAGACGCCGCGGAGGAGATGCTGGACGAGAACGCCGGAGGAAGAACCAGAAGAACCAGAAGAGCCAGAAGAACCAGAAGATGAAGGAAGATAGAAGAAAGAAGAAGCATTTAAATAAAGGAATTGTCAAAAACTGTCTCTTGTCATTTTTAACATTTTTGACACTTTTTTCGTGAAATGGTAGGGGTACTTATGTACCCCCTTACCATTTCACACAGGGGGGGGGCCGGGATCTGGGGGTCACCTTGTTAAAGGGGGCTTCCAGATTCCGATAAGCCCCCCGCCCGCAGACCCCCACAACCACCGGCCAGGGTTGTGGGGATGAGGCCCTTGTCCTCATCAACATGGGGACAAGGTGTTTTGGGGGGCTACCCCAAAGCACCCTCCCAATGTTGAGGGCATGTGGCCTGGTACGGTTCAGGAGGGAGGGGGGGCCGCACTCTTGTCCCCCCCTCTTTTCCTGCGGCCTGCCAGGTTGCGTGCTCGGATAAGGGTCTGGTATGGATTTTTGGGGGGACCCCACGCCGTTTTTTTTTTTTTTGGCGCGGGGTTCCCCTTAAAATCCATACCAGACCTGAAGGGTCTGGTATGGAATTTAGGGGGAACCCCACGTCATTTTTTTTTTTAAATTTTGGCCGGGGTTCCCCTTAATATCCATACCAGACCTGAAGGGCCTGGTATGGAATTTAGGGGGACCCCCACGTCATTTTTTTTTTTTAATTTTGGTTCGGGGTTCCCCTTTGGGGAATTCCCATGCCGTTTTTATCAATGAACTTCTATGTGTATTGTCGGCAATGCAATAGCCGCGGGTAGTTTTAAATGAGTTTTTTCCTTCAAAATGTCATTTTGCTGTCAGACTGTTCTAAACACAGGAAACATGCGCCCCTTTACAGGCATACTATAGACACCCCCCAGGTACGAAATTTAAAGGGATATTACACTTTTATTGATTGACTTTAAGTATTATTAAAATCACTGCTCCTGAAAAAACGGCCGTTTTTAAAACTTTTTTTTGCATTGATCCATGTCCCCTGGGGCAGGACCCAGGTCCCCAAACACTTTTTATGACAATAACTTGCATATTAGCCTTTAAAATTAGCACTTTTGATTTCTCCCATAGACTTTTAAAGGGTGTTCCGCGGCATTCGAATTTGCCGCGAACACCCCAAATTGTTCGCTGTTCGGTGAACTTGCGAACAGCCAATGTTCGAGTCGAACATGAGTTCGACTCGAACTCGAAGCTCATCCCTAGTGCCTAACCATAGATAATAACGCAATTGTGTAAATAAATAAAATATATAAAAATCACGAGCCGAGCTAATATACAGCCACAATAGGAGAAATAATTCATATATATGTAAACGATAAAGTGCAAATAGTGCAACATAAATATAATTAGTTCTAATATGCGATACTTCATAAAAGTGCAAACAGATAAATAAATAAATATAAGCCAATAAATGTACTTAAAATGGTGATAAATACAGTGTCACAAAAGTAGGAAGTCCCATAGACAATGCAATCCAGATTGTGACAATTAAATAGAGTGAAGAATTAGTTGATGGAAGATTCCCAGTGTCAGCACTCAATCATATGTGTAGATAAGGTGAAGACACGTGTAGTTCCCCCTCCAGCCTCTCACCTCAGGGCTGAGCCTTAAAGATAAATCATAGTAATCCCATCTGTTCCACTATCTCCTTAGCGGAAGCTCCCTTTAGAGTTTTCTGTGTAAATCTTCGGCTCTCAGAATGCCCCACTTAGACCATGTGAATCATGTAATAAAAGGGGAGGACGCACTCCATACTGTAGTAGTTTAAAACCAACACATTTAATAAAGATATCCACTCACATAAGGTTGATACAAGCAAGCATAACCTCTGATGGTAACACCGCTGTTTCCCGAACCCGGCCGTGATCGGGAAGCTGAACCACGTGACCCGCCTCTCTTCCCTGACGCGTTGCGTGACTCTCACGTCACTTTATCAAAGGCTATCAAAGTGGATTTGCCCTTAGGAAATAACCCCCATTGTCAATGAAAACACAACTTTTAACACAAAAAAAGTTTTGGAGTATTGAAAGAAGAAGCCACACATTGTTGATTATCAATCTTTTTAATCCCAGCACAATCACATGTGCATTTATAAAAAGGTTTTTAAAACAAACCAACATGTTTGTTGTATAAAATATTTTTAGGTGACATTAATAATAAAAGTAGAAATGTCTATTTAAGGTAAAACAGGCATGTTTAAAACCAACAATAAATACACAAATCTGGAACTTACAAAGTTCACATTTGGTAGAACTTGAAGGCAATATCAGACATGAGTATTTATAAACTGTGTTTGATATTGCGTTCAGATGGGGTGAAGTCACCCCTAGAAAAGCCAAATTTTGAAGATGCACACCAATTGCCGAATGTCAACATGTGCTATCTGCCATCACGGGGGATCAAGGGACGTGTTTTGGGGGTGCAACCCCTTCCTCACAGCTACTTTATTATTGAGGAAGGGGTTGCACCCCCAAAACGCGTCCACTGATCTCCCGTGATGGCAGATAGCACATGTTGACACACTGTGTGCCTCTTCCAAATTTGGCTTTTCGAGAATATATTTAAAAAAATGTGAAAACATTTTTGGGAAAAAACAGCCAACAAAATTAGGGTTTTCGAGGGGTTTTAAACTCTCCCTAAAACATCAATGATGTTCTTCATTTTGTTTTGAACATCATTGATGTTTTGCTTTATGTTTTCCAAGTCCCTATTACACCCCATGATCTCCCCGATCAGGATCTGGGCACTTTCACTGGTGAAATGACCTTCATGCAGAACATCACGATCACCTAAAAATATAGAAATAAAAACACACCATGTATTATAAATATGCCGGCATCCATCTCTTACCTGAGCCTGTGGTCGCAGACACTCACCTGTTGTGGTGACTATTTCCACCACATCTCCTTCCTCCTCTGGTTGGGTTTGTGGCATTTCCACTTCTTCATGAGGTGGGGGGTCTGTTGTCTCCTCGGATGAGGGGTGTCCTACGAGTCTTTTCTCCCCTATGTAAAAAAAAAATAGGTATACTTAGCACACAGATATTTAATGGCAGAAATAGGAATGTGAAACATTGCTTGGAAGTGGGGTACAATTGTCAGTTTTGGCAAAGTTCCAAGATGAAGAAATATTGTTTTCCTTTGTCAAGCTTGAATACTTACCTGTTTTGTCCAAGCTTCACAGATGGAGACACCCCTATAGTATACACTGGAGCACCTGTGTGGGCCCCCTAATAAAAAGGATGTTCTTGTGTCCCACACTAGTGCTCCAGTGTCCAGATGTGTAAACAGCTGCTGAGTGTCCTCTCCTTACACAGAATCTAGTTTGCATTTCATTCTAGTTACAAACCCATCTAGACACCAAAATTAAACATGGTGTTTTAATGACCGAACGAACAATGTTTCCTCAGAACAAATAATGTGCCTATGAACATGAAAGTTATTATAAAATGTACAACAGTAAAGAAAAGCACATGGAGCAGCACGAACGTAATAAAAATAAACAATAGGAACACAGCACAACAACTTACTTTTTTGCAGCACTCTCCAGATCCTTCTATACTGATCGTGCTCTCTTAATTTGAGGTCCGACCACCGTTTCCTGAGTTGATCCTTGGATCGTCGTACCCTAAAATTCCTGTGCAGACTCTTCACAACTTTAGTCATGATCTTGGCCTTTCTGACATTGGGGTTGGGGTAAGGTCCATACTTCCCATCATAGTCGGACCTTTTTAAGATGTCCACCATCTCCAACATCTCCACAAAGGACATATTTGAGGCCTTAAATTGTCTCCTCTGGGATCGGGACATTTCTGGCTCCGGGCTTTCCTCCTCCTCCTCGTTGCTGGAATTAGCACGCACCTGTTGTGTCTCCGCCATGTGCTCTTCCCCACTGTACCAAAAGAGAAGGGGCGGGGAATAGACTAGAAAGAACGTCATGGGCAGGCGGAGTTTCACGCATGCGCAGTGTATATAAAGCGTAACACGCATACATAGGGGATTTCCAAGTTTTTCAAGAATTTTCAAATTTTGGAAATTTCGAATTTCCGATTTTCCAATGTCTGAAATTTTGAATTTGCGAATTTACGAAATTCCG
This sequence comes from Aquarana catesbeiana, assembly GCF_042186555.1. Taxonomy (NCBI): domain Eukaryota; kingdom Metazoa; phylum Chordata; class Amphibia; order Anura; family Ranidae; genus Aquarana; species Aquarana catesbeiana. The sequence goes on along the minus strand of NC_133324.1, from coordinate 7,871,178 downwards.
CATTTTCAAAAATTAGTAAATTTAAAATTCACAAATACAAAATTTGAAATTTCGTAATTTAGAAAATTTGAAATTTAGAAATTCGGAATTTCGGAAATTGAAAAATTCGGAAATTCGTAAATTTTGGAAATAACAAATTTGTCAAAATTTGTTAAAAGACAAATTCGGAACTGAACGAATTGCACATATCTATACTGCAGTGAAACTGCACTGACACTTTGCAATATACTGCATTAAACATGCACTAGAGCACGGAAATATACTGCAGGAAACCTGCCCTGACAATATAAAATGACACTAAAGTATACATGAACGGTCACACTACACTCACACTGCACTATCACTAGATTCACACTGAACTCATATTCTACACTGACAATACAATCACAATAGCACACGATCTCACTAGTAGCACTGAACAGAGTCCTGTTCTATCTCTCTCCATGCCAATATCACACTGCAAATGGCGGCTTTGGGGAGAATATTTTTATACTGTGGGGTGGGACTAGGAGCAATGAGCCATGATTGGACACAGTCATCATTACTTTCTCCAATCATGGCTCTGACAGTGCTCTGTGCCCTGATTGAGCAGTTTTCATTGCTTCAGCCAATCAGGACTTCCAATGTACTGTGGTGCAGTGCATTGTGGTTGTTCGGCAGGCTGAACAAACGATCGAACACCCAGATAATTTGGGTGTTCATTGAATAGGTGAACAGCCAGTGTTAGGCCTGAACTCATGCTCGGGCCGGACCGTTCACCCATCTCTAATTCCAACCTGTACCAATATTTACCACTAAAGGGTCTTGTGTCCATTTCCTGGTACTAATTCACAGCCAAGTTAAAGGTCTCTACACTTGTGTTCCTATAAGTGCTTGTATTAACTTTCACCCAATCAGGTGTGTCAGAGGGGCTGACGTTGTTCTTGGAGTTGAGGTGCAGAACAGAAAACCCAAATTACCAAGTGGCTTCTTCGGGAGTAGTGCTACATGGTGAAATATACATTTTTGGCCACAAAACTGACTGGCTCCCTTTCCATTGCTAACATATATTCAATGCAAAATGATGGTCAAAACAGTGATTTTACCCCCCCCCCGAATGGAATATCGAACATACCTTTCCTCACATGTCATCCATGCACTTACATGCCCGAGCAATCTTTTCTATGTTTGAGAAATGACCCAAAAATGTAAGAACAGAATCACCCACCATAGATATTCCATGAGAACCAATCCTCTTCTCTGCCAGTATCTGGAGATTTTACAGAACTTGGACATTCAGAGTTTGATCTTCAATTTATTGCCCTGGATGATGTCCCCACACACGGGTGAGGGGAGATATAATTTTGGCTCTATAAAAACCATGAAGTTTGGTGAATTACCAAGTTGGGGTCATTACACCGCAGTGGTCCTAACTGGGATTCTGAGCTCTGTTTATGTAACAACTCCCATACGTGTCTTTTTATTTTCAGGTTCACCAGACAGAATAGTGCTGAGTGACTCAAACATAGATAAGATTTGTTCTCCAGGACCCCTTGTACACCCCCTACAGTCTCCTGTGGGTAGGAGAGAGTCTCTTCTTCATGGAGTAATTGGTGGATACTGTATGGAATATTCTACATATGATAATGTGTCTCAAGTTTGTAAATCATTTCTATGACATTGTTATGTCAGTATTTCTATAATATTGGAGGCTCTCCTCCTCCTATATCTCCTGATGAAGAAGATCTATGAACTGAGAATCTCCTGCAGAAATCTTCATCAGCTGAATGTTAAAAATCATTCTGTATTTCACTGTAGAGACCCCTTAGACTGCTGTGCGGGGGAGGGGCAGGTGATGGGACATATGGAAGAGATGGATTGGAATATTTAATACATAAAAGAACATTACAATGTGGTCCAAACTCTTCCTCTAAATGTGGCCACCTTCAATTCCCATCCCCCACATATGTCCTCCGACAAATCCCTTTCTAGTGGCCACACACTATATGGAAAGTGGTTTTTAGACATCCCACCTATCAGAGATTCCCGGACATCTCATTTCATATGATCATTAATACAGAGCCCCCCTCCCCCTCTTTGCAGTCTCTACTCTTTTCTCATCTCGTGATTTTGTGATGTTTGTGGGAAATTAGGAGCCCCCTTTATGACTTCCCCAATGCCACACAATAAAGTCATTGATGGGGGACAATTGTTTTGTAGATTTGAACTTTAATTGTATTTTTGGAATTTGTCTCTTTGTGGTGACCATGGTAACCATTTGATTCTCTGGACCTTTTCTCCCCAAATCCCAAAAGTTTCCACAATGTCTCAATTCTGTACATTAAATCTTTCAATTCTTGTCTTCCCTATTGTATTATAGAATCATTTTTTGGGACAGAGATTTATTTTTGGTAGAAAATCTGGATACAAATCTTTTTTTCCTGTTTTTTTTTTACAGGAAATAAATATAAAAAAAAGTAGAAAATTGGATTTTTTTCTGTGATTTTTCTGTAATTTTTCCCAAAGCAACATTTAAAAAAATGTGCACACCCTCATAAATTTACCCCACAAAATAATCATCAGGGTCTGCTAATTAAAATGATATCACACCAGTGTGACTTTTATATGACATATCGGAATAATAAAACACAAAGTGAAGACCCGTGCTTTACTTTCAGAGAGCGATATTCTCCTTTCGGTGATATGATGCATGCCGGGGAAGAAAATGGTTTGTAGAAATTGTTAGTGTAACTTTAGGATATCATTAAGTCAGGTTAATGAGGGAACAAGTTAGTATGATGGGGACTTTTTTACAGGATGGTAATTGCTAAAAACTGTGTTCTGTGACATTGTGTTCTTTTATGTGAGTATTTGATGCTTGTACAGTGAATGTCGTCCAACTCATCTGACCTTGTTTGACATAAAAAAGAGAAAAGGGGTTTTTAGGGACTTTAAAGAAATCATAACCTGGTAAGGTCACCCATTTCCATCCCTAGGGACTTTAAATGAAATCATGACCTGGTAAGGTCATGTATTTCCATCCCAGTCTATATCATGAACAAAGGGGATTGGTTGAGGGGGAGAGTGGGACTTTATATGAAGCACGTGACAGCAAGAAGGTAGTAGGATGAACGTAGAGGAATTTATTGACATGATACTAAAGCATACACGTTACAATCATAAAATGCATACAGTCAAACAAATAATGCATAAATAAATATAATAAAATATAACATACATTGTAATGTTCATACAAATGATGGATAGGTAACAAGGATAAAAGATTAAATAATGATGGCTCAAGATACCACCTTGACAAATTCCCTAGTACACCACAATCGAAATTGGGTGAAAATTATATTAGAAACAGTAGTGCCAAGTCCCACTCTCCCCCTCAACCAATCCCCCTTGTTCATGACCTTGTTTGACCCCTCCATTTTGGAAGGATATATATATATATATATATATATATATATATATATATATATATATATATATATATATATATATATATATATATATAAAAAACATTTTCTTCATGATGGGTCTAGATGTGTTTAGTGAAGACCAGACCTAGACCCCCCACCAGACCTAGACCCCCCACCAGACCTAGACCCCCATGTAGTTGTGCAGCAGAAGATCATTTCTTTTTTTTTTTTTTCAAAAAGTTTTTATTTGATTTTCTAAAAAAAAAAAGTACATTTACAGTATAGTATTGTGTACAGTCAGATTTTGTGGCATGTACAGAGGCGACAAAGAAAAGTACTAACTTAGGTCTAAGTAGGGGCAGGTTTCCAATGTATTTGCCCATATAAGCTGGCTAAAAGAATACATTTGTCAGATCGTAACAATTCTGCAATTGATTATAATTAATGGATACCTGGATGGATCCGTTTGGGAAATCCCTACGTAAATTAACTTATGCGATAGTAATATTACAGAGAAGAGAACAAAAGGGGGGGGGTGAGATGGGGGGGCCCTACATAGAATAAGTAAAATAAGAGAGTTGGTATGATATAGTGCAGTATACATATGATTGTCCAGGCTTACATTGTCCCATTAACATTGAGCAGGGTGGTGTCAGAGATTAGAATGGGGTTCCGTTTGAGCTCACTTGAGATGGCATCCAATGAGAGGAGTCGTAGTAGGAGAAGGAGGATAGGCTGAAATTTGCTATTTCCTCCTGTGAGAGAGAGGAGTGCATAAAGGCGTGCCACTTGGAGTGGAAGTGTTCTGAGGCGTTTTTCTGTTTGAAATCCGTGTTTAGGCGGTCTTTGATAAGTAGATGCATGAGATCCCGTTTGATTTGGGTGATGTTGGGGCATACAGGTGAAATCCAGTTTTTCAAGATAGTTCTTCTTGTGATTAGGAGGCATGTCAAGGACCACACTTTGTGTGAGGTGGCATCTTTCGAGATCATTGTGGGTCCAGCATAGATGTTGGCGGTTTTGGACCATGGCAGGAGTATTGGGTCCCAGTGGCCGAAGATGAGAAGCAAAGGATCCTTGGGTAGTTTAATTAGGGTCACTTCAAAAATGTAGGCAAGAACTTGTTCCCAGAATGTGGATATGTAAGAACAGTCCCAAAAACGATAAGCCAGAGATGGTTTCTGGTGGTAGCATAGTGGGCAGAAGGCTTTGCTTTTGTCTGTTTTTGATGATAGGAAAGACATATAATCTCTGTGGGCTATTTTCAGCTGTGTTTCTCTCCATATTTCGTTGGGTGTTAACTTTTGTACGGTATTGAGTCCATGGAGGATTTTTTCCACTAGGTTTGGGTCAGGGAAGTCTTTGTTCCAGTTTTTAATTGATGATGATGAGAGGGGTAGAGAGGACTTGTTGAGGAGAGGTTTGTATATGTCTGAGATTTTGTATGAGTTATTCAAGATCATTTGGTCTGTAGCGTTTGTTTGGAACCTTTTGTCGACTTGTTTGCACGCTTCCCTTAGAAAACTGGTGCATTGACCATAGTAGAAGTTATGTGTTGAGGGTAGAGAGAAGGTTTCCACAATACTGGCAAAGGCTAATGGTTGACCTGTCCGTATGTTGCAGAGCAGGGAGAATTTAGTTAGGCCTTTCTGTTCCCATGTTTTAAAAGATTTGTGCTCTAAACTCGGCGGAAAAGCCGGATTTCCTTGAATCGGGAGGTGAACCGACACAAAGGGGGATATCTTGAGTATTTTCCGGGCTTCTCTCCATGCCACTGTGGTGTCCCTTAATAGGAGATTATGTTGGTAGGGAAGGGGGACTGACTTCCATCTGCAGTGTAGGAGGGCTACTAGTGAGTACGGATGGGCCATGTCAGATTCCAAAGAGAAATTTGAGTAACGAGAAGACTGCGTTATCCAGTCTAGACTAGTTCTAAGCAAACATGCTATGTTGTAAATTCTGATGGGAGGGAGACTGATGCCCCCTTCGCGTTTGGGAAGGTATAGTTTTTTGAGAGCTATACGTGGTCGTTTGTTTTGCCATAGGAATTTAGATATAGAGTTATTGAGTGAATTCACATCTTTATGATGGAGAAGTAGTGGGATAGTTTGCATTGGGTATAGTAGTCTTGCAAAACTGACCATTTTCACTAAATGACATCTTCCCAAAAGCGAGAGGGGCAGATCCATCCAGGTATTTAGTTCCTGAGTTATTTTTGACAATAAAGGAGGGTAGTTGAGGTGGTATAATGAAGAAGGGAGTTTTCCTATTTTTATTCCCAAGTAGGTGATATGAGATTTAGCATCAGGGAAGATAGATTGCTGGGTCCATTTTGGTAAGGCGTGAGAACCGATGGGTAGAATTTCGCTTTTGCTGTAGTTTATACGGAGACCAGAGCACAAGCGAAATTCATCGAATACATTTTTTATGGTAAGCATATCAGAGGTAGGGTTGGCTGAGAATATGAGGACGTCATCTGCAAATAGGGAGGTACGTATGTCATGTGTGCCTATCTTTATGCCATGTAGGGGGGCTATTAATGTTAGATACCTGGAGAGTAGTTCTAGTGCGATATTGAAGAGGAGCGGGGATAGGGGGCAACCTTGGCGTGTGCCCTTATGGAGGCGGAGTTCTTCTGATAGAAGACCTGCTACCACTAACCTTGCTGTCAGAGCTGTGTACATGGCGGTAATAAGATGGTGGAAGGGACCAGTGAAACCCATTGCTGTCATTGTCAAGGATAACCAGTCGAAACTGACGTTATCGAAAGCTTTTTCCGCGTCTAATGTGATGATGGCATTATCAGTGTTCGGGGAATGAAGTGCATGTTCGAGGGCTAGCATAACTTTGCGGATGTTAAGGGTGGCAGTTCTTCCCTTAATAAAGCCTGATTGGGCGGGGTGGATTAGAGAAGGCATAATATCTGCTAGCCTAGTGGCAACGATTTTTGAGAGGATTTTCACATCTAGGTTGAGAAGTGATAGGGGCCTATATGAGCCGGGTTCCTGGGGGTCTTTGCCCTTTTTTGCCAACAGTTTTATAATGGCTTGCTTCCCTGATTGTAGGTATGCACCTCCTATCCATATATGCTGATAAACTTGGAGAAGAGTGGGTTCTAGGAGGGGTTGTAGGGTTTTGTAAAATTCACTGGTGAAACCATCTGGGCTTGGGGCCTTAGATAGAGTTAGGTTACGGATAGTTGTCGAGAGTTCAGGGAGAGTGATAGGTGCATTAAGGGCTTCTAGTTGTGTCGGGGAAATTTTGGGTAAAGTTATTTTTTCGAGAAAAGCGCATGCTTTTTATGTTTCTATGGGATCTGAGGCATAAAGAGTGGAGTAGAATTTTTGCATGACTTTGTTAATTGGAAGTGGAGTGGTGAGGATGGCGCCTGTGTCATCACGTAGAGATGTGATGTGGGTGGGGCGGTATGGACCTTTGCATAATCTGGATAGGAGTTTTCCTGCTTTGTTTCCAAATTTATGGAATGTAGCATCTAAATAGGCCTTCTTGGTTTTTTCCAGGGTGTTTACCCAAGTGTCAAATTCTCTTTTTGCTACCTGCCATTCAGAGCGTGCAGCTGGGGAGTCTTTAGTGTACAGTTCTCGTTGTGCTTGATGTAGGCGAGAGCTAGCCTCTTTGTATTTAGTTAGGGTGTTGCGTTTGTAGGAGGTTGCATAGGATATGATACGGCCCCTTAGGAATGCTTTACCAGCGTCCCAGAATAGGTTGGGGTCGTGTATGTGTGGGGAGTTGTTTGAGGAGTATTCTGCCCATGCGTCTGAGATATAATGTTGAAAGTCAGTGTTGTTATGCAGGTAGGATGGGAATCGCCATATATTGGGGTGTGGGGGTAGATCTAGGGTGTCTAGTGTCACCTCTATAGGGGCGTGGTCAGAAATGGTTATGTCGTGGGTAATGGAGTTCTGGAGGAAAGGGAGAAGGTTGTCAGAGCCAAAGAAATAGTCTATCCTAGTAAATATTTTGTGTGGGTTGGAGTAAAAAGTGAATTCCCTGTCAGCTGGGTGGGAGAGGCGCCATAAATCCTGTAGGTAGATGGAATCCATGGTGTTGGCCAGGAGGGAGGGGGCTGGGGGGTTAGTGCCCTGTTTTGGTCCTTTCGGAGAGGATCTGTCATCTAGCTGATGGAGAGTGTCATTGAAATCTCCTCCGATCAGATGGGGGAGATGTGTGTTGTCTAGAAGCCAACTGGTTAGTTCAGTGTAAAATTGTCTGTCTGGGTTATTGGGGGCGTAGACATTAGTTATTACTAGCTCTTTGGAGCCTATTTTGACGTGAGCCGTGAGTAGACGGCCCTGTGTGTCATTTTTCACAGACAGGACTGAGCAAGGGAGGTTCTTGTGTATGAGTAGGAGAACGCCAGCTTTGCGTCCAGCTGCCTCTGAGCCTAGAACAGTGCCTACCCAGAGCTTCTTCATGCGATGAAAGTCTGGGGCTGATAAGTGTGATTCTTGTAGTAGTGCTATGTCGGCTTTGAGCCGTTTGAGATGCCTTAGGATTTTCATTCTCTTTTGGGGGGATCTGAGACCCTTTTCGTTCCATGAGATTATTTTCATATTAGGGGGGGTTGAAAGGGGGTATGTGCTGATATGTTTGGTTTAACATTATGTGTGTGGTATGGTATTGTACCAGCTGTGACCGGGGGCATGATGTTGTTGTATGGGAGGAGAATTAGAACAAAAGTGCACTTGATTTGGTAAGGGCCTTGGAGGAGAGAGGGAGGAGGGGGTGGGGGTATAACATATACGGGGAGCAACAAACAGGAGAGTATCACAAATAAAACCATTAAACATGGAAACTTCACTTTTTTCCGCATGGAGTCACTTTGTAGGTCAACTCCCATATCAGGACAGTTACGGTATATCCCCAGAGAGCCCTTGGAATTGAGACAGGTGTTTGTGTAGGCACCAAGGGGTCATAGTCTTGGGTGAAAGGGGAGGTGGGGTGCAGTTAGCCGTACACAGTGAGGCCAGGAGTAGGTAACGAACATATTTCAAAGAAGTAACTTCTAAGATGTAACCTAGAATATTGAAAAACAGCTGTATATAACAACATTGTACATTACGTGTTGTTGAGCGAAAGAAAATAGGAGGAACCTGAGGGGGGACAGAGGAATCTGCTGTCCAAAATTTTTAGACCAGAGAGGTAGGATGCCGGTTTCTGTTCAGCGAGGAGTGTAGCGGTGCTGGTCCGAGACCGAGGATCTGAAGCGTTTGGGAGAGTCTTTGCACGGGCTTCGTTGATCCAGGGAGCGGTTGAGTTGAGAGCCTTTTGAAGGGGTGTGTTGTTGAGCGTTGGGGAACAAAGACCGCATGTAGGCTTCTGCTTCTGAGGGTTCCTGGAAGGAGAGCTGGTCCCCGCTAGGTGTCTTAAGGCGTAGGGTAGCCGGGAAGGCTAGGGTGAATTTGATTTGTTGTTTAAAGAGTTCGGAGCATATCTGTTGAAAGGCCTTGCGTTTCTTGGAGACTTTGATGGAATAGTCAGCAAAAATCAGGACCCTCACCCCGTCAATTTGAAGCGAGCGGGTTTGTCTGAATTTTTGGAGGATTAGAGCCTTATCAGCGTAATTCAGATATTTGGCTATGATGGGCCGAGGGTTTTTGCGTTCTTCACTATACAACCCCATCCTGTGAACGCAATCTACCGTGCAGGAGCCTGTTAGGCCTAGCGCCTCGGGGATGCGTTGAGAGCAGAAGTCCGTTAAGGCAGATGCTTGGAGCGATTCGGGTATCCCCACGAATCGCAGGTTGCTCCTTCTGGATCTGTTTTCCAAATCGTCAAGTTTTTGGATTATGTATTGATTTGTCTTGTCTTGTGCTTGTTCCGCGGCTTGAGCTTGGTACATCTCTTCTTCCATGCTTAATTGGCGATGTTCTAGCTCATTTAGCCTAGTGTTATGTTCTCCTAGCTGGGCCTTTATCTGTTTCATCCCCGCGTTTACAGCCTTTTCCACTGATGCTGATATCATGGGGGACAGAAGGGCTGCCACTACTTGTGCAATGCGCTCTGTTTTATGGTCCCCGGCAGGCTCTGGAGATGTGACTGACATGGAGAAGGCCTGGGAGGAGGGTGCTTGAGGAGAGGAGGCTTGAGAGTGTGGCTGAGCATGAGATGCCTGAAGGGATGTGTGTGGAGCTGTGCTTCCACTTACTTCCATCTCCGCCGACTGCTGCTGCTGCACGCCTGTGTGAGCTTCCGTGTAGGCCGAAGCCGGGGCCTCGATTTGCGGCTGGGCCGGCGGCGCTGTCAGGGCCGTATTGGAGTGGGAGCCAAGGACCTCCACGAATCGGTCCATATAGCGGGTGTATGTGCCCAAGGTGGCCGAGGGTGTTGTTTGGCTTCTGGGCAGGTTTTTTAGGCCGATTTAGTGTCCTCAGAGCGGGAGCTGTGAGGAGATGCAGCTACTCCATGCGGCGCCGGAACCGGAAGTCGAAGATCATTTCTAATAGTGATCTATTGCTCTGTCAGCGATCAGCCAGCAATGGACCTCTATAGCAGAGATCTTCTGCTAAATATCAGACCAATATCAGCAACTGGATGACCACTAGCTCCCTCAAACTCAACGGATCCAAAACAGAGCTTCTTCTCCTATGTGCAAACTGAAATACAAAAACTAAGACCCCATGGACACCACCCGCCATCCTTGGACAGACCATCCCCCCAAGCACCAAAGCCAAAAGTCTCGGAGTCATCTTTGATGCAGAGATGTCAATGGATGCACAAATAGGATCAGTAGTCAGCTGATCTCACCATCTTCTCCGCTTGCTACATAGACTCATCTCGTTCATTCCAGAAGAGGACAAAGCAGCAGTAGTTGAAACAATCATCAATTCCCGACTCAACTACGCAAACTCCCTCTACATAGGACTACCTAATTACCAGATTGCCCACCTACAAGTCATCCCAAACACGGCAGCAAGACTGGTAATGGGGAAAAAAACCCTGGGAATCCATCTCCTCATCCCTGAGGACCCTAAATTGGCTAACCATAAAGGATTGGATCATGTTCAAGAAACTCTGCCTCACCCACAAATGCATACAAGGAAATGCTCCGCAATACCTATGCAAGAAAATAAAACACTACACACCTAATCGTACTCTTCGATCAATTAACCAAAACCTCCTCCACATTCCCAAGTCCAGGTACAAATCTAAGGGAGAAGAAAGATTCGCAGTCCAAGGACCACAGCTATGGAACGCTCTACCCACTAACATCCGCATGCAAGAAAACCATTTGGCCTTCAGGAAAAAAAAGACCCACCTCTTCTAAGAAGCAGGACAACACAGGATGGATCAAGTGCCTTGAGGCGATTCAGTTCGCATTTGTAGCGCTATACAAATCATTCATTCATTCATGGAGCAATGCATCCTAAAATTTTTGAATGTACAGTAGCCATTATTCAGGGCTGAGCACTCTGCTCTCCCCTCCTTCTGTGTACGTGATCTGTGTCTACATTAGAGATTGAAAGTCTGGCAGGCTGCCAACTAACTCCTGGAAGGTGGATCAGAATGAAAGTACTTCTGCTGGAAACTTTGAATAGTATTTACTCCACTGTGTCTGTACCTACAGAGATGACTAGGAGTTTATCTGAACAGACTCTAGACTTAAGCAGGTATGAACCACCTCCATACTGTTCAACATTGACAAATTATGAATTCAACTTTTTAAAAGAGACAAGGAAGGAACCCAGCAGCACAATGAGATATAAGTAGAAATGTTTACAGAAACAATATACTGAAATGCAAGTTTATCAGGAGATTGCATTCCACACATATGCTATATGGCCAAACATTTGTAGTCACCTGACCATCACACCTATATGAACTGGTTGGGCATCTCATTTCAAAATTACGATCATTAATGTGGAGTTGCCACTCCCACCTTTGTGCCTATAACTGTCTCCACTTTTCATTGGATTTTGGACCATATTTGTGGGAATGTGTGCCCATTCAAGCAATACAACTGATGTTGGATGAGAAGACCTGACTCACACATCATGTTTAGGGCAAGACTGTATTCTTGACATTTGAGTTCCTCCACACCAAACATATTAATCCATGTCTTTATGGAGCTGGATATATGCTCAGGGGGACAGTCATGCTGGAACAGAAAAGTTTGAAAGAAAACAATTGCCTACATATACTGTACAGGGGTAAATGTTCTTGGACCTCTCCTATTCTCAATCTTCATCCCCGCGTTTTCAGCCTTTTCCACTGATGCTGATATCATGGGGGACAGAAGGGCTGCCACTACTTGTGCAATGCGCTCTGTTTTATGGTCCCCGGCAGGCCGTGGAGATGTGGCTGACATGGAGAAGGCCTGGGAGGAGGGTGCTTGAGGAGAGGAGGCTTGAGAGTGTGGCTGAGCAAGAGATGCCTGAAGGGATGTGTGTGGAGCTGTGCTTCCACTTACTTCCATCTCCGCCGACTGCTGCTGCTGCACGCCTGTGTGAGCTTCCGTGTAGGCCGAAGCCGGGGCCTCGATTTGCGGCTGGGCAGGCGGCGCCGTCAGGGCCGTATTGGAGCGGGAGCCGAGGACCTCCACGAATCGGTCCATATAGCGGGTGTATGTGCCCAAGGTGGCCGAGGGTGTTGTTTGGCTTCTGGGCAGGTTTTTTAGGTCGATTTAGTGTCCTCAGAGCGGGAGCTGTGAGGAGATGCAGCTACTCCATGCGGCGCCGGAACCGGAAGTCGAAGATCATTTCTAATAGTGATCTATTGCTCTGTCAGCGATCAGCCAGCAATGGACCTCTATAGCAGAGATCTTCTGCTAAATATCAGACCAATATCAGCAACTGGATGACCACTAGCTCCCTCAAACTCAACGGATCCAAAACAGAGCTTCTTCTCCTACGTGCAAACTGAAATACAAAAACTAAGACCCCATGGACACCACCCGCCATCCTTGGACAGACCATCCCCCCAAGCACCAAAGCCAAAAGTCTCGGAGTCATCTTTGATGCAGAGATGTCAATGGATGCACAAATAGGATCAGTAGTCAGCTGATCTCACCATCTTCTCCGCTTGCTACGTAGACTCATCTCGTTCATTCCAGAAGAGGACAAAGCAGCAGTAGTTGGAACAATCATCAATTCCCGACTCAACTACGCAAACTCCCTCTATATAGGACTACCTAATTACCAGATTGCCCACCTACAAGTCATCCCAAACACGGCAGCAAGACTGGTAATGGGAAAAAAACCCTGGGAATCCATCTCCTCATCCCTGAGGACCCTAAATTGGCTAACCATAAAGGATTGGATCATATTCAAGAAACTCTGCCTCACCCACAAATGCATACAAGGAAATGCTCCGCAATACCTATGCAAGAAAATAAAACACTACACACCTAATCGTACTCTTCGATCAATTAACCAAAACCTCCTCCACATTCCCAAGTCCAGGTACAAATCTAAGGGAGAAGAAAGATTCGCAGTCCAAGGACCACAGCTATGGAACGCTCTACCCACTAACATCCGCATGGAAGAAAACCATTTGGCCTTCAGGAAAAAAAAGACCCACCTCTTCTAAGAAGCAGGACAACACAGGATGGATCAAGTGCCTTGAGGCGATTCAGTTAGCATTTGTAGCGCTATACAAATCATTCATTCATTCATGGAGCAATGCATCCTAAAATTCTTGAATGTACAGTAGCCATTATTCAGGGCTGAGCACTCTGCTCTCCCCTCCTTCTGTGTACGTGATCTGTGTCTACATTAGAGATTGAAAGTCTGGTAGGCTGCCAACTAACTCCTGGAAGGTGGATCAGAATGAAAGTACTTCTGCTGGAAACTTTGAATAGTATTTACTCCACTGTGTCTGTACCTACAGAGATGACTAGGAGTTTATCTGAACAGACTCTAAACTTAAGCAGGTATGAACCACCTCCATACTGTTCAATATTGACAAATTATGAATTCAACTTTTTAAAAGAGACAAGGAAGGAACCCAGCAGCACAATGAGATATAAGTAGAAATGTTTACAGAAACAATATACTGAAATGCAAGTTTATCAGGAGATTGCATTCCACACATATGCTATATGGCCAAACATTTGTAGTCACCTGACCATCAAACCTATATGAACTGGTTGGGCATCTCGTTTCAAAATTACGATCATTAATGTGGAGTTGCCACTCCCACCTTTGTGCCTATAACTGTCTCCACTTTTCATTGGATTTTGGACCATATTTGTGGGAATGTGTGCCCATTCAAGCAATACAACTGATGTTGGATGAGAAGACCTGACTCACACATCATGTTTAGGGCAAAACTGTATTCTTGACATTTGAGTTCCTCCACACCAAACATATTAATCCATGTCTTTATGGAGCTGGATATATGCTCAGGGGGACAGTCATGCTGGAACAGAAAAGGTTAAAAGAAAACAATTGCCTACATATACTGTACAGGGGTAAATGTTCTTGGACCTCTCCTATTCTCAATCTACATCATCTCTCTGAGTTAGTTGCTTGTCTCCCGTGGCTTTCAATACCACTTCTACACCCATGATACCCAAATCTATCTCTCTACCTCAGCTCACTCCATCAGTCTCTTCACTTTTCACCCACTTACTGATTACACTTCCCCTGATTTCTCTGTCAAAATCAACAGCTCAACTATTAACCTGCCCCCCCAAGCCAAAGTCCTAGATGTAGTCCTGGGCTCTGAACTCTCCTTTCGATCCTACATCCAATCACTGTCCATAGCTTTTTGCCTCAACCACCGCAACATCTCCAAGATACGCCCCTTCCTAACCAATGACACCACAAAGCTTCTAATCCACTCCCTGGTCATCTCTCACCTTGAATACTGCAACTCCCTCCTCATTGGCTTACCTTTAAATAGGCTATCCCCCTTCAGTCCATCATGAAAGCTGCTGCCAGACTCATCCACCCTACGAACCACTCAGCATCTGCTACCCCTCTCTACCAATCCCTCCACTGGCTTCCACTCACTCAACAAATTAAATTCAAGATACTAACAATAACTTACAAAGCATCCACAACTCGGCCCCCAGCTACATCACTAACCTAGTAACAAAAACAAACAACTAAATGATTCACTTTGTTCATTCAAAAATCTCCTGCTCTCTAGTTCCCTTGTCGCCTCATCCCACACTCACCTCCAGGACTTTTTCAGAGCCTCTCCTATCCTCTGGAACTCTCTACCCCAATCTGTCTGGATATCTCCTAATCTGTCCACTTTCAGGTGATTCCTGAAAACTCATCTCTTCATAAAAACCTATTTGGCCCCAACTTAACAACTGTACAACTTATTTTGTGAATCAGACCATCCCACACAGTTATTAATTCTTGAATCTCTTGACCCATCCTTTTAGAGTGTAAGCTCTAATGAGCAGGACCCTCTGATTCCTCCTTGTTTTGTAATTGTACTGTCTCCCCCTATGTTGTAGAGTGCTTCGTAAACTGTCATCGCTATATAATTCCTGTATAATAATAAGGGGATGGTTGAAGCTGTTTCTGGTACTGCTACTGCTACTGGTACTGGATTGTACTTGTACTGAATAAAGCTTATACCGGCTGGTGATCTTGAAGATTTATTTCCTCTAACACACTGATCAGTGTGTGAGTGCAAAATGGTATCAAGCTGCTAACTGCAGGTGTTGGTTACATTGTGTGATGCTTTGATTGGTCATAGCATATTTTTGTGATTGGCACCATCCAATGGACAGTGCAGTCACAGTACTTTCCTTGTGCAGGCTAGGGGGCATGTAAGAGCAAGAAAAAAATGAAGCTGTAATATAGTTTCCCACATTGTACCATCCACCTTCAATCCACTATTGTACAATAGGTAGATAGAAGGTAGTTAATATACACAAAAAATCATAATGATGATGATAAAGTAATTCATAATGATGACGATGATGATGATTTAACAATATGGCTGACTTTGTTTAATCTGGTCTACAGTATTATATTGAATGAATGTGTTACATTTACAACATTCTTTTCCCCAGCAATGTTTTCTGTGTATTCAGTTCAGGTTTGAAAAGTAAAGTGTAGAGTTTTGGAGAAAACATACACAATAATATTCCAGCACTGGAGGTCAGTATGGCGAATATCTCCACGGCCACCATGTATTTCCCTCTGGTGCTCAGATAGGCCGGGATCATGGCAATCCAGACACTGCAGAACACCAGCATGCTGAAGGTGATATACTTGGCCTCATTAAAACTGTCCGGTAATGTCCTCACCATGAAAGCCAGAACAAAACTCACAGCTGCCAGAAACCCCATATAACCCAACATAGAGTAGAACCCAATAACTGACCCTTCATTACACTGAATGATGATCTTCCCAGGATAGGAGTCCATGTCATACTCCTGAAATGGTGGAGAGATGGACAACCAGAGAATGCAATTCATAACCTGAATGGATGAGCAGAATAACATGACTGTATTGGGAAGTTTGACTCCCACCCATTTTCTACAAGAGCTTCCAGGTCTGGTGGCTTTGAAAGCAATGAAGACCATGATTGTTTTGGCTAGGATAGAAGATGCTGAGATGGTGAAGGGAATTCCAAAAGTAACTTGTTGCAGCATACAGGTAATATCCACAGGACGACCAAGGAACAGGAATACAGAAAGGAAGCTCAATATGAGGGAGAGGAGCAGAATGAAGCTGAGGTTCCAGTTATTGGCTCTGACTATGGGAGTCCTCCGAAACCAAACAAATAGTCCAAGTGTAAGGAGAGATGTTTTAGCAAATATGACTGAAGTTATAGAAAAAAATAAAACTAGAATATCCTCCTTGTATGATAAATACTCAATGACCTTGTCAATACAAATATTTTTAGCTTTGTTGGGCCATTCATTTTCAGGACACTTCTTGCAGAGTTCACTGTCTGTAGAGTAAAAATAAATGAAAGTAACATTAAGCATACTATACCGAGAATGCAACTATTTGACAGTTTTGGCCTCTTCAGTGTAATCATTTTTCTGACCATTAGTTTTAGATAAATGTTGGAAGCTTTCTCAGACAGACAGTAGGAGGAAGCTATAGAAAGTATAAAACAGAGCTGATAGCCTATATTATACAATACACATCCTAGTGATTAGTGCCATATACATCAATGTGTTTGTGACATACAAATCAAAATACAACAAAATTATATATAATATAATATGCACAAATCTGTAAAGTGATTGGTGCTTATGTAATGGTGCTCCAAAACTTTGCAAAATGAGAGGTACTCCCCCTTCAGTGACCCCACTCACCAAAAACAATAGACCCTCAGCTTCACAGTCTGGGATCAAAAAATGCAGTGATCTATTGATCTGGGGATATGTAGGATGATTCCTCAAAAAACTCTTTCAAAAGGGTGCTTTACGACAGAAAGGATATGCCACACTCCATAGATGGGAAAATAGAGAAAAAACTCATAGTGAAATACCGCTTAACATAAATTATCAAGAGCATTACAAGCTCACAGGATATTTGGCAAAGACAGGCATCAGTAAAAAACATCTGAGTTTGCCGCTGTTTGCCGTGCATTCCATAGAGTCAGAAATTCCATCAATGGTTAGCATGAACTGGAAGTACCTTGATGCGCATTGCCCCTCCTCCAGGGCGTCATCAAAGGACAGCACTTCCGGTTCCATTGCAATCAATTTATACCCGAGGGAAGATCACTCCTCCCTCGGCGGAGGACGACATGGCCAATTATGATCAGTGTGAAAAAACAACTTCCTCCTCTAACATAATTTCCTGTTGCCAAATATATATATGAAACTTTAATATAAACAGAAGCCAAAATGACAAAACTTGCTTTTTTGGCTATAATAATACAATACATTTTTATTTTTATTTTATATACATTATTATTTTATTTTTATTATTATTTTTTTATTTCTATTTTTATTTTATTTTCATTATATTTTTATTTTTATTATTTATTTTTTGTACTCCTTATTTTCATTTTTTAATTTTTTTTTTTATATTTAGGTAATTTTTAATCAAATATTGGAAATCTTTTGCAAATGTCTATCGCATCATGAGATTTATTGTATTATGATAACCAAATAAGCAAGTTTTGTCATTTTGGCTTCTTTTTTTTTTTTCCATAAATATTTTATTGTGAACAAAACATGTTACACGGTTTTTACAAACAATAAGTGGAAAGACAACATGGTTCTTATTAACATGACTTATTTCGCTACAGTGAAACGAGTCGGTTATGTATTCAACTGTAAGTCAGACAGACGTTTGACAGAATAAGAAAGCCTCGAACTC
The DNA here is from genome assembly GCF_042186555.1 of Aquarana catesbeiana. NCBI lineage: Eukaryota > Metazoa > Chordata > Amphibia > Anura > Ranidae > Aquarana > Aquarana catesbeiana. The sequence goes on along the minus strand of NC_133324.1, from coordinate 7,853,498 downwards.
GAGGTTTACCTCATCATCTGAGATCCGGAACCATTTTGGGCGGGAGCATCGCCTTGAATGTAATTTCAGAATTTAGGGGCTAGTTGAGGAAATGAACAAATGTAGTCAACTATGAGTCCATATGTTTGTTCCTGAACACGTGTGGATGTGTCGGGCTTGTAGGGTGGGGTCTGTCTGTCTGGTACGTTAGTCTCGTCAATTTTTTGAAAGGTGAGGATTAGATGGCGAGTTACATCACGGAGTTAGGTTAGTCATGGGAGGAAGTAGATGGTTGTCGTCGTCGGTTCAGTTGGGGTATGGGAATAGGAAAGGAGGAAGAGATAGACGTGAAAGGGATTGGGGGATGAAGTGGAAGATAGGAGTATGTGGGGGGGGGTAAGATAGGAACTGGGGTGTCTCCTCCCCAGTCTCCACCGGGCTTCAAGAGCATGGACGTTCTCGTGCGTGGGTCCCTGTCTGAAGGGGGGTTCCCCCCGGGATCCACACAAGAGCAGGAGTGAGCGAACCAGCGAGTTTCGATGAGTAGGTGTATGACTCAAGGGGGTTTTTGGCTTATTTCAATCAGTCGTTGTGGGAGGTGTCGGAACGGTTTGTCTTCATAATGGAGGAATATCTCTCTGTGGTGCAAAAGTGGGTCCAACAAGCCCATGTTCGGGAGTATTTTAAAGGTGTATCTTTTGCAATGTGGATTAATTCCTCCATCTCAGCGATTTTGTCCACACGGGAGAACCATTCAGACATAGTTGGGCTACAGGGGGATCTCCATTTGGCTGAGATGCATAATTTGGCTGCGTTGATCATATGCATTCCTAGGGACTTTCTGTATGTGTGGGCTGAGGTGGAGGAATGGTGTAAAATGAGTCTGGTAGGAGTATAATCCATGGAATATGTGGTTACCTGGGACGTGATATCATGAACCTGTTTCCAGAAAGTCTGGAGAAGAGGGCAGGACCACCAGATGTGTAAAAATGTGCCTATATCATTGAGGCATCTCCAACATTTGTTTGACTTGTCATGATTAAATTTGTTTAGAAGTTCAGGTGTACGGTACCAACGGCAAAGGGTCTTGTAATTATTCTCTTGTGTCGTGACATTGAGGGAGCCTTTGTGTGCTATTGTGAAAATTCGTTCCCAGTTCTCTTCCGTTAGGTCTATTTGCAGCTCCCTTTCCCACGCCTGGCAAGCTTTGGTGTCTTTGGGGGAAGTTAGGGCAAAGAGCATGGAGTGGGTATTTGCAATCAGGTGTTGTTGCGGTGTGGTTTGGGAGCATAGGTTTTCAAATGGGGTTAAGTTTCTAGATACAGACATGTTTCTGTGTGTTGTTTCAAGAAAATGGCGAATCTGAAAGTAAGCCCATAGCGGGAAGGGTTCACCCCCCGTATTTAGGGGAAGTGCCTCACGGTTTATGAAATTACCTTCTCTAAAGAAGTGTTGAGCTAATATGTCTTTGTGTGGCCAAGTACCTTTAAGAAAGTTCTCGGACATTCCCGGGACAAAGGCTGGGTTGAGGCGGATAGGCGTAAGGGGCCCTGGGTTAGAGGAGATTTGGAATTTTTTACATACTTCCCTAAAGGTTCTGAGGGTGGCCTCTATTAGGGGGTGTTCCTTTAGGGTTTTGGGGATGTGGCATTGGAGAATCCATGGGGTGCTTCTAATGGGCAAGTGAGAGAACGAGCCTTCTAGTCTCACCCAGTCTTTAACCCCTTCGTGTACTGCCCAGTCTACAATTCTTCCCAGATGGCACGCTCTGGAATAATTCTGTAAATCTGGTAGCCCAATACCCCCTTTGTTTTTGGGTTTCGAGAGTTGGGAGTAGCTTATCCTCGGGCGCTTGTGTTTCCAAAGAAACTGCAGAGATTGTTGTTTGATCGTGTGAAAGAAGGCTACAGGGAGTTTGATGGGTATTGTTTGTAGCAGATATAGGACACGTGGGAGCACGTTCATCTTTAGGATGGCTGCGCGGCCAAACCAAGAAAAGTGGGGTTTGTCCCACCTGCGAAGGTCCTCGGAGATTGTGCGGATCAGCGGGGTGAAGTTTTTAGTGTACAAGTCCGACAGGCGTGTGGTCAATTGGATTCCCAGATAAGTGATGGCGTTTTGTTTCCAAACAAAGGGGAAATTGTCTTGGCATTGGGATACCAGGTCTTCCGGGAGGGAGATGTTGAGGGCATGGGATTTTGAGAAGTTGATCTTTAGGTTGGATATTTGACGAAATAGGTTAAAATCTCTGAGGAGGTTTGGGATCGAGGTAAGTGGGTCACTTAGAAAGAGCAAAATATCATCGGCATAAGCCGCTATTTTATACGTACGTCCTGCGATGGGAATACCCTTGATGTTCTCATTTGATCGTAGGCAGCGTAGTAGTGGTTCTAGAGTTAAGATAAAAAGGATAGGGGACAATGGACATCCTTGTCTCGTTCCGTTCCGGATGGAGAAGGCGTCTGACAGGTGGCCGTTGACTTTGACTCTTGCTGTTGGAGTGGTATATAGGGACATAATTAGGTTGAACATTCGGTTCTGCAGACCTAGGTGGCGTAAAACCGCCCCCAGGTAGTCCCAGGCCAGCCTGTCAAACGCCTTCTCAGCATCCAGGGATAGAAAGAAGCCTCTTTGTTTATGGGAGGTTAGCCAATGGTTTAAGTTAATTGCCTTTATGGTGTTGTCCCTGGCCTCTCTGCCAGGAACAAAACCCACCTGGTCTTTCCCTATTATTGTAGGAAGGAGGGGAAGGAGTCGGTTTGCTAGGATTTTTGCGAATAATTTAATATCTACATTGAGTAGGGAGATTGGTCTATAACTAGTGACGGAGGTGGCGTCCTTCCCCTCCTTCGGGATGACCGTGATATGGGCTTCAAGTTGTCTGTGAAAAGGTAAATTTGATGATGTTAGGGAGTTGAAAGTCTTTAGGAAAGGGGCTGATAGTATGTCTATAAAGGTCTTATAATAAGGTGCTGAAAAGCCGTCGGGGCCTGGGCTTTTGCCTGCTTTTAGTTGTTTAATTGCTCTCTTAAGTTCCTCCTCGGATATGGGGCTGTCCAGATCGTGAGCCTCTTCCCGGGGTATGGGTTTGGGGCTATGTTTTTTGAGGAAGTCTGCGATAATGGCTTTTCTAGAGTTTTGGCCTATGGTTGTATCGGGTTGTAGTGGTATGTTGTAAAGTTCTGTGTAGTAGCGTTCAAATTGAGATGCTATGTCTGTGGAGTTTGAACTTGAGTTACCTAGAGGATCTTTAATGGTGTGAATGTTGGTGCTAGCTTTCTTAGATTGTATCGCTCTGGCTAGTAGCTTCCCGCACTTGTTCCCTTGTTCATAAAATAGCTTTTGGTTTAATATAAATTTGCGTCGGGTTTTACGGTTGAGGGCTTCCAGCAGAAGTTTCCTGGTTTGAGTAAGTTCTAGGTATGTGTCTTGTGCTTGAGACTGCTTGTGCAGTACTTCTAGTCTTTTTATTTTGTTGGTGAGTTCCTGTAAAGTTATTTGTTGTGTTTTTTTCCGGTTGGCCTGAAGTGTGAGAAATTCCCCTCGGATAACGCATTTATGTGCTTCCCATAGGGACAGGGGTGCTGTGTCGGAGTTGTCGTTCTCCCTGAAGTAGTTGCTTAGGCTGGTGCGGATGTGGTTAGTGTCGATTTCTGAGGTGAGGAGAGATGGGTCAAGACGCCATATCTTTGTGGCCGAGTTTCTTTCCGGGAAGGATAGGGATAGGGTGATCGGGTGATGATCTGAGATGAGTAGGGGTTCGATGGTAGCAGACTTTAGAAAGGGGAGATCTTTTTGGGAGAGGAAGAGGTAATCAAGTCTAGAGTACCTATTATGAGGTGCAGAGAAAAAGGAGTAATCTTTCCCATTCGGGTGTAGTGTACGCCATGTGTCGTGTAAAAGAAGTTCCTGTATTTGTATTTTGATTTGTCTCAGTGCTCTGTAAGGAAGGGTGGAAGACCCCGATGAGGAATCTAGGGTTGGCTGAAGTGTCACATTAAAGTCACCTCCAAGAATTGTAGTCCCTGCTTGAAAGCCTGCAAGGATGGTTGCGATGGAACGGAAAAAGCTGACCTGGGCAGTATTGGGGCTGTATATGTTTGCTAAAGTGACCATCCGATTGTGGATGGTTCCCTTCAGGAATATATAGCGGCCTTCTGGATCTACTAGGGAATCTATCAGTTGCCATGAAAGATTTTTAGAAATCAAAATTGAAACCCCTTTTGTTTTGGTTAGAGGGTTCGTGGCATGGAAGGAGGTGGGGTATCTGCGGCTTGCCAGTTTAGGGGTATTGTTCGTGCGAAAGTGGGTTTCTTGCAGAAACACCACATCTGCTTTTAATTTACTCATCATGCTGAGAATTTGACTACGTTTCTCAGGGATGTTTAGTCCTTTGACATTTTGAGAGACAACTTTAAACGTGTTGTGTTGTGTAGTTGAGTGTGGGGGGTCCATGATCGTTGGGTATAGTCTAGTTGGTATATAAGATACGGGGAAGGGGTGTAATTTACCGATGTGGCCGATGTGGGTGAGAGTAATCTGTGGAGAGGTTTACGCTCTTCAAGGATATTTAGGCTTTATAGTGGGTAATGCTACGGTGGAGACCAGGGAGGGAGAGAGGCCCAGATAAGTAAAGGCAGGAGGGGGGAGGGGGGAAGGAGAGTGTATAGAGAGGGGGGGAGAGGGATGAAAAAAGAGGGGGGGGGTTGAACAAGTGGGGTTTAGTAACGGGGAATAAGATGTACTTACCGGAGGTAAACGTAGTCCGACTACCTTACCCTGTTATGGGTTGAAATGTCCGGTGTGGGTCAACTAGGATAGTCACTGTCCTGTTGTGTGGAGGAGTGGAAGGTGCTCGAAGAAAGGTTCGAGATATGTTCTGTCCGTGGGAGGTCATCTCGGGTCTATTCGACTTGTAAGGAGGGAGCCTGCTTATGTATCAAGGGGAAAGATTGTGGTTAGAGATCTCAGATTGATGATGTGAAAGCAAAAACAAACAATAAACAATAATATAGGCATTTGGTAAATTGAACCTTAAACTGTGGTCCTAGAAATAGGCTAGCTATGTTCGGGGACATGTGGAGGTCGCCACCCAAACAGTAAACATCAAGGCTCAGGAAGAGTGACTTTGCTAGACCATTTATATAAATATCTTGAAAAAAGATACAAAAACGAAATTACTGATATTAGTAGCAGCAATAATCTTGAGGAGAGGTTGGGTTTAGTGCAAATCGTGAGCTCGTGGTAAGTATTAAGGCTACCTGGGGGGCGTGGGATGGCTCAGCCTCTAAGAGGCTAGCTTACTATAACTTGGGGGGGCATTTGACTATGGGGGGAAGTAAATAAGGATTCATCGATGCTTACGTGTAAGAACTAGTCTAAGTGTGGTCTTGACATTGAGTTAGGATAGGGCTATACCTCGAGCAGTTGCTCATTCCCGGAGCAGTCTATGGTAGCTTCTAGCGAAATTTAGCGGTAGCTTAGGAATGAGGTGGTCTTTGGTAGGTGTCTAGTTGCCTGTACAGAGCTCGACGGCTGTGGCCCTAGAGTGGTTGGTTTAGTATAGCCTGCCCACTATTAGGAAGCTCATCCCCCATGGATATCCCTGGCGAATGTAAGGCAAGTGGGAATATGTCAGGAGGGGTAAGAGCCCTTATCCATGCGGGAGGAGCTCCTCTTCTTCCCTATAAATAAATCAAAACATTCAGCATAAGCATTTTCAAAAGCAGTAAATAAAGTTGAAAAAAAAAAAAAAAAAAAAAAAAAAGGGGGGGGGGGAGAAAGTTCTAAATGTATCTCGGAGCACGGTGGAGTACCGTACGTTAGGCATCTAGCTGGTTTTGGTTCCAGAGGTTCAGTTCAACTCTTTGTTGCGTCGTCTTCATTCTGAAGAAGGTACCTGAGAAGAGGGGGGGGTTGGGGTGTGGGGAGAGGGGGGGAGAGGGGGGGATGGTGGGGGGTACCCAGGTTGAGTAGTGAGTTGTGGTGGATGACCCCGTATTGAAAAGGAGGGGGGACCATCTCGAGTTGTCATTCCTAGACTCAGTAGAAGCTGGCAGTTGAATGAGGATGTAGGTGGCTTGTGTGGAGGCCTGTTGTTCAACCAGACATAATTCCACTGATGGTGTAGGCAGCTCAGGTTCTGCTACTTAAGAGAATGGGATGAGTTCTGTTGGAGTCATTGGAAGAGGGCTGTTTCCCCGTGGAGAGTGTCCTGGAGTTGGGTTGTAGTGGAGGTGAGTAGCGCGGGGTCTTCATGGATTCCTGAGTTTGTATGAGTATATTGTTATCTATCTGTATCTGGTGAGTTCAGTTCGGGTCCGGTTTGAGGTAAGCCGTTATTAGGTGGATTTCAAGTGTCGATCGGAGTGCTGTTCAATCCCGGTACTGTGTTCCTGGAACTGGGGTTTGGGTGGCGACCTAAGAGAGACTGCAACTCTGAACATGAGTTGAACTGTTTTCAAACATTTGGACAGGATTGATTACGGCTGATCTGGCCTAGCCCGCCTGTGGGCTGGGGACGCTGTTGGGCTCTGTCGGTCTCTGTCCAGCTGATCCCTCTGAGGAAACGGCCTTGGAGAGGATGATCTGCGTCTTCTAATGTGGAATTCATCTCTCACCGGGATAGCTTCCATGGAGTTGGTTCTTTGGAGCTGGGGGGAGCGATAATCTCTATACCAGTCTGGGAGTTCGATGAATGGTATCTGCAGAGTATTGCAGAACCCCCTTAGATCTTCCGGGATTTTCAGATTTGCAGTGCGTCCAGCATTTGTTGCAGACAGGCAGAAGGGAAATTTCCAACGATATTGGATCCCTTTTTGGCGGAGTAGGTCGAGTAACGGGCGTAAGTCTCTTCTGTTTTGTAGGGTTATGGGGGACAGATCTTGAAAGATCTTGATTTCAGCACCCTGGTACATTAAGCTGTGGCGCTCTCTGGCTCTTCTCAGTATGTCTTCCTTCAATCTAAAATTTACTAGGCAGCATATCACATCTCTGGGAGGGTCTGTGTCTCTGCTTCTGGGTTTGAGAGCCCTGTGTAGACGCTCGTATTCAATGGGAGTTTCGGGGGGTCTTCCTAATAAATCATTGAAAATCTGGATTGTGGCCTGTATAATGTGATTCTGCTCAACGGACTCAGGTATGCCTCTTACCCTTACATTATGGCGGCGTCCGCGGTTGTCCAGATCCTCCATATGCCTGTGTATATCTCTGAGCTGGCTGTTGCAGATCTGGGATGAATGCTTTAGCTGTTGTAAGGCGGCATCATGGCGGGTAGTGGTTGTTTCTAGGTCATCAATTCTCATGTGCATCGATTGAATCTCCCTCCTGAGATCTGTGAAGGCAGCAGCAAAAGAGTCTTTTATATCTGTGGCCACCGACCTGAGGTCATTCATGGTAAGTGGTCGGGTGGTAGATGGGCTCTCTGCACGCTGTGAGCTTCTCCTGGCAGGGCTGAGGCTTGAGGCCCGTGTTCCGGAGTAGGCCGGAGATGAAGCCGGGGCCTCGCGTGATCGCGGCCGGAAGATTTCCGGTATGTTGTGACCGGTGAGCGGATCCGGGCCCCTGGGGGATCGGGACCGAGACTGGGGTGGTTTGTCTTTCAGTTTCCCCATAATAACGGCTGATTTGGGCTCCTTTAGGCAGCTTACAGGACCTCCGTGGGACAGAGCGAGGAGATCAGGCAGCCATGCTCGTTCGGCTCCAAGCCACGCCCCCCTGGCTTCTTTTTATATTAAAGTTTTTTATATATATTTGGCAACAGGAAATTATGTTAGAGGAGGAAGTTGGTGTTTTTTCACACTGATCGTAATTGGTCGCTTTGTCCTCCCCAGAGGGAGGAGTGATCTTCCCTCGGGTATAAATAGATTGCAATGGAACCGGAAGTGATGGGCGAAATGCATCAATCTACTTCCAGTTCATGCTAACCATTGACGCAATGTTTGCCTATGTGGAACACACGCCATACAGCGGCAAACTCGGATGATTTTTACTGATGCCTGTCTTTGACAAATATCCTGTAAGTGGCTCTTGTAATGGGCTTGATAATTTATATTAAGCAGTATTTCACTATGAGTTTTTTCTCTTTTCTCCCATCTATGGAGTGTGGCATATCCTTTCTGTCATAAAGCACCCTCTTGGAAGAGTTTGTGGAGGAACCATCCTGCATACCCCCAGATCAATAGATCACTGCATTTTTTGATCCCAGACTGCGAAGCTGAGGGTCTATTGTTTTTGGTGAGTGGGGTCACCGAAGGGGGAGTCACCTCACATTTTGCAAAGTTTTGGAGCACCATTGCACTTCTATAGAAGCACCAAGAACTTTACAGATTTGTGCATATTATGTTATATATAATTTTGTTGTATTTTGATTTGTGTGTCACAAACACATTGATGTATATGGCACTAATCACTAGGATGTGTAATGTATAATATAGGCTGCCAGCGCTGTTTTATACTTTCTATCACTTTTAAGGTTGTAGCACCTTTGCACAGCGGCTGCAGTCTCATTTTCATTTTCATTTTTATTTTGATTTAGTACTTCAGCGCGAGTTTTGAATAGATTTATAGCAGAAGGAAGCTGGTTCTCGTTGCTTGCTGCAAAGTGTAAAGTGGTTACAGAATCACTTTAAAGGACTTTAAAAGTTTTCATTTTCTAATCCAATATCAGAATTTCTATTAAAAAAAAATCAAGCTTACCAGAATGGTTTGATATTTCTCCTTCTGAACATGGAGCACAATTATAACAACATGGGTGATATCCTTCTCTTACAGATTTTCTGAACCCTGGAGGACATTCCTCGGAGCATCGACCCCTTGGGACCTAAGATAATATAGAACAATATGAACTATTCAAGAGCAAAACTACAGATCTAATAGTGTAAGTAAGCCAAGCTTCTGGTGTGTACAATGATGTAGAATTCATACCTTGGTGGAAAAACATGGACCATTCCAGAAGGTGGCCCTTAATTAGTCTGGATACCACAGAATATGCTCCGAACCAGAAGACAGAAATAGACATCTAGGAGTATTAGCAGAAACCTTGCATTAGAAAGGTTACAGCAACAAAACTATCAGTACAAGCATAAACGCTGCCTTAAAAGTCCAAAGAGAAAATCTCCTACAATACAAAGAGAAGAAAACAAATAACCGTGTACCTCTAATAACCACACGCAATCCAGCACTATAAGGGATGAGAGAGATAATGAATTAGATGAAACCTATCATAACAAAGGACAGAACCCTGAAAGGAATATTCCAACAACCCCCAGTGCTGACCTTCAGGCAACCACCCGACCTCAGACATACATTAATCAGAACGAAGCTTGATTCTGAGGACAGGAACTCAAAAAAGGGAACAAAACCTTGCAGCAATAAATGCTGCAAACGGTGCATCTACATAAATGTATTAAACATTGTCACACAAACAAAAGGAACCTTCAGTATTACAGGATCATACAGCTTGGCCCACAGTAATGGGATGTACTTCATTCAATGCAGCAAGTGCAAGCATGGATCATACATTGGTGAGACAGGGCAGAAGTTACAAAAACAGAATGAATGTTTTTAGACAATGTAACAGAATTGTCCCCCACACTCTGCTTGAGTGCTTCTGTCATATACCACTTCCTCCAGTCTGAAGATAGATATCAGATATTATAGCTGCATATTGCAACCAAGAACAAAGTAGGACTTGTTTGGCTGCAAAGCTGGAACACGTTTATTTGAACAAACTAAAACATAATATATACCCCACAGAAGGACCTCCCCCTCCTGATCATATTACCCTAACAATACAAACTATGCACAGGAATATTAGAACAACAGACATATACTATAATCATTAATTAGCCACCTGGATGACTCAGAGGTTTCATTCTAGGTCAGACTTGTTGACTTCTTTAATACTGAATACAGTGTACTGGACAATACACATTATTATAAACACAACCCACAATAGTTTGCTTAGCAGACAGACAAAAGGTGAGTTAATTAGCACAATTAACAATGGGTGAAAGACCCTTAGGATGCACACTAGACCTACTTGTATTAAACACATTATAGCAGGAAACCCCCAGACAGATGGCTTGCTGATGACATCAACATCTGCTATGAGTCCCATAGTGTGGAGCAGTCCTTGTTGGAAATGTGGCATCTAGGCCCTTAATATGCACCTCAGGCTTAGAGTCCCAGAGTCTATGTGTCTATGTGTCTTGGGGAGACATGGACTTGAATACAAAGTAACAAGACCACTCCATGGATCTCCCAGGCATACGCCTTCCAAAGAGTAGTGTTCCCTTAAATGCCAGGGCCCATAGTAAGTGGGTAAGAGGCTTGCTCCCAGTCCTCTCCAAAAGCCCCTGTTCCAGCTAGGTCTGTCACACTTCTCCCCCATCAAAAGTTGACTAACAAGGTCCCAGACCTCCACCTGGTCTGGACATGCGTTAGTCGGGCAGAGTGAACTCATATAGTCAGTCTGCATGATCTCCATTCTTAGCTGTAAGGAATAGTGTAAGGAATAGTTGTCATCAGTAAGTGTGGGGCAGAGGTCATTGACTCTCTTTCCAGCTGATAGCGCTTCAGCTGGGTGGTTTGTAACATTCTGGGACTCGGTCTGTTGCTGGGGAGAGTGGCTGATCGTACCAGCTTCCTGAAGCTGTGGAAGCACGGAAGAATGCTAGGCAGAGGCCAGTGGCACTCTGCCCTCTGGCCAGCGATTCAGCTGGGAGTAGAAGCTTCACTACGTCAGCTTGTTGCTGGAGAGAGGGGTTGACTGCCCCAGCTCCCTGGAACTAGCACCAGCCCCAATGTTGCTGGTGCTGGGCAGAGGTTGGTAGCACTCTGCCCTGTTGCCAGCACTTCTGTTGGGGACTCCACATCACCCGCTTTGGCTAACCGTTAGGGCGGGAGTCCGGCTTCCTCCACTCCCAGACTGTGGATCTGCTGCTGGGGAGGAAGGATGACCTCCATCTCTCCCAAACTGTGTATCCACCATTGGGGAGATAAGCTGGTTGCTTCCTCTTCCATTCCCTCGTCTGGCTGCTGGGATGACATTTCTCTGTCATTGTCTCCCAGGTGCACAAATCCTGGCTGGGGAGTAAAGACAATTTCCTCCACTCTGTTTGACTGTTGGAAAGGGAGGACGACAACCTCCTCTCCCTTGCCCCCCTGGATCCTGATCTGCTGCTGGGAAGTGACTGTCTCTTTCTCACTATGGGCCTCCCAAACTGCCGCAGGTATGGGGCAGAGGTCTTTGACCCTCTGTCCAGTTGCCATGGCTTCAGCTGAAGAAGTTTCTTGTAACCCCACAACTTCTGCTGGCAGGAAATCCCATGTCCCTGTCAGTGTTGTGGGACAAAGGCTGACTGCCTCTTCTCTCAGGAAAGATGAATCTGTTATTAGTGCTGGGCAGAGCTCAGTGATGTTCTGCCCTAATGCCAGCTCTTCTGCTGAAAGCTCACCTGGTTGTTCTTCCTCAGCTGAAAAGTTGATTAAATCACAGTCTCAGGAATTGCTGAAAATCTAGGACACGGGTTGGCGGCACTTGGGCCCTGTGCCAACACTTTGGCAGGTGACTCATAATCCATAAGATCTTCAGATGAAAAATCTATTAAATCCATACATTCAGTGATCTGTAGCTGCAAAGATGAGCCGTCTGATTCATCTTCCATTACCCTCATCCGGCTGCTGGACAGACGCATTCCTCCATCCAAGATCATCCCATGCAGAAACAGGATCGTCAAGGTCAGTACTTGCTGCATCTTGCTGCATAAGACCTCCACATTACTATACCACATTGATGACTCTTCAGCTGGGATTTCAGAGTTGTCAGCTATTTTTTCCTGATAGCCCCAGGCAAAGGGAGCTTAGACCTGCTGCTGAGCAGAATCTAGTAGCCGTTGGTAGGCGAACTCCAGCTCCCATTCCTCATTGGCTAGAAACTCCAAAAGTGCCCAGAGCTTCCAAGACATTCAGCTTCTATTCTCTGTATTCTAAGGTTTCTCCAAATGCCACTCCAAATCGCTCCCAAAGTCAGGGTCCTCAGACAGCCTCTCTAATAACAGCCCCAGACCGCCGTAGCCAAAGCCTTCTGTTGGGGTATCATCCACTGTCCATGAGCACACTTGGGCTACATACCAGCGGGGGGCTCTGTAGCTCTCGTCCAACTGCATCTCTGCCTGGACCAGCCTGGTTAACTCAACTTTCCATTCTTTGTGCAGTTGTTTCCCCCAAAACACCATTCGTACTTCGTACTGTGACCACTACCTTTCCTGGAAGGAGAAGAGAATTTTTTTCCTGGTGTTGTTGCTCACGGGCTAGCACTTTCTTGCAGAGTTCCCAACGGACAGAATCATACCATTCTAGCAGGGCCTGCTCTGACACTGGTCCTCTGTGCTGTATCCGCATCTCTCGCAACCTCCTTCCGAATTTCTCTTTCATGGCGGCTGGTATCTCAATCTCTCCTCTCCTGCTATTCGGATCTTGGATCCAGGTGGAGGTTTGAATGTCCCAGACTGTAGGAAGCATCCCACTGCTTGCCACCAATGTAATGGAATCGTCCTCCACCCTCCGCTTGAGTGCTTACGTCATATACCACTTCCTCCAGTCTGAAGATAGATGTCAGGTATTCTAGCTGCATATTGCAACCAAGAACTAGGCAGGACTCATTTGGCTGCAAAGCTGGAACACATTTATTTGAACAAACTAACACAGAATATATACACCACAGAAAGACATCCCCCCTCCTGAACATATTACCCTAACAATACAAACTGTGCACAGGAATATTAGAACAACAGACATATACTATAAACATTAATTAGCCACCTGGATGACTCAGAGGTTTCATTCTAGGTCAGACTTGCCGACTTCTACAATACTGAATACAGTGTACTGGACAATACACATTATTGTAAACACAACCCACAATGGTTTGCTTAGCAGACAGACAAAAGGTGAGTTAATTAGCACAATTAACAATGGGTGAAGGACCCTTAGGATGCACACTAGACCTACTTGTATTAAACACATTATAGCAGGAAACCCCCAGACAGGTGGCTTGCTGATGACATCAACATCTGCTATGAGTCCCATAGTGTGGAGCAGTCCTTGCTGGAAATGTGGCATCTAGGCCCTTAACATGGACCCCGGGCTTAGAGTCCCAGAGTCTATGTGTCTTGAGGAGACATGGACTTGAATACAAAATAACAAGACCACTCCACGGATCCCGCAGGCATACACCTTCCAAAGAGTAGTGTTACCTTAAATGCCAGGGCCCATAGTCAGTAGGTAAGAGGCTTTTCCAAAACCCCCTGTCCCGGCTAGGTCTGTCACAGACACAATAAAAGAACATAAATAAAAGGATTACTGTGCAGCTGTGGAACATCATTTCCCACAACCAGACCATTCTATGGAAAACCTGGAAGTTTTGGTTCCTAAAGGGACTTTTTAAAAAATACTGAAATGAAAACCTTTAAACTGTGAATAATAATTCCGTATGAGGAAAAGGTAATGGTCTGAATGTGGAGCACAGTATTTTAAATCACTACTACACAGTTTTATGACAATTCTCATCTTCGTGATTTTCCACTGCTCCTCTGTACTGCTTGGATATTAGAAGAAGGGAGGGATTCCCCCAATAGCTTGAAAATGTAAGTGTTGTTCAAAAAAACAAAAAAACAAATGTACTCAACAGTGTTTTTGCAAGTGCACTAATATAGCTACAATGTCCTTCACCTTCTCTCCCCATAAAACACTTTTCAAGCCCTTCCTGCACCTCCCTCTCTATCCCTCTCCTCGTTTGAAGCTCACTATATTCATCTCTTTTCTCCAGTGTCTCTTCACTGTGATTTATCTGCCTCTGCAACTGGTCTCACTGTTCCTTGATTAATTTTCTGCCCAGCTACCTTATTTTCTTTTCTTTGAAATGCCCAATATCATTCTTGGTGACTTTAACATCCCTAGACACACACTTGTGCACTCCATGCAACTTCCCATACACCCATTTACCTCTCTCTGGCTATAATCTTATCAGTTTTTTACTCTCCATATCTTTACCCCCCTATCCCTCCTAGAAGCAAACCTGCAGAATTCTTCACCACTTTAGCCCTTCTCTTATCTACAATGCAACAGATCACTTTTATAACCCAAATATGACTTATCAATCCAGTCCTCTCTAGCCAGACTACCCTGGAACATTTCACCCAACATGGATGAGAACCCCTGAGTACTCAACAATGTCTTCAAACTGTCCCTTTTAAAAGGACCACAACTCAAATACTGGGGGGATATACCTGCCATCAATGACACATTCCTGGTGTCCTGTACACCCCCCATCCCTACTACCAGCAAACCCATAGAAATCTTCACCACTTTAGCCCTTCTCTTAGCTACTTTGCAACAAAATACCTTTTATTACCAAAGCTTACCCCTATCCTGCCCTGACCTTGCCAATTCTGTCTCCAATAGCTCAGTCTCACCATCCCTGTAAACATTGCCTCCCTACCCCCCACCACCACACACAGAATTAGTGGTAGTATCACTACCACCACTAGATGACAAACGTGTGACAGCTTGTTTTTAATTGTCAACAAGTTGGTGGGGATTCTCGTGTTGTGGATCAAATGGTTTCATCATCATATTTGGCTCTCTGTGACAAAAGACTGTCAAAGTCCAGAGACAGGAAAGAAGCCCCAAACCAAGATATTACCTTCACCATGCTTCACAGAGGGAGAAAAGTTTTGGTAGTGATATGCTTTATTTTTTGAAATAGCATTTCATGTTCTATTATACTGTCCTTTATTACATTAATTCATCGAATAATGCTCTGTGGTACTTGTGACCATTTGAAAACTTTAGGAACAGTTGTTAAGTTGCTCTTAAAGCAGAACTATAAGCAAAACTTTTTTTTCCATTTTGGATAGAGTAAGGGAGGGTTATAACTCCTGTCATATTTTTTTTTTTGCCATCTGTGTCCCATTGTGGAGATTTCCTTTCACTTCCTGTCTTATAGCCAAAAAGTAAGTGAGAGGAAATCCCTGCAAATTAAAGGAATTCCTTGGGGACCCCCAGGTCACCAGAACTAGTGTCTCCATTAGAAAATTCCCCCTCTATTACTTTTCTGGGGACAACTCAAAAATGTGGGATTTTCTATTACTTTCACTTTCAATGATAATGGTAAACAGGACAAATAGAGAGGGGGGATCTCCCTAATCGGGGAACAGACAGTAATAAAAACTGACAAGCATTCTAATCCCTCTCCACTCTATCCAAAACTAAAAAAATAGTTTTGCCTTTAGTTATACTTTAAGACACCTCTACAGGTCTTTTACTGACATCCTATGTTTTACTGTGAACTTTGCAGCAAATTTCCTGTATCTTCATTTTAACATCAAGGCCTTTAGATGTGCTTTTGTGGCCCTTTTGTCTTCATGTATCTTTACAATTCTTCATCCAAAATCCTCTCCTATGTCCTTTGATTATGGCTTGAGTCACATGAGTAGAACTTTCTTTAGTAGAATAGACTCTACCAGACATTGATTGGTCTTTTTAATTGGGCAGTACACCATTAAGCCACACCTCCAGCTTCTAAATGATTGGGGTAATGGAGTCTAATTACTATCTAAGAGGTTCAGACATTCTGAATGTTTTTCTATGAAGGACTTTGCTTCAAATAGTTGATCAACAGTATATATGACCATATAAAAAGCTATGAGTGATATTTTGTTCCTAGATTTTCTATTTTTTATTTTTATTTGCCCGCATTTTAGGAGTCACTCATACAGAAATCCAGGTAGATCCATGTTTTTTTTTTTAATGCAAAGTAACTGCAAATTTCTGATCAGGGGAATTACTACACAAAATTGTTTTTTCTTTTTTACAGTCAGATGAATTCAGAAGGCCTGGGTGGAATCTGGCCATTGGTAATACTGGTGGTCATTCCACTCCAAAGTCTTTTATCTTCTTCTTGTATTGCTCTGGTGTTTGGGCAGGGTTGCTCCTAAATTTACCTGCCAGGTATAGCTATCTTGGCTAATTGTTAGGATCAATTGATTTCACTCTAAGTCTGTAATTGCTGCACTTCTCTCTTTTGTCTCTAGGTGGCCGGGTACCTGGTGGCATTAGATATGAGAAGGGCAATGCAAGGTTAGATTATGGGTATATGGGGTATCCCAGCCAATGGGCAGGGGTTTTCTTAAATCCCTTGACCTGTTGGGAGAACCTATATATTCGGGTGGAGTCAGGTGATCAGTGTTCTGTGCCACCTAGGCGGCTGTCTGGCCGGAATTTGAGCCTATGCGGGACACATCTGGCTGCTGGGCTGTCTGAGGGCCTGTCCAGAAGCAAGAGAGCAGCGTAGGGTTGGGATTGTGGCTTGCAGTCTAGACAGAGGTGACAGTTCTGCCTGCCAGAGAACCTATCATGGTTGGAGGTAGAGGGGAAGCTGTCGCCCCTAAGGGATTATTACCGGCGACCACAGTGAGTGGCTGAAACAAGTACTGGAGCAGTACACTCACCAACTGGGGACAGTGAAGAATTAGGAAATTTCAGCGGGTGTCAAGCCAGGGACCCGGCCAGAGGAGGTGACGCTTGCAGAGCAGCCTTGTGTGTCAAGCCAGGGACCGAGCAGGCCAGAGGGGTGAAGCTTGAGAGGTATCTTGAGTGCCAAGCTAGGGACCCAGCAGAGAGGAGGGGGTGACGCTTCAGGAAGATACTACCTTGAAGATTGAAGGAGATAAATGGATTCAGTGGCAGTGAATCATCTAATCTACTGAGAGAGACTGGGAACTCAGTGGGCTGAAGAACTACAAGAAGTGATTGTAGTGGAGGTGAAGGAACTGTTACACCTTGTATTAGAAACTGTTAAAGACTATTGCCATAGGAGACAGCATTCCTACACATGCAGAAGTGGGGTCTTGCTGGATACATTTCCCTGCATGGCTGTCTACCTGTAGAGGTTTCGAAGTTTGACAATTAATCTTGCAACTACCAAAGGGTGTCCTGGCACTAACCATCTCTCCCATAGTTCTGTTAAGAGAAATAAAATCTCTTTTGCATTGAAGAAGTGTCTGGTGCCCAATGAATCTAACACCTTTGCACACGCTATGCCTCACAACCCACCATATATAGAAGGATGTCAGGTGTCTTTGGCCCTGGAGGTTTTCATTAGACCAAAGGAAGACGGAGACCTTGCTACATTCTGTACACATGAGTCGGGGTCCTTCTATAAATGTCTATGTCCCGGTCTGTGAGATGAGGGGGGGATAATAGTAGTAGTCAGTCACATTTAGCTGTACTTGTTCTGTAATGTAGAACATGTTTTGTAGTTTATCCGCTTCTTCAGGTATAATGAGTGATGGGAACATATCCCGGCATTTATATCCACACAGCCAGTGCTGACACCTTCATCTAATCACCATGGAATGAGTCAGGGCAGATGTTGTCCGTCTATGTACAGGATGAGGGGGGGGGTTAATATTTTTCTGATGATGGGCTTTAGGGTCAAAACTAGTATGTTTCTTGTATAAGTTCTGGATCAGCTTCCCCAGTGTAACTCACCTTGTCTCCTTTCCATGATATTCGCTCTGGTTCTAGTGTAAGTTGCTGAACCTCTGAAAGGGACCCATCAAAGTGGCCCACAAGCATCCAATCAGTGATATTTGTACCTTTAATTCTTGTAATCCAATTTACAATGTCCAGTGGGCTGGGCAGTTCTCCTTTATCATTAAAAATCATGACCTTGCCATTCGGATCCTGATACTGGACTTCTTTTACATAGCGGGACAGCTTAAAAAATGACAGAAATGATTATAGGTAACAAGTATATCCACTTACAGACCAGAAGATTTGCCCCCTTAATGACCAGGCCATTTTTTGAGATACGGCACTGCATTTCTTTAACTGACAATTGCGTGGTCAACGACGTTGTACACAAACAAAATTGACGTCCTTTTTTTCCCACAAATAGAACTTTCTTTTGGTGGTATTTGATCACCTCTGTGGTTTTTATTTTTTGCACTATAAACACTAAAAAGAGCGACAATTTTGAAAAAAAAACAATATTTTTTACTTTTTGCTGTAATAAATGTCCCCAAATATGATTTTAAAAATCAAATTTCTTCATCAGTTTTGGCCAATATATATTCTTCTACATATTTTTGGTAAAAAAAAAAAATCACAGTAACCATATATTGATTAGTTTGCTCAAAAGTTATAGTGTCTACAAACTATGGGATAGACACTGCCAGCCCACCTGGCTGCAGCTGCCCCTTTCTCCAGCCCACCTGGCCAAGACCGCACAGTCCTCCCAGACTGACTCTGCATCCATCCCAGACTGCTCTCTCCCAGTCCTCTCAGCCATGCCTCTCAGTCCTCTCCAATTGTAACACTCACCTGGCTGTCTTCCTCCCTGGAGATTTGCCCGGCAGTGTTCCCCTGCTGTCCTCCACTTGCTCCCGTGCCTCTGGTCAGTACACCCCTGTGTGTCATGAAGAGAGTCCCTTTCACACATGAGCCCAGGCCCGAAGGTCACCCCCCCAGACTAGGGGGGACCCTCAAGGGGCCACCAACATCCAAACATTCCATCTCCAGCTTCCCCCCAAACTTCTCTGCCCCAACTGGGCTGTTCCAGAGTATTTGAGGGGACCTGCCCCCTGCCATTATCTCTGGAGTTGATCCCCCTTTTAACACATGCCAATATTCTGTTTGCTTTATTAGCAGCAGCTTGGCATTGCATGCCATTGCTGAGCCTATCATCTACTAGGACCCCCAGGTCCTTTTTCCATCCTAGATTCCCCCAGAGGTTCTCCCCCCCAGTGTATAGATTGCATTCATATTTTTGCCACCCAAATGCATTATTTTACATTTTTCTACATTGAACCTCATTTGCCATGTAGTCGCCCACCCCATTAATTTGTTCAGGTCTTTTTGCAAGGTTTTCACATCCTGCGGAGAAGTTATTGCCCTGCTTAGCTTAGTATCGTCTGCAAATACAGAGATTGAAGTGTTTATCCCATCCTCCAGTTCGTTTATAAACAAATTAAATAGGATTGGTCCTAGCACAGAACCCTGGGGAACCCCACTACCCACCCCTGACCATTCTGAGTATTCCCCATTTATCACCACCCTCTGAACACGCCCTTGTAGCCAGTTTTCAATCCATGTACTCACCCTATGGTCCATGCCAACGCACCTTATTTTGTACAGTAAACGTTTATGGGGAACTGTGTCAAATGCTTTTGCAAAATCCAGATACACCACGTCTACGGGCCTTCCTTTATCTAGATGGCAACTCACCTCCTCATAGAAGGTTAATAGATTGGTTTGGCAAGAACGATTCTTCATGAATCCATGCTGATTACTGCTAATGATATCATTCTTATTACTAAAATCTTGTATATAGTCCCTTATCATCCCCTCCAAGAGTTTACATACTATTGATGTTAGGCTAACTGGTCTGTAATTCCCAGGGATGTTTTTTGGGCCCTTTTTAAATATTGGTGCTACATTGGCTTTTCTCCAATCAGCTGGTACCATTCCAGTCAATAGACTGTCTGTAAAAATTAGGAACAACGGTCTGGCAATCACCTAACTGAGTTCCCTAAGTACCCTCAGATGCAAGCCATCTGGTCCCGGTGATTTATTAATGTTAAGTTTTTCAAGTCTAATTTTAATTCTGTCCTCTGTTAACCATGTAGGTGCTTCCTGTGTTGTATCATGAGGATAAACACTGCAGTTTTGGTTACTGAAGCCCCTCGATTCACTCGTGAAGACTGAGGAGAAGAATAAATTCAATACCTTTGCCATCTCCCCATCCTTTGTAACCAGATGTCCTTCCTCATTCTTTATGGGGCCAATATGGTCTGTCCTCCCTTTTTTACTGTTGGCATTTTTTTTTTACTCTCCTCCGCTATGTGTCTTTCATGTTCTATCTTAGCCATCCTAATTGCACCCTTACATTTCTTATTGCATTCTTTATAAAGTCTGAATGCTGAGGATGATCCCTCAACCTTGTATTTTTTGAAGGTCTTCTCCTTTGCTTTTATATGCATTTTTACATTGGAGTTAAGCCATCCAGGATTTTTGTCCGCTCTTTTAAATTTATTACCCAATGGGATACATTGG
Source organism: Aquarana catesbeiana (assembly GCF_042186555.1). Classification (NCBI taxonomy): domain Eukaryota; kingdom Metazoa; phylum Chordata; class Amphibia; order Anura; family Ranidae; genus Aquarana; species Aquarana catesbeiana. Next base: position 7,833,398 of record NC_133324.1, on the reverse strand, counting down.
CTAATGCCCTTATTTAATATGCTCTTAAAGCAAACCCATCTCACCTCCGTATTCTTTGTTCCATAATTTCTCCCAATTTATGCCTTTTAGCAAGGTTTGTAGTTTGGGGAAGTTGGCTCTTTTGAAATTCAGTGTCTTTGTGTTCCCTTCATGTTTCCTATTTGTGTGATTTATACTGAAACTAATTGACCTGTGATCGCTATTACCTAAATTGCCCCATATTTCCACATCTGTGATCAGGTCTGTATTGTTGGTAATCAGTAGATCCAGTAATGTTTTATTTCTAGTTGGTGCGTCTACCATCTGACCCATAAAATTGTCCTGCAAGTCATTAAGGAACTAGCGAGCCTTACAGTAAATGAATGCGCGGTTCCCTCCGCCCAGTCTATGTCTGGATAATTAAAATCCCCCATTATGATAACACTTCCCATCCTTGCTGCTAATCCAATTTGTGATAGGAGATCCCTCTCCACTTCCTCCCTCAGGTTAGGGGGCCTATAGCATACTCCCAGTATTATTTTCCCCTTAGCTTCATCCCTTTGGAGCTCTACCCATAAGGATTCCACCTCCTCTCTAGCTCCCTCAGTGATGTCATCTCTCACATTCGCTTGTACATTATTCTTGATATATAGGCATACCCCTCCCCCTTTTTTACCCTCTCTATCCTTGCGGTATAGGGTATACCCTTGAATGTTTGCCAGCCAATCATGAGAGCTGTTGAACCAGGTCTCTGAAATTCCCACAAACTCCAAATCCTCCTTTTACAACAGTATCTCTAGTTCACCCATCTTGTCCGCCATGCTCCTGGCATTGGTGAACATACCACATAGTTTAGAACGGTCGCATATGGTCCTCGTATTGGGTGTTTCAAAATTGCAACTAGGACTTGCTACTATACTCACCTTGTGTTTTTGTGCTTTGGTTAACCTACCACTAATGCCCCCAATACTACCCTCTGGAATATCTTCCGTGCTGGCTATCACTGTCTCTGGACCCTCCCCACCATCGCCTAGTTTAAAAACCCCTCTAACTTTTTGGCCATCTTCATTCCCAGCAGATCTGCACCCTCCTCATTTAGGTGCAGTCCGTCCCTTCTATAGTACCGGTTACCGACTGAGAAGTCGGCCCAGTCCTCCAGGAACCCAAACCCCTCCTTACTACACCAGCTCTTCAGCCACTTGTTTACTTCCCTAATCTCCCTCTGCCTTTCTGGTGTGGCTTGATGTACCGGTAGTATTCCTGAGAATACTACCTTGGAGGTCCTTTTCATCAATTTAGCACCTAAGTCCCTAAAATCGTTCTTTAGGACACTCCATCTGCCTCTGACTTTGTCATTGGTGCCAACGTGCACCATGACAGCCGAGTCTTCCCCAGCCCCTCCCAGTAATCTGTCTACAAGATCCGTGATGTGCCGAACCTGAGCGCCCGGTAGACAACATACTGTTCGGCGCTTCAGGTCTTGGTTACAGATTGCCCTCTCTGTCCTTCTAAGAACTGAGTCCCCTACCACCAGAATCTGTCTTTCCTTTCCCTTTGCTGCCCCCCACTCTCACTGGAGGAGTTCTTCCCCTGGCAGCTAGGAGAGTCCCTCATCTCCAGCAGTGCTGGTCCCTGACTGGTTTCACCAATGTCACTCAATGGAGAGTACTTATTGGGATGCTCCAGTCCTGGATCGGCCTCTCTGGCACTTCCCCCTCTACCCCTCCTGACTGTCACCCATCTACTCTTTGCTGGTGCCTGCACCTCATTGTCTCCACCTGCCTCTGTGCTGGCCCCTGCCGGCACCTGCCGTGTACGTTCCTGGCTCTCCTTTAGTATGGAGGGACTTCTCAGTGCTGACAGTTGCTTCCCCAGATTCAGAACCTGGGCTTCCAGGGAAACAATGTGATTACATTTTGCACAGCAGTATTCGCTCTCGATCGGATGATCAAGGAACGCATACATGCGGCAAGATGTACAAAGAGTCGCCTCTCCACACCCGCCGGGCATCGTACCTATTAAATTTAGTGAGGATTTGGGGATTTTACACTGTCCAAATTACCTAACAGCTAGCTTCCTGGCACTAATACTCAAGACAATACACAGGTACACAACAAGTCAATACACAGGTACACAACAAGACAATACACAGGTACTCACAGACCTACGTGCAATCGCAGAACAGTCGCAGACCTACGTGCACTCGCAATACTCAAGTATACAGTACACAATACACAAGTACTAACAATCCACACACACTACTCAGACAACACTCAGATACTCACACTACACAGGTACTATGACCCCTGTTATAACCTCCTGTTTTAAACTCTGGTTTTTAACTCCCACTTATACCAGCTCCACTTACACCGAGTTCCACAGCCTCAGACTGAGCATGCTCAGACTGAGTCCTACACCCAGTTAAATAGGCACCTGTGAGCAATTAACCACCCCCCTTAATTGATAGACTGAAGGAACCAGAGAAAAAAAAAAAAAAAAAGAAAAAAAAAAGCTATTTAAAAAGTGACAGAAAAAGGCAAATGAAAAACTAAAAGGAAAAGCCCCAAAAATGCAACCCAGCAAACCCAGCAATCAACAAGCAAGACTAATTCACTCTATATATATAAGCGAGCTAGTGCGCAAAAGACCACAATAGTGAACAAAAATCTAATTATTGGGACTGACGGTAAAATACCCGATAGAGAGCCGCCAACACAGGTGGGTCCACTCAGCTCCCCCAGGATAGAATATTAAATAGAGATGTGTGGCGCTACTCCATCAATCAGTATCAAACAGATAATCTGAAATTCCAACTAGACTTATCTAGGATATAGGGTGAAGTTGGTAGAGTGAACTCCACCCCCTATAATCAATGCCAGGAAACAATATATTGACTTAAAAAAGATGTCACCATACATGGGTTGATCAAAGAGGAGATCAATTCTAAAGAGTGGAGATGGGAAAATAAATACCAATAATAAAAATAAATCAATAAGCTATCTCAGTGCCCAGAAAATTCAATATGAATAGTATAAGCCACCTCACATCAAGTGACCAATTAGAAAGTAGATCTGTGAATAAGCTAGCTTCCCAAAATATCTGAAACAACCAAAATCCTTAATCATAAACGAAATTGACAATGTGGCGCAAGTGCCAGCTGAAAATCAAATATAATCTAGTGCTGATATCAAAATAAAGTGAATCTTATAAGTGAACCACTATAATGGACTGATATAAAGTGCAAAAAATCCCTATAATAAAATGATTTTGACATATAATCCACAATATAATAATACAGTCATAACATAATAAACATCCTAATATAGTATCGGTAAATCAAACGTATAAAACTTATTAAAAAAAAAAATATTTTTTTGGGTACAATAGGACAGATAATCCCACAATAGAGATGCTGTCCCCAATAGTGACAATAGTGCAGTATAGTCCATACAACAAGTGCAATTGTGATAAGTGATTTCCACAGGTGACAGTCTTTAAATAAAGTGCAAATTGTGCAATGACTGGTATTTTTCTTCTATGCACGTTCTAGTGCATCTCCCACTGTTTCCCCCAGCCTCTCACCTCCAGCAGCGGCCCCCAAATGGGCCAAGTAGAGCGGATACATTTTCTAGGAGAGGATGTATCACATGAAGCGCCTCCTTAGCATCTATGGGTCTGTCTCTCTGCAACTCCTCCCGCAGCTCACAGCAATTCCAGCATTCCCAGCAGTTATTTAGGAACAAAGGAGAGGTCTCATGGTGCAGTAATTCAATACAAATTTATTGAAAAATAGAATAACTTACATTTAAAAACACAGCGATCAGTGGATGTGTAAAGCTTCCGGGTTCGGCCGTCCCCGAGAAGCGTTGGCACCTGACTCCTCCTACCCTGACGCGTTGCGTTGCGTCACACCACGTGACTTTATCAAAGGGATCCTTTGATAAAGTCACGTGGTGTGACGCAACGCGTCAGGGTAGGAACCCGGAAGCTTTACACATCCACTGATCGCTGTGTTTTTAAATGTAAGTTATTCTATTTTTCAATAAATTTGTATTGAATTACTGCACCATGAGACCTCTCCTTTGTTCCTAAATAACTGCTGGGAATGCTGGGATTGCTGTGAGCTGCAGGAGGAGTTGCAGAGAGACAGACCCATAGATGCTAAGGAGGCGCTTCATGTGATACATCCTCTCCTAGAAAATTTATCTGCTCTACTTGGCCCATTTGGGGGCCGCTGTTGGAGGTGAGAGGCTGGGGGAAACAGTGGGAGATGCATAGAAGAAAAATACCAGGCACAATTTGCACTTTATTTAAAGACTGTCACCTGTGGAAATCACTTATCACAATTGCACTTGTTGTATGGACTATACTGCACTATTGTCACTATTGGGGACAGCATCTCTATTGTGGGATTATCTGTCCTATTGTACCCAAAAAATATTTTTTTTTATAAGTTTTATACGTTTGATTTACCGATACTATATTAGGATGTTTATTATGTTATGACTGTATTATTATATTGTGGATTATATGTCAAAATCATTTCATTATAGGGATTTTTTGCACTTTATAGCAGTCCATTATAGTGGTTCACTTATAAGATTCACTTTATTTTGATATCAGCACTAGATTATATTTGATTTTCAGCTGGCACTTGCGCCACATTGTCAATTTCGTTTATGATTAAGGATTTTGGTTGTTTCAGATATTTTGGGAAGCTAGCTTATTCACAGATCTACTTTCTAATTGGTCACTTGATGTGAGGTGGCTTATACTATTCATATTGAATTTTCTGGGCACTGAGATAGCTTATTGATTTATTTTTATTATTGGTATTTATTTTCCCATCTCCATTCTTTAGAATTGATCTCCTCTTTGATCAACCCATGTATGGTGACATCTTTTTTAAGTCAATATATTGTTTCCTGGCATTGATTATAGGGGGTGGAGTTCACTCTACCAACTTCACCCTATATCCTAGATAAGTCTAGTTGGAATTTCGGATTATCTGTTTGATACTGATTGATGGAGTAGCGCCACACATCTCTATTTAATAATTCACTCTATAACTCTGGTTTTTAACTCCCACTTATACCAGCTCCACTTACACCGAGTTCCACAGCCTCAGACTGAGCACGCTCAGAAAGCTGGAGGACTTGTGAATGGACAATGAGTGCACTGATCAGCACAATCACAGTCCATCGATACTACAATTCTTTCTGCCACGATGGAAGACAGGACTTGTAGTTTATTCATTCACAGATTCTTGTAAATAAATGACATGGCTGTGTGGGTGGAGCTGATTTTAAATGTGGCTGCAGTTTTGGGAGAGAAGAACCCCCTACCCACTGGCATGGGAGGTTTGGGGGGTGAGGGAACATGTGCTGGAACATGTTACACCCTAAATACTGATGTGCCATGTAACATGTTCCAAAAGGTGAACTTAGCCTTTAAAACATTACCTATGGAAAAGTGAAGGTACTAAAGTTTGTCACCATTTCAGAGGTGCCGGTCATTTTAAGACTTTCCATACTGACTATCTATTTATTCAGTGCAACTTCATCTTTTATACTTTACCAAATAATTGGGTAATATATGACATTTGTATGCCCTAAAATGAACTTTGTGTATCTTTTACTGAAAACAAAAGATTACATTTGGTAAACCATTGCACTAATATCATGTGACAGAAAAAGATGATACAGCAAGAATTGTTTCTCCAGGGTCTCTCCTTATAGAAAATATATTGTATGCTGTTTAGGGGTTTTATATAATCTTCAGGCCTAAAATGTTTTTTTTATCATGGGTGCAAACATTTTTAAAAAAACAGCTCCCGAAGTGAAAGGGTTAAACACCTCTAAACTAAACATGAACCTAAACTGGGTGTAATTTTTGTCTGGGCACATTGTGTTCCAGTACTGAACTGACCGAGTATAAAAAGATACGAGTAAACTTTCATTGGACGCTCTCACCTTATACTTTAGTGTGTGTGGATTTATTTCAGATTTTTTGTTATTTATTTTAAAAGAGAAATCCATGTCATGTAATGCTTGAGCCAAAATGTAGACTGCAATATACACTTTATAGAATGTTTTCTCATCAGGATAAGATAAACCAAGCGGAAGAGTCTCCAAACTGCAGTCCCTAAGAGGTGATCTAGTTGTGAGTGGAATAAGGTAATTTTTCATTTGGTTTTTTGAAAAGCATTGATATTCAGATATGAGAATATCCTCCATCAGTGGGTCATTTGGGTGGCTGGATGGATAAATATTATAAAAATATTCCAGCAATCCCTTTTTGTAGAGATGGGGGAATGTAAACACCAAGCTGCAGTTACTGAGAACAAAAAACACTTCACTCATTGACCAAGAATCTGGTAGAATAAATGTTTTCTCCGTGTGATAAGGGACATTATTATACAAAAACTTGTAATAAGTCATACTAACTGAGCCACAAATAATAAGAACTTCCGTAGTTGAGGTCCGCAGCTCTGGAGGAATTTTATCATAATTCTTTACAGACACCAGAATCTTGAATTCAATACAAATTCCATGATTAGATAACTGTTTGCTGAGTTGTTGGATCTCCCTCTCTCCGTATTCATCATCAGATGTAAGGATCCCGACCCAGTTCCACTTCAACCTTTCCAGTAACTTTGCTATGGCCACATATTGCATCTCATTATCCGGAACTGTCCGGAAAAAGTTTGGATACATCTTTCTATCAGTCAGTAAAGTATCTCTGGCTCCATAACTAATCTAGAAAGAAAGAAAACAGTCTGTATAATCAATCTGAAACTCTTAATGGACAGAAGAAAACCTTAGAAAATGTTTTAATTTTTTGTTTGTTTTTTAACCCTTTCATGACTAAGCCTATTTTTGAAATTTGGTGTTTACAAGTTAAAATCCGTATTTTTTGCTAGAAAATGACTTAGAACCCCCAAACATTATATATATTTTTTTAGCAGAGAATCTAGAGAATAAAATGCCGATTGTTGCAATATTTTTTATCACACGGTATTTGTGCAGCGGTGTTTTAAACGCAAATTTTTGGAAAAGTGACACTTTCATGTATTTTAAAAAATCCAAACAGTAAAGTTACCCCAATTTTTTTGTATAATGTGAAAGATGATGTTATGCCGAGTAAATAGATACCAAACATGTCACCCTTTATAATTGCACGCACTCGTGGAATGGCGACGAACTACGGTACCTTTGAATTTCCATAGGCGACGATTTAAAAAAATTTTACGGTTACCAGGTTTGAGCTACAGAGGAGGTCTAGGGCTAGAATTATTGCTCTCACTCTGATCGCGGCGATACCTCACATGTTGTGTTTGAACACCGTTTACATATGCGGGCGCGACTTCCGTATGCGTTTTCTTCGCTGCGCGAGCTCGCGGGGACAGGGGCACTTTAAAAATTTTTTTTTTTTTTTTTTTAATTTAATTTATTTATTTTTGTACTTTATAAATTGTGTTTAAATTTTTTTTTTTTTTTTTACTTTTATTGCTGTCACAAGCAATGTAAACATCCCTTGTGACAGTAATATGTGGTGACAGGTACTCTTTATGGAGGGATCGGGGGTCTAAAAGACCCCCGATCCCTCCTTTACACTTCAAAGTATTCAGATCGCTGAAAACGGCGATTCTGAATACTGTGTACTTTTTTAAATTCGGCGCCATTGGCAGCCGAGTAAACGGGAAGTGACGTCATGACGTCACTTCCGCATTTACAAGAAGAAGGCTGGAACGAAGCCGCTCGCAGCTTCGTTCCAGTCCGCCCCCAGCTGCTGAAGGCAGCCGAACGGACACCGGGCCTCCCGATCGGAGGCCCAATAACAGCGGCGGGAGGCAGCGGGAGGGGGGGGATGTCCCCTCCCGCTCCTCCGGTATAACAACCGAGCGGCTTTTAGCCGCATCGGTTGTTATACTCGGGTAGCCGATCGCCCGTTGAAAACAACGGTACCGGGATGATGCCTGCAGCTGCGGGCATCATCCCGGTATAACCCCGGAAAGCCGAGTACGCATATATGCGTTCGGTCGGCGGGAAGGGGTTAAGAGCAACAAACATGTCATCTGATCTGTCTACAATGACTATAAGCAGATTTTAGTGGTGCTTTTATTTCACCGGACCAATCAGATAAAGAGGTAAGAGTAAATGTATTATTTCATAAATGATTACAGCCATCAGTGAAAGCTGATAATATGACATTAATGGGGAATTTATCAAAACTTGAGCAGCCAGAATCTGGAACAACCAATCAGCTTCTATCTTCAGCTTGTTTAGTTAAGATTTGAAGATGAAAGATAGAAGCTGATTGGTTACCATGCATAACTGCCCCAGATTCTGGCTGTTCCAGTTTTGATAAATTCCCCTCTAATGCCCCGTACGCACGATCGGAATTTCCGTCGGAATTCCGCTCAAGCTTGCCTTGCATGCACACGGTCCCACAAAAGTTCTCTGAACTTTCGACCACTGAGAACACGGTGATGTACAACACTGCAAAAAAAGTATAAAAGAAAAAAATGCGCTAAAAAGCAAACAATTATAAACACTAAACTGCAGCTGCAACAAAAAAAACCCCACTAATATCAATGTAATAAAACTAAAAAGAATAAACTAAGTTCGCTTACAGTCAAGTGATCAGAAGTGTATATGTTAAATAATGGTAACATTCATAAATTGACTGTAAATAATTAATGAAATCACATAATCAATTCATAAAGTGCTAGTAAAAAATAATGATAGAGTGCAATATTAAATTAAGTGCACATATGGTTAAGTGACCAGAGATTATGATCAAAGTTCATAAATTACTGAAGACGTCATCTATGACGAAACATGTAGGGCATGGCTACGCACTGTACGCCATCACGTTGTACGCCCCATGCTTGTTTACATGGGTGTTCGCTTTGTTTGTATGCCAGCTTTTAAATTTTTTATATACCTTATGGTGGAGATGTGTTCCCTGCCCCCATAAGAAATAAAGCTTTTAATTTTACTACACCATCGGAGCTTTTTCTGCCTCTCTTTGCACTCATGGCCCTCCGGACCAGTGAGTGCTTCCCCTTAGGCTGACACGTTGGAGTTGCTTCCCTTGGGAACACGGTATCCATCTGTGAACCCGGACGCTGCCATCCATCTGTCCCTGCAGAGGGCCGTATCTGTACACGCATATGACCTTGCTATTAAGGAGGTCCACCACTTCTGGTAAGGGCTCAATTTTACTGTTACCTGGATTCACCAATTGCTTGAATATTCCTTTCACACTCCTTCCTTCCTCTTTCTCCTCACACAGGCTGGGACCGAAGAACTGTGGATATGTGATTTCTCCTTCATGGGATTTGTGTGTCCTTATTGAGCTCTCTTTGAATAGACATTTTTTTGGGTTTTTTTTGTTTGTTTTTTTCAGTAATTTATGAACTTTTTTTACAGTAATTTATGAACTTTGATCATAATCTCTGGTCACTTAACCATATGTGCACTTAATTTAATATTGGACTCTATCATTATCACTTTTTTACTAGCACTTTATGAATTGATTATGTGATTTCATTAATTATTTACAGTCAATTTATGAATGTTACCATTATTTAACATAAATACTTCTGATCACTTGACTGTAAGCGCACGTACAACACTACGACGAGCAGAGAAAATGAAGTTCAATGCTTCTGAGCATGCGTCGAATTGTTTCCGAGCATGCGTAGAAATTTTGCACGTCAGAATTGCTACAGATGATCAGAATTTCCGAAAGGAAATTTTTCCGTCAAAAAAATAGAGAACCTGCTCTCAATCTTTTGTTGGCGGAAATTCCACCAGCAAAAGTCCGATGGAGTATACACACGGGTGGAATTTCTGACCAAAAGCTCACATCGGATTTTTGCTGGCGGAATTTCTGATCGTGTGTACAGGGCATAAGAGTTCTTCCTCCTATAATCCCACCTAGGGGTCTCCTGATCATCAGTTTTCATGACAGGCACTCCCACTGCAAGACTGATTTTAGCTTTAGCTGTAGGTGGACAACCGAGTATAAACACAATTACCAGCTCAGCTCCTGAACCTGTATATCCTTTATGGACCAGATCAATGTTTACATTTCCAGTATGGGTCTGTCTATTCAACCATAACTCTAATTTCTTCAGATAACAAAAGTAATATACTGCATATACTATATATATATATATATATATATATATATATATATATATATATATATATATATATATATATATATATATATATACTTCCATCTACTTTAATCAGGCTTTTCAATGCACTGTTCACACACAATGTATCAATCCCCAAAAACAACTTTGACAGCAACTACAGTATATATAAGGTTCAGACCTACAAGACTTGATACTCTATATACAGTATACATGCTAGAATTATGCAGCGCTTCCACATCTCCAATATATCCATCCAACCACCATGTGCACAGTATTCTCCCCGACTGATCAATGGTATATGAAATAACACAATAATTCAATAACAAAACAAGCTTGTGTTGTCCTGTTTTATTTTTATGTGGGATCCAAGATCCTCCGATAGATAGTCTTTCCCCCCACAACCCTGGCCCGGTGATTGTGGGGGTCTGCAGGCGGTAGGTTTATTGGAAGCTGGAAGACTTTTTAAAAATAAGGGGGGCCTCCAGAATCCGGCCATCCCTATGTGAATGAGTAAGAGGGACATAGTACTCCTACTCAATCACAAAAAAGTAATCTATAGATAAAGAACCCAAATGTTTGACATGTCCTTAAAAAAATAACCCAAGAAAAGCCGCTCATTGTAAATGCATAATTATTTATGATGTATGCCACCTACCAACCTGCCAACACTGAAAATCCAACAGACCCGGGCCACATGACAGAGAAGGGGTGGGGATAATAATGACATCATTGACCAATAGTGGCAATGGCTGGGGATTAATTGCCATGTAAGCCAATGACATTGGTGACTTTGGTGGCTCCTTGCTTCCTGAAATACTACTTCTACAGTATCTCACAAAAGTGAGTACACCTCTCACATTTTTACAAATATTTTATTATATCTATTCATGTGACAACACTAAAGAAATGACACTTTGCTACAATGTAAAGTAGTGAGTGTCCAGCTTGTATAACAGTGTAAATTAGCTGTCCCCTAAAAACAACTCAACACACAGCCATTAACCACTTCAGCTCTGGAAGGATTTACCCCCTTCCTGACCAGAGCACTTTTTACAATTTGGCACTGTGTCGCTTTAACTGCTAATTGCACGGTCATGCAATGCTGTACCCAAACGAAATTTGCGTCCTTTTCTTCCCACAAATAGAGCTTTCTTTTGATTGTATATTTGATCACCTCTGCCATTTTTATTTTTTGTGCTATAAACGGAAAAAGACCGAAAATGTTGAAAAAAATGATATTTTTTACTTTTTGTTATTAAAAAAATCCAATAAACTCAATTTTAGTCATACATTTAGGCAAAAATGTATTCAGCCACATGTCTTTGGTAAAAAAAATGTCAATAAGCATATATTTATTGGTTTGCGCAAAAGTTATAGCGTCTACAAACTAGGGTACATTTTCTGGAATTTACACAGCTTTTAGTTTATGACTGCCTATCTCATTTCTTGAGGTGCTAAAATGGCAGGGCAGTACAAACCCCTCCCCCAAATTACCCCATTTTGGAAAGTAGACACCCCAAGGAAATTGCTGAGATGCATGTTGAGCCCATCGAATATTCATTTTTTTGTCCCAAGTGATTGAATAATGACAAAAAAAAAATTTTACAAAAAGTTCATCACTAAATGATATATTGCTCACACAGGCCATGGGCATATGTGGAATGGCACCCCAAAATACATTTAGCTGCTTCTCCTGAGTATGGGGATACCACATGTGTGGGACTTTTTGGGAGCCTAGCCGCGTACGGGGCCCCGAAATCCAAGCACCGCCTTCAGGATTTCTAAGGGCATACATTTTTGATTTCACTCTTCACTACCTATCACAGTTTTGAAGGCCACAAAATGCCAAGATGGCACAACCCCCCCAAATGACCCCATTTTGGAAAGTAGACACCCCAAGCTATTTGCTGAGAGGCATGTTGAATCCATGGAATATTTTATATTTTGACACAAGTTGCGGGAAAATTAAAAACTTTTTTTTTTGGCACAAAGTGTCACTAAATGATATATTGCTCAAACATGCCATGGGCATATGTGGAATTACACCCCAAAATACATTATGCTACTTCTTCTGAGTACGGGGATACCACATGTGTGGGACTTTTTGGGAGCCTAGCCGTGTTCGGGGCCCCAAAACCAAGCACCGCCTTCAGGATTTCTAAGGGCGTAAATTTTTTATTTCACTCCTCACTACCTATCACAGTTTTGAAGGCCATAAAATGCCAAGATGGCACAAATGCCCCCAAATGACCCCATTTTGGAAAATAGATGCCCCAAGCTATTTGCTGAGAGGCATGCTGAGTCCATGGAATATTTTATATTTTGCCACAAGTTGCGGGAAAATGACAAACTTTTTTTTTTTTGCACAAAGTTGTCACTAAATGATATATTGCTCACACAGACCATGGGCATATGTGGAATTGCACCCCAAAATACATTCCGCTGATTCTTCTGAGTATGGAGATATCACATGTGTGGGACTTTTAGGGAGCCTAGCCGCGTACGGGGCCCGAAAACCAAGCACCGCCTTCAGGATTTCTAAGGGCGTAAAGTTTTGATTTCACTCCTCACTACCTATCACAGTTTTGAAGGCCATAAAATGCCCAGATGGCACAAACCCCCCCAAATGACCCCATTTTGGAAAGTAGACACCCCAAGCTATTTGCTGAGAGGCATGGTGAGTATTATGCAGCTCTCATTTGTTTTTGAAAATGAAGAAAGACAAGAAACATTTTTTTTTCTTTTTTCAATTTTCAAAACTTTGTGAAAAAAGTGGTGTCTGCAAAATACTCACTATACCTCTCAGCAAATAGCTTGGGGTGTCTACTTTCCAAAATAGGGTCATTTGGGGGGGTTTGTGCCACCTGGGCATTCCATGGCCTCCGAAACTGTGATAGGCAGTGAAGAGTAAAATCAAAAATTTACGCCCTTAGAAAGCCTGAAGGCGGTGCTTGGTTTTCGGGGTCCCGTACGCGGCTAGGCTCCCAAAAAGTCTCACACATGTGGTATCCCCGTACTCAGGAGAAGCAACAGAATGTATTTTGGGGTGTAATTTCACATATTCCCATGGCATGTTTGAGCAATATATCATTTTGTGACAACTTTGTGCAAAAAAAAAAAAAAATGTGTCTTTTTCCCGCAACTTGTGTCACAATATAAAATATTCCATGGACTCGACATGCCTCTCAGCAAATAGCTTGGGGTGTCTACTTTCCAAAATTGGGTCATTTGGGGGGGTTTGAACTGTCCTGGCATTTTATGCACAACATTTAGAAGTTTATGTCACACATCACCCACTCTTCTAACCACTTGAAGACAAAGCCCTTTCTGGCACTTTTTGTTTACATGAAAAAATTATTTTTTTTTGCAAGAAAATTACTTTGAACCCCCAAACATTATATATTTTTTTAAAGCAAATGCCCTACAGATTAAAATGGTGGGTGTTTCATTTTTTTTTTTTTCACACAGTATTTGCGCAACGATTTTTCAAACGCATTTTTGGGGGGGAAAAAACACACTTTTTTAAATTTTAATGCACTAAAACACACTATATTGCCCAAATGTGCAGTGGCGACAAACTAAATACATTTTTAAAAGCCTTTAAAATCCTTTACAGGTTACAACTTTAGATTTACAGAGGAGGTCTACTGCTAAAATGACTGCCCTCGATCTGACCTTCGCGGTGATGCCTCACATACATGGTGCAATTGCTGTTTACATTTGATGCCGGACCGACGCTTGCGTTCGCCTTTGCGTGAGAGCAGGGGGGGACAGGGGTGCTTTTTTTTTTATTTTTTATTTTTTTACTTTTTTATCTTATTTTTAAACTGTTCCTTTCATTTTTTAATTTTTTTAATCATTTTATTGTTATCACAGGGAATGTAAATATCCCCTATGATAGCAATAGGTAGTGACAGGTATTTTTTTTGAAAAAAATGGGGTCTGTTAGAACCTAGATCTCTCCTCTGCCCTCAAAGCATCTGACCACACCAAGATCTGTGTGATAAAGTGCTTTCCCAATGGCGCTGTTTTCATCCGGCAAAATCGAAGTCATGAAATGCTCGTAGCTTCTGGTTTCTTAGGCCATAGAGATGATTGGAGCCATTCTGGTCTCTGATCAGCTCTATGGTCAGCTGGCCGAATCACCGGCTGCATTCTCGGGTTCCCTGTTGGGACAGGAGAGCCAGGGAAAAACATGGAAGACGGTGGGGGGGCATTCTCTCCCACTGCTTGTAAAAGCAGTCTAGAGGCTAATTAGCCGCTAGGATTGCTTTTACATGAAAGCCGACCGCTGGCTGAAAAGAATGTTACCAAGATGATTCCTAAACCTGCAGGCATCATTCTGGTATAACCACTCAAAATCCAGCAACATACCAGTACGTTGCTGGTCCTTGTTGGGCATATATTGTAAACTTTTTTTTCATGCAGCCTGTGGGCTGAACGAAAAAAAGATATTGATCGGTGGGTATGCCCACCATTAGAATACCTCCCTTCATCCACCCACTTCTAATGATGGGCATACATGCCCTGTTTATATATGCCGAAGCATGGGGGCATCCTCCCGCAAAAGGTAGGAGCAAATCGCTCCTCCACCCACTGCTGCCCCCACGCTTCGGCATATATGCTGAAGTATGTAACTGTGGTGGTAAAATCACCTCCGACAGCGCTGGAGTCACGGCTTTATGTATCGTGGGAGCAAACACTGTTGCTGTCAAGATAAATAAATCCACGCTGCAACTGAATGGCGTACCTGCTAAGCAAATGATGGTTAACAATAAAACAAAGTAACATTACAGTATAACAGTAAGACTTACCATACCTGCAAAGCAAATACAAAAAAAAATAGTAAAAAATAAAACATTTAAATGCAACCTGCACCTAAAATATATATATGCCGAAGCATGGGGGCATCCTCCCGCAAAAGGCAGGAGCAAATCGCTCCTCCACCCACTGCTGCCCCCATGCTTCGGCATATATGCTGAAGTATGTAACTGTGGTGGTGAAATCACCTCCAACAGCGCTGGAGTAACGGCTTTATACATCATGGGAGCAAACGCTTTTGCTGTCAAGATAAATACATCCGCTCTGCAGCTGAATGGCGTACCTGCTAAGCAAATGATGGTTAACAATAAAACAAAGTAACATTACAGTATAACAGTAAGACTTACCATACCTGCAAAGCAAATACAAAAAAAACATAGTAAAAAATAAAACATTTAAATGCAACCTGTGCGTAAAATATATATATGCCGAAGCATGGGGGCATCCTCCCGCAAAAGGCAGGAGCAAATCGCTCCTCCACCCACTGCTGCCCCACGCTTCGGCATATATGCTGAAGTATGTAACTGTGGTGGTGAAATCACCTCAGACAGCGCTGGAGTCACGGCTTTATATATCGTGAGAGCAAACGATGTTGCTGCCAAGATAAATAAATCCACTCTGCAGCTGAATGGCGTACCTGAAAACAAAAAAATGGTTACCAAACATGATAAAAATATAACAACAAAAAAACATTGCAGAATAGAATACAGTAAAAAAGAGCAGAACAATAAAACGACAACTATTTTTGGTTTTTATTATTTTATATTTTTTTGTGTTTTTTTTTTTTTACTTTTTTTTTTTACACTTTTTTTGTAACTTTAACTTTTGTAACTGGTACCAGGTTTGGGTCTCTCAAAATGCGATGGCATCTTGGGAGACCCTGTGAAAGTGTGTCCTAGTCTGTGCAGTGCTGTACCCTACGCTAATACTCAACTAGTGAATGGTAGCGTTCAAAACATTCACCAATGCAAAAACCAGGATTGTCAGGACAGGAGGGACAATAATACCGGTGCCACGCCTAAATCCGCGCTTGCTGCAGACACGACAGGGCTCGTTGGGTAGGGGTACTCAGGAGGACATAAAGAAAATGCCTCTCATGCAGCCGGCTTACTGCATTTGGTTGGGAAAGGTGAGGTGGAGCACCGTCTGAAAACAGAAGGGCTCTGACGATCTCTTCCTGAAATTTAAGGAAGGATCCAGTCCATCCTGAAGCTCTGTATAGCACATAAGCGTTCAGCAAAGCCAATTGAAATAAATAAACACTTTTTTGTACCAGCGTCTGGCCTTACGGGCAACTAGGTACGGCGCCAACAACTGGTCGTTGAGGTCCACCCCTCCCATATTTTGGTTATATTCGTGGACACAGAGGGCTTCCCCAACGAAGCAGACCGCCTCAGGCACCGGGGGGGTGCGATGTGCCCCCAGCCCGTGGGAGGCAGATCACGTACCAGGTACGTAATTTTGCCTGCCCGTGCCATTCTGCCGCAATATATCTGCGTTAGGCGGTCGGCACCTGGTTAATGTCTAAGCCACTGGCAACAAAAGTGAGTACACCCCTAAGTGAAAATATCCAAATTGAGCCAAATTATCCATTTTCCCTCCCCGGTGTCATGTGACTCCTTAGTTTTACAAGGTCTCAGGTGTGAATGGGGAGCAGGTGTGTTAAATGTGGTGTTATTTTTCTCACTCTTTCATACTGGTCACTAGAAGTTCAACATGGCACCTCATGGCAAAGAACTCTCTAAGGATCTGAAAAAAATAATTGCTGCTCTACATAAAGATGGCCTAGGCTATAAGAAGATTGCCAAGATCCTGAAAATGAGCTGAAAATGAGCTGCAGCACAGTGGCCAAGACCATAAAGTGGTTTAACAGGACAGGTTCCACTCAGAAAAGGCCTCACCATGGTCGAACAAACAAGAAAGTGTGGTCCCCCCAGGTTCTGTCCTGGGACCAATCCTATTTAATTTATTCATAAACGAACTGGAGGATGGGATAAACAGCTCAATCTCTGTATATGCGTACAATACTAAGCTAAGCAGGGCAATAACTTTTATGCAGGATGTGGAAACCTTGCAGGAAGATCTGTATTAGTGACACTGGCCACGGGGTTAAAACTTTATTAGTGGGGGTTAGGGGGTACCCTAGACCTAAAGGGGGGTACCCTAGACCTAAAGGGGGCTAACCCTAACTGCCCTACCACTTATAACTGTCACAAACTGACACCAATGCAAAAAAAAACCTGCTATTGGTATCACTGTGACAGGGGGTACAGGGGGGTGATTGGGGGGTGATGGGAGGTGAAAAGTGTGCCTAGTGTGTTCTACTGAAAGTGTAGTGTTGGTGCAACTCACATTGATGTCTTCTCTCCTCGGCGCCGGAATGAAAAGACCAACACGAGGAGAGATGACATCACTTTCTCTGCCGCTGTTTACATTACAGCAGCAGAGGAAGATTTTCATTCGTGGGGAGCGATCGCGAGGGGGTGGCCATGAATGAGTGGCCTTTCCCTCAGCCTGTATCGCTTCCCCAACGAAGCCAACTGCCTCGGGCACCGGGGAGGCGCGATGTGCACCCAGCCCGCAGGAGGCAGATCACGTACCTGATACGTGATTTTGCCTGCCCGTGCCATTCTGCCGCAGTATATCTGCATTAGGCGGTCGGCAACTGGTTAATGTCTAAGCCACTGGCAACAAAAGTGAGTACACCCCTAAGTGAAAATATCCAAATTGAGCCAAATTAGCCATTTTCCCTCCCCGGTGTCATGTGACTCCTTAGTTTTACAAGGTCTCAGGTGTGAATGTGGAGCAATCTCTGTATATGCGGACAATACTAAGCTAAGCAGGGCAATAACTTTTATGCAGGATGTGGAAACCTTGCAGGAAGATCTGTACAAATTAATGGGGTGGGCAACTATATGGAAAATTAGGTTTAATGTAGAAAAATGTAAAATAATGCATTTGGGTGGCAAAAATATAAATGCAATCTACTCACTAGGGGGAGAACCTCTGGGGGAATCTAGGAGTTAAAACAATAATTCAATGGGACTTTTTAAAATTGCCTTCTCTCTCTAGTGTGGCTAGAGAGGAACTTAATGCCCCTCTGACTTTGGAGGAGTTAAGATGGGCAGTGTTAGAAGCCACAAACAATAAAGCCCCAGGTTTAGACGGGTTACCGTCAGAAGTGTACAAATATTATGGGGATATTCTGTTACCAGAACTATTGAAGGTACTTAACCATGCATGGGAAACCTTTAAACTTCCAGATTCTATGAATGAAGCTTGTATTATAGTGCTACTAAAGCCAGATAAGGATCCTTTGGCTCCGGAATCTTATCGTCCAATATCGTTGTTAAACTTGGATGTTAAGATTCTGGCCAGGATCCTGGCAGCTAGATTGAGTGGAGTCATGCAGGGATTGATCCATCCAAATCAATCTGGTTTTATACATACTAGGTCTACAGCGATGAACTTGAGGAGACTTTTCTTAAATATGCAGTTATCAGTAGACAACCTGGGGAGGAGGGCTATTCTGTCACTCGACGCTGCAAAAGCATTCAACAGCATCAAGTGGACATACATGTGGGAGGTACTAGATAGGTTTGGCCTGGGACATAACTTTATACAATGGGTTAAGCTACTATACTCTGACCCAAGGGCTTGTATGCAAATTAATGGGGTAGTGACAGAGTTCTTTTCATTATCAAGAGGCACCAGACAAGGGTGCCCATTGTCCCCATTATTGTTTGCACTGGCTGTCGAGCCGCTAGGAGAAGCGGAGGATATCTGTGGGTTTATTAGATGGGCAAGGAATGAAAAGATATCATTATATGCGGACGACGCACTGCTATTCCTTGGTGATACGAACAATTCCTTGATATCCTTAATGACCCTTATAAAAAAATTTGGCTTATTCTCAGGCTTTACTATTAATTGGGACAAATCGGTCCTATTTCCACTTGATGAATTCAGCTTTGATATACCGAAGGAGGCCCAACAAATTAAAGTTGTGAAGTTTTTTAAATATTTAGGAATACGGATATACCCAAGGTTGAAAGATTATTTGCAGTATAATTTAACTCCCATCCTGGAGAAATTTAAACAAAAGAGTATAGCATGTTCCAAATTACCCCTATCAGTTGTGGGCCGAGCAAACCTCATAAAAATGATGTGGGCCCCCAATTACTATATGTTTTACATAATTCACCTATATGGATTCCGCAAAAATGGTAAAAAAAAAAATAGATTTTTTGTTTCGTAAACGATTATGGAAAGGTAAGAGCTCTAGGATTAGACTGTTTACCCTTCAGAGAACTAAAGAGGGGGGGGTCTAGCAGTACCACAGCCAAGAGTGTATTTTATAGCTTCCCAATTGCAGCATTTTGCGGGGTGGGGGACGATGGATTGGAGAGATCCAATGCAGGCCATGTTATTAAGTCAATGTTTGAGCTATAACCTTACGGCCCAACTAGAATCAGGATCATTTGCCTGCACTCACTCTAGCCCAACATTGGTGCTAATGAATAGAGTATGGCAAGAAATGAGGCGTACAATGAAATATGAAGGGGTGTGAGAATTCTCTCCAATATGGGGGAATAGGTACTTTGGAGAACTCTATAAACTAGAGGGGTTTGAATATTGGCGTTCTAAAGGAATACAATATATTCCTCAGCTTTAAGCTCAAAGCGCTATACGGTCTTTTCAGGAGCTTCAGGAATTATCTAAATTGCCGCATAATTACTTTTATAAATATCTACAACTACGACATGCAGTCTATTCCCAGTTTAAAGGAGGAGGCATGAATATAAGACCAATGCCATTGATATCTTTATTAGCAGGGGCTGGGAGGAAAAAAAGGCTTAACCTCTCTAGTATATAGCCAACTTATGGCGAATTATCAAGATATTTTGGATAGCCCAGGCAGAAAGGGTTGGGAGATAGATCTGGGGGTTATACTGGACGAGGAATGGCAAAATATTTTGAAGAGGGCACCGATGGTTTCTTTATCATCTACACAATGCCTATCACAACTGTTTATTATCTATAGGACATATAGGACTCCAGTAAAATTATATAAGTGGAGGCGGAGGGAAACTTCAGATTGCCCAAGATGTAAGCAACCCCAGACTGATTTGCTCCATATGCTTTGGAAATGTCCTAAACTGGTTAGACACTGGCGAGAAGTGGTGTCCACAATTAATGGGGCTTATAACAGCCAGATAGAATTGGACCCCAAAATATGTTTACTGGGTTATATTAATGAAGAGCTATACCCGAGGGAAATGTCAATTTCAATTGGTTGACTATTATTTATAGCCCGTAAGTTAATAGCTAGAAAATGGATGTCTTCCAGTGTACCAGTATTTGAGGAATAGCACTCCCAGGTAAATGAGGCAATATTATCGGAGCGACAGGTTTATCAGAAAAGGGGTACAATGAATATATTAGCTAAGTTGTGGGGTCCCTGGTTAATAACACCAGGCTTGGCCTCATTCTCTTGGATTCCAAATATGATAGTAAAGAATGTAAGAAAAGAGAGTGGATAGGAAATGTATAGGCTGTATGGGAAGTGTTGAGCAGTGTGGGAGGAGGAGGTGGAGGAGGGGAGGGAGAGGGAGGGGGCTTGATTTATTTCTATTTTTTTGTTGTTTTTTTTCCCTTCTTCCCCTTTTTGCTTTCTTATTTGTTTTTTCTGGTTTTTTGTTTTGTTATGAATGGTTTTGTGTAGGTAATTCTACTTGAGATATATAGTTACTGCCGGGGATCGATGGAAATAAGAAATTAGAATGTAAAAACATATATTTTGTAAAATCAGTGTTAAAACTGCTGTATGTATGGATATTGTAAAACTGGTAAATAAGAAAATGTAGAATAAAGAGGAATTCATTAAAATAAATAAATAATTCTCTCACTCTACAAGACTCTGGTCCGGTCTCACCTGGAGTATGCTGTCCAGTTCTAGACACCAGCCCTCAGGAAGGATGTGCTGGAAATGGAGCGAGTCCAGAGAAGGGCAACAAAACCAATGTAAGGGACTGGAGGACCTTAGTTATGAGGAATGGTTACAAGCACTGAACTTATTCTCTCTGGAGAAGAGACGCTTGAGAGGGGAAATGATTTCAATGTACGAATACCGTACTGGTGACTCCACAATAGGGATAAAACTTTTCCTCAAAAGGGAATTTAATAAGACAAGAGGCCATTCAAAAAAATTTGAAGAAAAGCAGTTTAACCTTAAACTGCATAGAGGGTTCTTTACTGTAAAAGCGGTTAGGATGTGAAATTCTCTTACACAGGCGGCTGTTTCAATGGGGAGCATTGATAATTTAAAAAAACTATTAGATAAGCACCTGAATGAACATACAGGGATATACAATGTAATACTGACATAAAATCACACACATAGGTTGGACTTGATGGACTTGTCTTGATGGATGTGTCTTTTTTTCAACCTCGCCTACTATGTAAATATGTCAGTTGAGTGCAAGTGCTCAGCATCATATCCAGAGGTTATCTTTGGGAAATAGACGTATGAGTGCTGCCAGCATTGCGGCAGAGGTTGAAGGAGTGGGGGGTCAGCCTGTCAGTGCTCAGACCATACGCCGCACACTGCATCAAACTGGTCTGCATGGCTGTCATCCCAGAAGGAAGCCTCTTCTAAAGCTTATGCACAAGAAAGCCTGCAAACAGTTTGATGAAGACAAGCAGACTAAGGACATGGATTATTGGAACCATGTCCTGTGGTCTGATGAGACCAAGATAAACTAATTTGGTTCAGATGGTGAAAAGCGTGTGTGGTGGCAACCAGGTGAGGAGTACAAAGACAAGTGTGTCTTGCCTACAGTCAAGCATGGTGGTGGGAGTGTCATGGTCTGGGGCTGCATGAGTGCTGCCGGCACTGGGGAGCTACAGTTCATTGAGGGAACCATGAATGCCAACATGTACTGTGACATACTGAAGCCGAGCATGATCCCCTCCCTTCAGAGACTGGGCCGTGGGGCAGTATTCCAACATGATAACGACCCCAAACACACCTCCAAGATGACCACTGCCTTGCTAAATAAGCTGAGGGTAAAGGTAATGGACTGTCCAAGCATGTCTCCAGACCTAAACCCTATTGAGCATCTGTGGGGCATCCTCAAATGGAAGGTGGGGGAGCGCAAGGTCTCTAACATCCACCAGTTCTGTGATGTCATCATGGAGGAGTGGAAGAGGACTCCAGTGGCAACCTGTGAAGCTCTGGTGACCTCTATGCCCAAGAGGGTTAAGGCAGTGCTGGAAAATAATAGTAGCCACACAAAATATTGACAATTTGGGCCATAGGTGTGCACAGCCTAATGCATTAGGGTGTGCACCCTTAAAGAGGGAGTCCCGCAAAAAAAAAAAAAATTAAAAGTCAGCAGCTACAAATACTGCAGCTGCTGACGTTTAAAATAAGGACACTCACCTGTCCCAGGGTCCAGCGATGTCGGCACCCAAGACCGAATCGTCCCTTGGTCCTCGGGTGCTGCCACCGCCATTCTCTGTAAGGGAATCAGGAAGTGAAGCGCTGCGGCTTTACTTCCCGGTTCCCTACTAAACATGCGCAAGTCATGCTGCGCTTCCTAACTGGTCCCCACTGTCTCTGGGACCTATGTCCCAGCAGACAGCGCGGTGGGGATGGGAAGAGGCATAGACTCCCGTGGGAGTCTATGCCGGAAGTGGGTGCAAATACCTGTCTTAGACAGGTATCTGCACCCCCCTCCCCCCTGAAAGGTTCCAAATGTGACACCAGAGGGGGGAGGGTTCCGAAAAGCGGAGGTTAAATTTTTGTGTGAACCTCCGCTTTAAGCTCAAGCATACATGCATGTGTATGTATCTACATATATATGACCCCGGCACATTGATTTCCCTGCTGGCACAGTGAAAGAGAAAAGGATAAACACTTCTCTTATGGCAGAGCAGGTAAGAGGGAGATCCTTCCCACGTTCCTGTTGCTACACAGAACGATAACAATAACGTGCATGGGGGGATTTGGGTGTGCCTGGGCACACCCGGCACACCCTGTGCGCACGCCTATGATTTGGGCCCAATTTGGACATTTTCACTTAGGGGTTTTCTCACCTTTGTTGCTAGCATTTTAGACATTAATGGCTGTGTGTTGAGTTGTTTTGAGGGGACAGCGAATTTACACTGTCACATGAAAAAGATATAATAAAATATTTACAAACAATGTGAGGGGTGTACTCACCTTTGTGAGATACTGGATATATGATCATCGGGGGACTGAATAGGCAAAAGATCGGGCATTTGTCCAAACAGTCTGAACTGAACATTTGCCCATCCCTACACAGGGCTGCCTTCTTTTATTAGAACAATGTTATACTTTACGGTGCTTTG
The DNA here is from genome assembly GCF_042186555.1 of Aquarana catesbeiana. Taxonomy (NCBI): domain Eukaryota; kingdom Metazoa; phylum Chordata; class Amphibia; order Anura; family Ranidae; genus Aquarana; species Aquarana catesbeiana. The sequence continues at coordinate 7,810,048 of NC_133324.1, read as the reverse complement.
CACAGAGGATTATTTGTACCCTTTTGACCCACCTCACCATAAGATGACTAGCTGTCCAAACCTTATGTAATATAGAAAATTCAGCTTTTCTTACCTGGGTGTAACCATATAGATTCAGCAGCTGGGCCATTTGGAGAGTGGTGTCAGAATTGAGATCTCCAATGAAACCAGCCAGGGCACCCCGCTCCATACAGGAATAATTTGGAGCTTCCTTTGTATGTCCAGACAATATCTGTAGAACGTCTTTTATAGCTTTATTCACATGTCCACAAGAATCATACACATGGTATCCCAGAGTTATGTTGGGCAGAATATCTGGACTGCCGTTTATCCCTTCAATGGCAAATATAAAAGCCAGGAGATGTCTGTATTCTCTCCCGTAAACCCTGCAGAAAATGAATAGTTTTGCATTGGTCTACAATACAAGGATTCAAGCAGAAATTCTTTATTGCAAAATGTATAACACATTTCAATTAGGAGGACCCGCTCGGACCACTCATGTGAAAAGGGCCTGAAAAACAATCCGCATGGATTGCTTTTCAGAGCATTGGCTAGTTTAGTGAACTTGGAGTAATAATAATCACTGTAATGCTACCCATATTGCTGTCCCTTTAACATGGTGACATAAGCTGACACCTATGTTGCACATGTGTAATGTTACTTTCACTCTGCTAAAAGGACAGCAATAGGGCTGGTAATACAGTGACAGATATTAGGGGAGCAAAGCCTGTGCCTGTACAATGTCTTCTAAAAGCTTCAGGGAAACACTTTTTTTTTTCACTTACCTCGATCTCTGCAGCAGCTTCTCTTCAGAGGAATTCTGTCCCTCCCACCAACACAGGAAGCACGAGGCTCTGCAGTGATGGACAGTGCATGCTGTGTACCTATTGGCTAAGGAGGCAGCAGGAGGCGGAGCAGCCCGCCTCCTGCTGCCTCCTCAGCCAATGAGCAACTGAAAGGCTGTTAGATCCCTCCCTCATACCATCTCCAGAGTCCCAGCCGTGCCAGCTTACTATGCTTAGCCTACAGCGTCTCTCCTGCAGACCAGCACTATTTCTCCTCCAGCTCCTCTCTTCTTGCTGCCGGGCCCCGGGCCCCTCCAGACACTCGGGCCCGGTACATGTGTATTGGCTGTACCCCCCTGATGGCGGCCCTGTCTGTAGCCGCTGATATCATTAAGTAGCCGCACATTATATTCAGTATATGTAATGCTACAGAAGAAGGTCAGAAAATGCAGACTTACTAGAGGAAAGGGTCAGAGACTTCAAACTTGCTGCAGGACTGGTTGGAGCCTACAGATATGTCATAGGAGACATTCAGGGCCAGAGATAAGACAATCTTCCTGGGTTTAGTGTGTGAAAAGTTTCCCAAATCTTGCTTAAATTCTGAAGTTTATGAACTGTCAGCAAACCCCCTGAAGTCTTTGGGGGTGAATCTTGTTTTTTAGTTCTGTCCATTCCTAGAGCTAATAGGCAAACTATTGTCAAATAAAAAAGGAAGGGGACCTGGCCACTGCCATGATGGGGGGAGAGGGGGGCACATGTACCAATACCATAATAATAATAAAGTGTCTCTCCCTACACAGTATTTTCATCTCTCCACACATTATTAATATGGCTGATGTAAGCCCAAATTTTTTCAGAGAGTGAATTGGGTTATTGATTCTCTTATAATATTGGCTCTTGTGACCAGGGTAATGACTAGCGATGAGGTTTTGGTTTGGTCTGAACCCAGATTTGGACCAAATTTTGCTTGTGTGGAGGTTAGGCAAACGACTGAACTAATTTTGAGTGTGAATAAGTAAATGGGGTGAGTGGCGCTACCTGAAATCGATAGGTGTATAAAACCAATCTCTCTACATAAACTCTATTTACCTTAATTAGGTTTAATCTAGAGGATGTATATGGATTCCTATTAAAAAATGTCAAGGCTTCTACAGGAGGCCACACACACAATGTCACTTCCGGGTTTGAGAGGAAATTGGGTGGAATGCAGTTGTAGCGCACGTTGCTAACCCCGGCTTTCCAACATTGCATACAGACCCTGGCTTTTTCTTGACTGTTCGTTTTTTATTTTTGAGATGACATATTACCGTGGATGGGAGATGGTTATTTTATTTTAATTATATTTTTTAACCTCCCTGACGGTTTTCCTGAGTGTGGCTTGGGGTTAAATTTCAGTACCATTAGCGGTAACCCCGAGACACTCTCGGGATTGCATTGCAGGATCCTGGTGCAGTGTACTTACCTTGTCCCCAGGATCCTGCGATGTCCCTCCGCTGTGTCCAGGGGCTCCGTCCTCCGCCCGATGCCTCTGTGTGCCAGACTCCAATCCTTGTGAGCGTCGTGACGCACGGGGCGGAGCCTGGTGGCAAATTAAAAAAAGTTGAAAAATCATAACACATACAGTACACTGTAATCTTACAGATTACATTACTGTATGAAATTATTTCACAACCCTTTTGTCCCTAGCACTTTGCCCAATTCCCTGCATGCAGTTTTATATTATAAATACTGTTCTTTCTGCCTGGAAACTGGAGATTATCCATAGCAACCAAAAAGTGTCCCTTTACGTCAAATGTGGTTTTAGACCAGCTAGAAAACAACAATAGTAAATTAGAACATTTGCAGAATTGAGCAGATATTGAATCGTGGGGAAATTAATTTTATTATTATTATATAATTATTTTTTATAATTATTTATATTTATTTATTATATTATCATTTATGATTTTGTGTTTCAAACTGTATCATACCCGGGATATCTACTAGACTCTTGTTTGGACATATTTAAGGGAGTTATTGCTAAGAATTACAGGCCTACTATATAAAATGCCAAATTTCTATGCAAAATAATTGTACCGCTTTCAGCACCTAAAATCTGACGTAATCATACCGCCAGGGAGGCTACTAAACTTAATTTTTTTTTGACATTACACTATTGGAGCCCTTATCTTTTCCATATGAGGACTTTCTGCTGGGATCAACACTGGAATATACTAGCTACCCCCTAGTATTCGGCTGACACAGGATATCCTGATGGGGAGTTGGAAGCATCCTGACCCGGAGAGACATCAGGACCTCAGCTGCTGTATACTATATATGCCATTTACCTCTGCAGGGGTAGTGGTAAGTGGGGACCCGAGAGGGGAGCACGAAAGTCACATGAATATCTATGCAACAACAAACACAAGTCACCTTTTGAATGAACTTCAAAAGGTGACTACCTATGGAGTATATGTAGAGATATCTCTACATATCAGATTGCATCCTTGTATCACGCTGCCTCAGCTCCCGTGGTGGGGTTGTCTTCGGCCAACCCTGTGTCGGCTGCCCCGCATTGCATTTACTATCTGAGTGGGTGAGTGTAGTTGGTTAACCATCTTCACACATCAAAAATATAATATAAAATTTCTCTAGAGTACGGTTTACTATATCTCTACATATACTCCATAGGTATGTCTATCGCATCCGCTCCTGACGAGTGGGACAACCCACAAAATGCGTCGAGCTATACTTGATGCTACAGCACACCCGATACGGACTGATACTTACTTATTTACAACCATTTTGCTCCATGATGTTGTTTATATACTTTTTGATGAATGCACATATACCATGTGGATGCATGTGCCAGCATCGGGCTTACTGCCATTGATATCTATATGTCCACTACTTTGATCATATGTCGCTATGCATGTACTCTCTCATACATCATGTTTAGGCCTTGTGCACGCTCCATGTACATATATTAGATGAACTATGTGTTTTAAAATGTTATTTAATAAATTTCTATATTGTATATATACCTCCACTATCCAATTGCTATATTTAAAGTCCCAACTCCCCTTTTGGTTTCTATTCATTATCGGGATGGAGGCACCTTTGGGTGCTTCATTTAAAGTCCCAACTCCCCCCCTTTAATTAGCACTTTATAAAAGGTTTTTCACTAATTTAATTTATCCTGTAGACGCCTTGACATTTTTGAATAGGAATCCATATACATCCTTTAGCTTAAATCTAATTAAGGTAAATAGAGTTTATGTAGAGAGATTGGTTTTATACACCCATCAATCTCAGGTAATGCCACTCACCCCATTTACTTACTCACTTCATTTCTGGACCCCCCTCCTGAAGAGGTCTTTTTTCGGGGAGGCAGCAACCTAGCCACTATCCTAAGCATGGGTACTCTACGTTTGTTAATTTTAATTACTATCGCTGATAAATGTGACCACTTCCCTTCTGACTGCTTCTTAGGAAACCTCCAACATAATCTGCCCCATCATTCATTCGTGTTGGCGGGTTGGATCAGAAATGTTGGACAAACAGATGATGAATTTATGCCGTGGGGTTTTTTTTGTGCTAAAAAAAAGGCTTGTCAAAAACTGTGGTGTGTTTATTTTTCACTTATTCTATGAATGAGTATGGCTACTGTTTACCTCTTACTCATTCATGCAGACCCCCACAACCACCAGACCAGGGTTGTGGGAAAGAGGTTCTTGTCCTCATCATTCTGGTGCTTTGCCAGTGGCCTCCTAGCAAGGTACCCCCAATGCTGAGGGTATGTGGCCTGTTATGGTTCAGGTGGGGAAGCTGAATTCTCACTTTTCCTGGCCTGACAGGAGCCATGATCATATATAGTTTATGCCACATGTGGATTTTGAGTGGAACCACATTCTTTTTTTGCCTGAAATTTCCCCTTAAAATCAATACTAGACCTTACTGGTCTGGTATCAATATTTATGGGGGGCATATGCCATTTTTTTGGGTACCCCTTGACATCCTTATCAGAACTTCATCAGGGTAAAGGGTCATTAGGGGGAATTATACACTTTGTGTGTGGGGTCCACCATTAACATTTATACCAGATCCCCTCACCTGGGATAAGATTCTGCTATAGATTAGGTGAACCTTCAGCTGATTGGTAGGTGGCTGAAGTTGTAATTTGCCAGCAATTTAAACAGCATTTTTTCCATTTGTAAATGTTAATTTTACTGTAGTAGGTTGTATACATTATGCTGATGTGCCACTTCACCAGCAGGGTCAGGGCATCCCCAATACGTGTTAGTTATATTTTTTCCCTCTTTTTAACCCTGTCTATGTTACCTCAAAGAGTCTAATCAACCCCCAAACACACACACACCCACACTCAGTTTTTTGTTTTTTGTTTTTTTATCTTTGACAACAAATCAATCCACCCATGTTGTAGAGTTCAGGAGAAGGGGAGATATTCTTTAGTTGAGCAAAAGAAATGTGACAGGGCTGACACCACTCTTATTTCATTTAACAAATAGAACGGAATTGTCAGTCCACAACAGGAACAGATCAATGAGAATTTTTATGTGACTGCATTATCTTTAATCCTTTCACTGCCAGAGCCGCATTTGTGTGAAATATTAAAATATGTAAACAAAAGTAAAATACCGAGCTATAAAAAAAAAAGAGTACATAAACAGCTGCTGCTAGAAGTGAGATACACCCAATAATATAAAGAAAGAAAACAATAACAGCGCTAGGATTGAAAAAAAGAATAAATCAATAAATAAAAATCCCAAGTGTTGATTATTATCAATAATGGACACTAGTAAATAAATCACTCCATAAAAAATGTATTAATTAGTGATATCAATTGCGGATAATAATCATTTATTATCAACACTTGGGATTTTTATTTATTCATTTATTCTTCTTTTTTTCAATCTTAGCGCTGTTATTGTTTCCTTTCTTGAAATATTAAAATGTCTGATGATTAGTTAAAACCCCCCAAACATTATATATTTTCTAAAAGCAAAGACCCTGTGATATTAGTGGAGCTGTTTATCAAACATATATTTTCAGTAAAAAATATACTAAAAGTAATGTTACTGCACACAACCGAAATGTGGTAGTCAACCTTTTGGTAAAATATTAAATATGAGGTTGTTCCGATTAAATAGAAACCCAACATGTAAAGCCTTAAAATTGTGCACGTCGGTGAAAAGGTAAATGTAATGCCGCCCATCAGAAACAGAAATACTATATAAAGTTATTGTGGTGCCTTAAAATGTATCTCCAACCAAAACCTTTTTTCTTTTGGACAGTCACTGTCCAGGGCTCCATTAGAGAGATTTTCCCTCACTTCCTGTCCTGCAGATAACAGTTTTACCAGACAGGAAGAAAGGAAAAATGTGCAATAGGGACAAGGACAGAAATACAAGACTGACAGGGATTCCAGCCTTCCAGTACTTTACTCAAAATGTGTTTATTTCTGTGCTGCTATTGGAGAGATTCCCTCACTTCTATAGTAAAAAGTTATCTGCAGGACAGGAAGTGAGGGGAATCTCTTTAATGGAGCCCCAGATAGCAGTAGAAACCTGACAGGGATCCTTTATCCTTCCTCACTCTATTTGAAAGTGAAAAAAAAAAGATATGGAATCAATAAGGGCCAAAGTCATTCAAGGTCACATTTATACTTGTGCATTGTGGTAACACATAACAATGCATGGCAAAGCACCTTCATTGTGAATTGCCCCCAATGCATTGTACAGTAGATCCCAATACACAACACACCTCTAGGCACCATAATACACATACCATGCTCTGTGGTGTGCTGCCTTATTAGGAATTGCATGTTTTTTTCCACCATTGTGGTGCATTGACAGCTATTCATAATGAATGAATGTGACCATAATACCTGGTTTTCATGAACATATTTTTATACAAATGCAGTGTAACAGACTGAATGAGTCCTGCACATTATCACACATATCTCCTAAAGACACAGCTCTGTAGATCAGATTTGAAGATTTGATCTTCATATTTCACTTACGCTGAACACATGAGATGTTTAATAAAACTTCCTTTCTTGGTCCAACGTGTCACTACAGAATGTACAGAGAATATCCCTCCTATAATGATGTCTCCATCCTGAGAATACTTGTACTCAAATGTATAATTCCTCATAGTCATATCACAGCGGTGAGCAGAGTTCTGGGTGTCAGATGTGCAGGGGGTAACACACAAAGACAACAACCACAATATTCTAAGTGTATATCTGAAGACAACATGGCCGAGTCTCTGATAGACTCCAATGAGTTCTTCCTCTTCTCCTGACTTCATCATCACTGACATCAGCCCAGGATCCTGACACTGAGTTCATGGCTCAGCTGAAGGCTGTGAGAGTGTCAGGTTTATAAAGAATAATTCTGTTATTTATTACTGATAGACTGGAATATGAATCTGCTTATAGAGTAGGAAAAAAAAAGGCCAAACATAAAATACACAAAATCCATCTTTGTCAGCACTGTAGAAAGTGAAGGTTAAAAAAAAAAACAATATGACATATTGTAGATGCAGTAAAAGTGAGAAGTTTGATGCCCAAGAATGCCATCTGTATTATTATTATTATTATTATTATTATTCATAAAATGAATTTAATATAAATATAGGTGTAGGGATGAGGTTCAGAAATTACCATAGATTTGGGGAGAATCTCTGGGATTCAAAACGTTTGGGAATCACAAAAAATGTCCAGGTTCACCACAAAAATAGAGAACATCCTCTAATGTGGTGCACAAAGAATGGATGAAGGAATGGATGACCTATTGATGAAAAAGTGGGGTTACAGCAGCTCTATTATCAGTGTTGTTAGGGATAGATGACAATTCTTTGTAAAAAGAGATTACTATTTTTTTTTTCATTGGCACATGTCCCCCATGGCAGTGCACAAATCAGAACGTTAGCGTGTTACCGCCAATCTGCCCTTTAAGCTGCCTTTTGTTTGAAGTATGCAACTGGATCATTTGAAAGACTAAGTGCAAGAACAGTGTGCACCTAAACCACTGCCCGTCATTCTCCAAACCCCCTATCCCAACTTAATAAGATAAAAGTTGGCATACACCAGTTAGGCTTATAATCCCTGAATAAAACTATCCTCCTGCTGGACAATTTTACATTGCTGTATCCTCTGCAGTATCCTAATTCCTAATGAGAATTTGAAATCAGTAAAGAAACCTTTCCATGTGAGGCAAGCCAAGGTCTCTATATTGATGTCTGACTTTTTGTGCCTACTACTTTTGACAATAGATCTGTGATCCAGCAGATGGTATTGTAGACATGTTTTTTTATTTGATGTGTATCGGGACAAGGCAATGTCCAAAAGTTGAAATTTTCTACTGCAGATGCAGGCAGAAAATGTATTAATGACAAAATAAAAAAATCTCTCCCTACATAGAATTGTCAGCCATCCCTACAAATTCTGACACACACTGACAATATGGCTGTTGTAAGGCCACCCTTATATAAGAAGAGGTCTGGGTTATCCATTCCTTTACATTATTGGCACTTGTGATGCAGCTGACTAGGGGCAATAAATATGCACTGCATTATAGGTTGCCCGTTATTTCTGTTGGTGAACCTGCAAACTTATCAGCTAAAAGTCTAAAATGTGCAAACTTTGTGAATGCTGGGGAATTGCTGCAAATTCTTTGTAGCAGGGAATCCAAACTTTATAACTATTAACCTGTAATGTCATGAAACCCTGCAGAAACACAGGTATATGGTCAAAAGATGTATAAATAGAATTAACCTTTTCACTACCAGGCCCTGTGCTCCCTTTTTACACTCAGATGGACAGACCTTTTTTCCAATGTTTGCATTGCTTTTTATTTTTCCCTAACAGCTTGTAAAATACCCCACAAATCATATATTTTCTGAAAGCACATAACCAGTAGAATACAAATAAGGTGCTACTGATTTTTAGGGCACAATAATATTTGCGCAAATGTTTATCAAAACAATTTTTTCACAAAAAATACACAGAAATCATTAGTAGCAGATAAAAACACAGCACATTTTACAAAATTCCTACTAAATATAAAAGCCAACCTGTATTAAGTTAATAAATAACCAATATTTGTAAATTTTAAATTGCGCCTTTTTGCAAAATGGTGAAAACTGAACGTACACAAAACTATGAAAAATCAAATTTCTCAAAAAATCTGAAGGTTGTGTTTTCATTTTACACTTACAGCTTTCAGAGTTTGTAAAAGACCCGCCAAACTATATGTTTTCTGAAAGCATAGGACCAGTAGAATGAATGCGTATTTGCAAAAATGTTTACCAAAACAATATTTTTGCTAAAAATGCACTAAAATCATTATTAGCAGGTACAAACACAGCAAATTTGACAAAGTTCCTTCTAAATATAAAAGCTAAACCTGTATTAAGTTAATAAATAACAAATATTAGTACATTTAAAATTTTGCCTTTTTGAGGAATAGTGAAAATGGGGCTTATGCAAAAATGTCTCTAAAAATCTGGAGGTTTCCTTTTTCACTTAGAGCTTTGAGAAATTGCAAAAGACCCCCAAACCATATATTTTCTGAAAGCACATGGCCAGTAGAATAAAAAGAGGGTGCTACTGATTTTTAAGGCACCACAATATTTGTACAAATGTTTATCAAACATAATTTTCACTAAAAATACACTAAAATCTTTAATAGTGGATTTATACATGCCAAATTTTACAAAATTCCTGCTAAATTCCTACTAAATATAAAAGTTAAAACTGTATTGAGTTAATAAATGACTTATATTTGTACAATTAAAATTTCACATTTTTGTGAAATGGTGAAAACTGAAGGTACGCAAAACTGTAAATAAAAACAATTGACTCTAAAAATCCAGAGGTCACCATTTTTCACTTACAGCTTTCAGAATTTGAAAAGACCCCCGAGCCATACATTTTCTGAAAGCACATGACCTGTAGAATAAAAAAGTGCTACAGATTTTTTGGGTCCCGCAATAATTGCGCAAATGTTCATCAAATCGCTATTTTCACTAACAATACACTGAAATCATTAATAGCACACATAAACACAACAAAGCTTACAGAATTCCTGCTAAATTACTACTAAAGCATCATTTACATGTGGCTTACTAAAGTGTACGCCCATGGTGGGCCATGTTTACCTGCACAGGGATGCACAGGTGTTCTGTGCATCCCCGTACAGGCAGTCCTATTTATGCCAATTGGGATGCAATGGCTGCACAGGCATAGCTGTTGTTCCCAATCTGACATCTGTGTGGGCGTGGGTACATGACCCAGAATGCCAACAGTATTGAGCTCAGAGACATGAACCCAGACCTACATAGATGTCAAATTGGGAGCAACGGCTCTGTTTGCACAGTTGCTACACCTGTCCATTTTTCAGGTGGGCCCGATCGGACAATCCATTGTTCTCTATGGAGAGGCTGATGTAAATGAATATGTGTCCGCTTACACCCACCTTCATCTGATCTGAACCACTAAAAACAGATCCCATTCCCCATTCATCTAGCAGACTGGATCAGATGAAATAGACAGGCAGTCCGTTTCCATCCGACCACCCCATAGAAAACAGCGGGCTGTGTCAGTGTCCACATCAGCAAAGTGGACGTGGACCTGTCATCCGCCTGCTCAGCGAGGATCAGCGGACAGATCCCCCCACTGAGCAGGTGGATCTGCTTGATAGAGTCTGCTCCATGTGAAAGGGGCCTTATTCTGTTTTTTTTTATTTTTTACTTTTATATTTTTTACAATTTTATATATATATATATATATATATATATATATATATATATATATATATATATATATATATATATATATATGGGAGTCTTTGGGCAGATATCAGAGGTCTAAACAGATTCCCATATCTCTTTTTTGAGACAGAGAAAGGGACTGAAGAAAGTCACTTTCTCTGCAGCACTTTACATGAAAGAATAAGGAGTCGGTATAGAGATTGTTTTTTGACAATTCCTTTATTAAAAAACAAAAAAACAGTATCCCCGATGTAAATCCATTGACAATCACATTACACGCCGCACCCAAAAAATAAATATAAAATGCTCCCGCCATCCACGAAGGCTGACAGCCTACTGCAGGCTCCGCCTTTGGACAGTTCTTATATACTGTAGGTAAGGGCGGGGACTTCACCCTTGTGACTTCATGGACCACTGAATGCTGTGTCGGTGTTGTCACAAGTGCGTTGATTCCACCAGGTTAAATCACCAGGTGGCCCTGCCCTTACCGATATAACTGTCAAACAGCAGCGCCTGCAGTAGGTGATCGACCTTCATGGATTTTTTGGGTGGGTGGCGTGATTGACAATGGATTTACATTGGGGACACTCTTTTTTATTTTTTAATAAAGGAATTGTCAAAAATTTTCTCTGTGTTTTTTAATTACTTTTTGACAATTTTTGATGCTTTTTGGTGAATAGTTGGGGGTTGTGGGGAAGAAACCCTTGCCCCATCAACATGGGAACAAGGTGCTTTTGGGTTAGGGGGCAGAGTCCCCCCTGCCCCAAAGCACCCACCCCCCCGTGTTGAGGGCATGTGGCCTGGTATGGTTGGGGGGCACACGCTCGTCCCCCGTTTCCTGACCTGCCAGACTGCATGCTCAGATAAGGGTATGGTATGGACTGGGTCGCTCACACAGTTTTTTTGTTACCTATTTTTTTTACCAGAAACATTTTTTTTTATTCAGGTGTCAGCAGGGAAGCCCATTGACAGCTGATATATCATTGGTTGATAGGGACGCCGTGACCGGCTTCCCGGACTTGCTCCTTAACAACCAGGTTTTACTGTGCCCTGATTGGGCAAAGCTTTGCCCAATCAGGGTGCAGAATGCACTGTGCAGAGCACACATGCCAAACACCCTGCAAATGCGGGTGTTGCCATAATGGGGCAAACAGCCAATGTTCGGCCCAAACTCATGTTTGGGCTGAACTGTTCACCCAACTCTACTGAAGGTGGAAAAATGTTATACATTACCCCCACAGAAAATAGTGAGTAAATTTGGAGACTGACAAGGTAAATTATTACAGTTGTATAGAAAAGTAATAAAGCCCCAATGAGCAGATTGCTCATTTTGATTGGCTGTGTAGGAATATTGCATCTGGATGAGTGTCTTAATTCATTTTGCACCACAGCTATTTAGCATTTTTGGTCAGGCCACAATATCTGAGAGAAAAAGGAAGACAACTGCATCTAGAAAGAAAAAAAAAATCAGTGTCTATTTGTTTCAAATTTAAAGAAAAAAGTGTAAAGACTTGCAGCAAAACTTTGAAGCTTTTTTTGGATAGGCTGCAATTTCTGATGGAGAGAGCAAGAAAATGACATGCAGATTTAAAAAAATGAGTGTCCTGCTTTGGAGACTGAAGATGGGAAAAGGTTAGAGATTTACACAACAGATATTAAGGGGGAAGGGAAGGCTTCTATTTCTGAGTGACAGAATGGACATCTTACATCTAGAAATAAAAGTTGGATAATTTTAGTTTTAAATTGGAAAGAATTGTACCACACTTTTCAGGCCTTCATTGGATAAGTGACAATTTATGAGGGAAAGAGTAAACAGATTACATGTGTAATTAAATAAATGGCTTCCTTTTTTACAGACTGAATAAAGGAAAATGTGACAGTTTTGCTGCTAAGCGTGTAATCCTTTTTGGTCAGGCCCCCTTTTCTGAGGGAGAGAGCAAGTAGACTGCAGTTAGAACTAAGAAATGATATTTTATTTTTTTCCAGCAATGAATCAGGGTGGTACATGTTATCAGATTTTAACCACAACTTTTAAGCCTGCTTAGGCAGGATACTATATGCTGGCCATAGAATGAGCAGATTGCATCGGGTGAGTTGTCCTCTGAAACAGCAGTCCCCCACAAGTGTTCAATAGATTATACAATGGCTTTAGGCAAAATGATGCCATGCTGTGTTACAGCTGGTATGTCTAGGGGGCAGGATCCACACTGGGGCAGAGATTCTGTAAGCTCTGCAGGGGCAGGCCGGAGGTGGCACTCTATCTTGTGCCAGGAAAAGTCATGTATGACAACAGCAACAGCCTGTTGTTTGCCCTTCAGCAGGGTAGGTTCCCATATGTGCCTTCTCTGGGACATGTCCCCAACTTGGTGGTGCAGCTATTTCTAGATAGGTACGGTACCCTGACTTATAGGATCTTTTGAAGCAGAATAGAAGAGTTTGTAGCCAACTGATGCCATTCTGCATCCTTTCTGTCTGCCAGCAGAGTTACCCAGTGGGTGATGAATGTTATATAACATCTCTGCCATGACTTGCTGGACCATGTGTCTGTGGTCAGGTGGACCCTTCTGTTGACCCCCATGATGGAGTGACTTATTAATATTACCTTCCACATGATGGTGGGGGGCAGGGATGGTCTTACAGAAGAATAGGGATGAGCCAACATTTTGGTCTGAACTTTGATTTGGACTGACCTGTGGCTGTTTGGGCAATTGGTCAAATATCTGAACCTTTGCCCATTCAGCCTCCTGTTTGGTGAGAGCCGGACATCATATATAGAAGTGGTACTTCTACCACTACTTTACATTTATCCTGGAGTATGGATTTAAGTTTGGCTACTTTTTTGTCTATGGCTTGCTTACAAAATAAAAACTTTTTTGCAAGGCAATATCAGCAATAAAAGTATCAGCAATAAAAGTATTTTTTGTGCTCTAAGAGAAATGATAAATGTATCACTTTGCTATTACAATGTTATTGCTGAATCAATAGGTTCATAGAGAAATGTAAACATTGCTCTGGTCCATAGGTGGGGTACAGGTGTGAGAGAGGAAGTGGTTCAAAAACAAAAGAAAGAGGTTTGGTCTTGGAAATGGAGCCGGTACAAAGAAGGGCAACAAAGCTAAAAAGGGTCTGGAGGATATTAGTTATGAGGAAAGGTTGTGAGCACTGAACTTATTCTCTCTGGAGAAGAGGCGCTTGAGAGAGAATATGATTTCAATGTAGAAATACCGTACTGGTGACCCCACAATAGGGATAAAACTTTTTCGTGGAAGGGAGTTTAGCAAGACACGTGGCCACTCATAAAAATTAGAAGAAAAGAGGTTTAACCTTAAACTATGTAGAGGGTTCTTTACTGTAAGAGCGGCAAGGATGTGGAATTCCCTTTCACAGGCGGTGGTCTCAGTGGGGAGCATCGATAGTTTCAAAAAACTATTAGATAATCACCTGAATGACCGCAACATACAGGGATATACAATGTAATACTGACACATAATCACACACATAGGTTGGACTTGATGGACTTGTGTCTTTTTTAACCTCACCTACAGTACTATGTAAATATGTAACATAACATTTCTTCACAAATAATAATAATAATAATAATAATAATTATAATAATTATTATTATTATTATTATTATTATTGATATTTTATTGAACAGTACATTTAATCTTTAATTATAATATACATTTTTCTTAATATTTTACATGCTAATACAAATTAAATTATTTTGTAATCTTGCATCTATATTTTAAATGTAATATATCCTAAATATCCAGCAAAAGAAACCACTAAACTTTATAACTTTTATTCCTCAGCATTGCTGATCCTGGAAAGCAGTTCTTTAGTAGAGTATTATTAGACATCTTCTTCAGGGAACAGCCGGAGTTTGTTCTATTGGATGAAAGTTTAGAGTCACATTTAGAATGCTGTGACAATATCTCACACATGACAGCAGATTGTAGAGAATAGTAAAGCCGGTGACATCATTCTTCATTATTAGAGTGATTGTAAACCTTCTGTGTGCCGTTCTCCCGGGACTACTGACACCTGAGCTGAGCGCCCCCTAGAGACACCACAAGACCGGCACATGATTACAGTGGTGGGACCGCTCCATTCACAATAGAACAAAAGTCACCAAAGAACAACAAACCTGAGATTTTATTGGATGAAAGTTTCTGCCGGATTCCCCCAGGAAACAGACGCTGAATTTACTGATCACCATCTGCTTTCCAATACAGACTGTCATCATACAAGTCTTACTATGTCTCTTCACTTTAACTATTCATTCACCCACCTAGTTTAGGTGAATAGTAATAAAACGCAAATAAAAAAAGTAAATAATAATAAGATAAATGAATTCAATTATATTTAAATGAAATCAATTAAAGTATAATTAAATTAATATAAATTAAATTGAAAATAAATTTTGGTAACAACAAAATTATTATTTTTTTTTATTTTTAATAACTAGCACTATACAAATAATTGATAAATTGTACAGTGCTGTTTAGTGTGTACATTGCAGCTCTAGTTTATTATTATTTTGAAATTCCAATTATTGATGCTTTTGGACATGAAGCCCCTATAAGATGCAGTACATAATGCAGGTCAACATTTTTCTTTTAAGATTAATTCATCAATAAATAAATAAATAAATAAATATAACAATGTGAGTGGCTTTCTGTGTAGTAAATTGTGCATGGACTAAGCTAAATGACATGTCAGAAAAAACCCTGTACACTATGCTGTCAAAGAAAAAAAATAAGAAACGCAAACAAAAAAATGTATGAGTGTTTATATTACATTTGCTACTGTGTAGCACAAATATTCATGCATGAGTGGTTCAAAATGCTCCATGTATGGTTTACTAGGGTTTTTTCTCCTCTAGTAATGGACAGTGTTCCTTTTGAGAAATTTGACTGGCAAAAGTTATTTACTAATCTATGTTTGCAAATATAAAATGTAAATAATAATAATAATAATAATAATAATAATAATAATAAATAATAAATTAAATGAATTAAAGTATAATTAAGTTAAATGAATTAAAGTATAATTAAACTAATATACATTTTAAAAATACAATTTTAGGAACAACAACATTATTGGTATTATAATTTTTTAATAACTAGCACTATGCAAATAATTTATATTTTTTATTCAAATACTATTATTAATATTATTAAATGTATTAAATAATTATACAGTGCTTTTTAGCGGGTACATTGCAGCTCTAGTTTTCTATTAATGTTGAAATGCCAATTATTGATGCTTTTGAACATTTATCCCCTATAAGATTCAGTACATAATGCAGATCAACGTTTTAGTTAAGATTAATTCATCAATAAATAAATAAATAAATATAACAATGTGAGTGGCTTTCTGTGTAGTGCATACGCTAAGGTAAATGACATGTCAGAAAAAACGCTGTACACTATGATGTCATAAAAAAGATAAAAACACAAACAAAACAAATGTATGAGTGCTTTTCTTACATTGGCTACTTTATAGCACACATATTCAAGCATGAGCGGTTCAAAATGTTCCATGTATGGTTTACTAGAGTTTTTTTGTTACTTACTATGTCTTAAATACCTTAACTATTAATTGACCTATATACAGTAGTTTAGGTGAATAGTAATAACATGCAAAAATAATAATAATAATAATAATAATAATAATAATAATAATAACAATAATAATACATTAAAGAATTTAAAGCATAAGTAAATAAATAAATTAACATATAATTCAACTAATATGAATTAAAAGAATAATTTTAGTAACAATAGTATTATTATTATTATTATTATTATTATTATTATTATTATTATTATTGTATTTTTTTAATAACTAGCACTATGCAAATAATTATTAAGTATTATTAAGCTATTCTTCTTCTTCTTCTTCTTCTTCTTCTTCTTCTTCTTCTTCTTCTTCTTCTTATTATTATTATTATTGTTATTATTATGATTAATGAATTGTGCAGTGCTGTTTAGTGTGAACATTGCAGCTCTGGTTTGCTATTAACATTGAAATTCCAATGATTGATGATTTTGGACATTTTGCCCCTATAAGATGCAGTCCATAATTCAGATCAACATTTTACTTAAAATGGATTAATCAAAAAATAAAAAAATAAATAAAACAACGTGAGTGGCTTTCTGTGTAGTAAATTCTGCACTAAGCTAAATGACATGTCAGAAACAAATTCTGTACATTATGATGTCATAGAAAAAAGCAAAAACAAAACAAAACAAAAAAACAAATACATGAGTGTTTATCATACATTGTCTAGTATACATGCGGGAGCCATGCAATACATTCCATGTATGGTTTACTGGGGATTTTTTTTAACAAATTACATTTTTTACAGTCTCCTCTAGTAATAGACAGGCTTCCTTTTGAGAAATTTGTCTGAAAAAAAATATTACATTTTCAGTAGGATGGAAAGATATAAAAAACTGTATATATACAAACAACAAATAATCTACACATATATTTTCATGATCATCAGGTGTAGAAACATTTATTTTTTGGGGTATTTTGGGTGGTGGGTCATGGTAATGACATAAAAATATACAGCTACAATAAAAAAAGTTATTTTTTATTCCTCACAAGACTGGTCTCAAGCAATTAATTCCATCCTAAAAGCCTCACATTGTGTATTGCATTGGGAAAATATCTACAAGATACTCTATAGATGGTACATGACACCAGTTCGTTTAGCTAAAATTTTCAAAGAACACTCTCCAGATTGTTGGCGCAAATGTGGGCAACCTGGGAACTTGCTCCATATATTATGGCACTGCAAGTCAATAACTAGCTTCTGGAAGTCAATCTTCCGCCTGATCTCAAGAATTACAGGGAACATAACTCAACCGGGTCTGGCATTATTAGGACTTTCTATAGAAAACTTTCCCACTAATTTTAGAACAGTAATTCTTCATATTCTAATTGCAGCAAGAATGTCCATAATGTGCCAATGGAAAAAAGATACAGCTCCTACTATTACAGAAGTTGTTTCTAGAGTATCCTCACAGTGCTCATATGAATACGCTTTTGCTAACACTCATGGAAATAGGGAAACCTTTCATAAAAAATGGGAAATTTGGATTAATACTTATAAACTGACCAATCTCCTTTGAGGTATAAATACACGCTAGTAGGTAATCAAACAGCAAGCAAACCACAGATTACAGATAAATGATGAGGGCTACTAATTGTAGCTAATGGTTGCTATGGATGTAGTAACACGATATTTCTGTTTCTGTAGCTGTTCTGGTTAAGGTTATCCATTTGTTTACTTATTAGTTTATTCTTTAGTTAGATGTAGTTTGTTTCCTACAAGGTCAACACACAAGTATCTAAATCAGACGGATGTCTCTTGAAGCAGGTTTTTGTATGAGAAAGATAATATCCTTAATTCATGAATATGTCTTGGTCTGTATATGATATAACTTTCATTTTTATGACCCTGTAAATGTTTAAAATCAATAAAAATCTAAAACTAAAAAAAAAAAAAAGTTAGTTTTTTTTTTACTATTTATGGTATTTTTTTTACATTTTAAAGCAAAATCAGGAGATATCCATTAACATTTCCCACCAAATGAATCTTTTCTGATAAAAATGCGGTATAATTCCCCTGGATACACTAAGTAGTTGTGATGATATGTACAGAATTACTAACACATACACACACAGATATGAGATTTATTGTAACCCAGGTCATGAATGTGGATGTGGAATTCCCTTCCACAGGTGGTGGTCTCAGCGGGGAGCATCGATAGTTTCAAGAAACTATTAGATAAGCACCTAAATCAACGTAACATACAGGGATATACAATGTAATACTGACACATAATCACACACATAGGTTGGACTTGATGGACTTGTGTCTTTTTTCAACCTCCCCTACTATGTAACTATATAACTATGAAGGGGTCAAAGGGCAACATTATAATGACACAAATCTCTGGAAATAACATTTTTGTGGGATGTCTTATCTCTGCGTGTGACGCTGTGCACCAGGACGACACACTCCTGAAAAAATGAAAATAATTCCTGGTGATAAATGACCTCTAACTTCCTGACTTGGCTTTGTACTGCTCAAAAACAGATCCCCTCAAAACCCAAACCTGTAGGGTCCTGTGGGGTCCTCCTAAATCCAAACCTGTAGGGTCCTATGGGGTCCCCTCAAAACCCAAACCTGTAGGGTCCTGTGGGGTCCCCTCAAAACCCAAACCTGTAGGGTTCTGTGAGATCCCCTCAAAACCCAAACCTGTAGGGTCCTGTGGGGTCCCCTCAAAACCCAAACCTGTAGGGTTCTGTGAGATCCCCTCAAAACCCAAACCTGTAGGATCCTGTGGGGTCCTCTCAAATCCAAATCTGTAGGATCCTGTGGGGACCTCTCAAAACTCAAACCAGTCCATTGAAAGGACAGTACACATTGCTTACTAAACTTGTATATTGTTTCTTTACAAAAAAAACATGGTGTGGGGTCACTGTTAAAATTAATTTTAATGCACTTAATGCCAATATAATATCCAATTTTTCATAAACATTATAAAGGACCGGGTTTCATCGAGTAAACAGATACCAAACGTGTCACCCCTTAAAACTGACTGCATTTGTGGAAAGGTGAAGAGCCATGGAACCTCAAATTGTCCATAGGGGCATTTCAAAAGTGTTTACAGTTAATTTCCATCCTCATGTGTGCACAGGGGGGAGGGGCTGCTTTGTAATTGTTTTACATTTATTTTATTATCTTTTGAATTGTTTAACAATGTTTTTTATTTACCCTTATTGCTTTCACGGGGGCTAACAAGTCCCAATGTGATAGTATGAACAGATGACGGGTTCTCCTTATGGAGACATCAGGGGACTATTAGACCTCTAATATCTCCCCTGCCCCCCACTGCAGCTAATAAAGCACAGACCATGCTTGAGTAGCCCCTTTCCCAGCTATAGAATCCAGGGAATGACAGCTCCACCCCTTGTGGTGATGAAATGCTCATCTCTTCTGGGTTCATTAGTCATGGAGGAGATTTGGTACTGAAAGTCATGTGACCCCCCAGCTCCCTGGAAGAACAGTAGAGCCCAGACGCCATGGTGAATGGAGGCGAGGGGGAGGGGGACTTCCAAGTGTAGTAAAAGTGATCAGACGGCTCTACAGCCACATCGATCAATTTCTCCAAAAAATAGTTACTGGCTGAAAAACTTCTACTGAGATCACAGATAGAGCTGCAGCCATGAAATGGTTAAAGGAATTGTGTATTTATAATGTTTCCATAAAGAGGAATCCTGTCTCCCATCCCCGTCCATGTGATCACAGAAGATATACAGTATGTACTGTAGAAGACAGATGGAAGGGTGGAGCTGTCTATGTATACCCCAGACCAGTGGTGGCCAGTGGAAATTGTTTTGGGGGGCGGCAAACAGTATGCCACCCCCCTCGGTCAGTCGGTCAGTAGTACTTACCCCATCACTGGAAGCTTCCCCTGTCGGCGGCCTCCAGTTCTCCTGCTGTCTACAGGTCATCATGGCTTCCTTTTCCTCCCTCCTCCTCTGCGGCCAATCGGGAGTTTTCTCTTTTCAACCAATTGGAAAACGTGTCTCACACCTGCTTCTGATTGGCCGGATTGAGGATCAGTGTTTCAACAGCGAATATTCATTTGCTCTTGTAACACACCTGGGTGGGCTATTAGACCCTATTAGAGCATCTGGCTCTAATCAGGTGGTTCAAAGAAAACCCCACCGCTGTACTTCATGCGCCCAGTGCCCTGAAAATGGCAGGACCAATGAATAGAGGGTGGCTGCGGCAGCCATGGATAGATTCATGCTATGCATGAATCTATCCATTGCATATAGGGGCGTGGCTTGGAGAGAGGGGTCAGTGCCCGGGTTCCCTTAATGGGTGGGCCACCCCTGCCCTAGATCCTGTGTAAATATCATAGGACCAGTCACCAGTAACTTCCAATGATTGGACATTACCACATTACATTAGTGAAGTTGGGGTGGTCTAGTTTGCATTGTGGGTAATAGCCAATCAGGGGGAACCTTAAAGGAATAGTAAAGTTGTGGTATGTCCTGAGTATATGATTGGATTATATTCCCCTCCATGATTCTCTCATAATGGATTGCTGTGTGTAGCTGGCTCTACTGAATGGTCACCAGGCCTCCTCACTGAGATCAAACAATGTTGCCCCCTTGGTTAGGGGTTCCCATGGTAATGGGGGTTGGGCGCTGGGCTGTCATGTAGAATGATATATTCCTCTATTCCAAGAGTTCCTCTAAGACCTGGTAAAGTCTTTGGAGGAGAGTGAGACTCTGTTGATGTAAAATCTTACAGGAAAGAAAATATTTGATGATCTGGGCACATTATAGGGATTGTGTAGTGCTCCATATATTTCTGTCGTATAGATGAGAAGGTGATCAGGTGGCCTGGGGTGTCTGTAATTTGCTGGATACTTTCTACTCCATTTGGTTACCACTGCCTAAGTACCGGAGACTCTGATCCCGGGGGAAAAGCTGAGGAGGATGTGAGGGGCATTATTGTATAGATAGGGCCTGGGAACTGTAGAATCTTACCCATTTCCCATGATGCAATGAGTGTGTCTCATTGGAGAGTGTTGTGTTCAGTATGGGTAGATAGTTGGTAGGTAGGTGTCTCCAGAGGTATTATGTAATACTCCAAGCAGTGACCACGGCTTGACATATTTTTGAGAAGAGTGTTAGTAAAGTAGGAAGTGTTCACCCAATCCTGTACATGGCGGGTAGGGATGAGCTTCGAGTTCGAGTCGAACTCATGTTCGACTCGAACATCGGCTGTTTGCAAGTTCGCCGAACAGCGAACAATTTGGGGTGTTCGCGGCAAATTCGAATGCCGCGGAACACCCTTTAAAAGTCTATGGGAGAAATGAAAAGTGCTAATTTTAAAGGCTTATATGCAAGGTATTGTCATAAAAAGTGTTTAGGGACCTGGGTCCTGCCCCAGGGGACATGGATCAATGCAAAAAAAAGTTTTAAAAACGGGAGCAGGAGCAGTGATTTTAATAATGCTTAAAGTGAAACAATAAAAGTGTAATATCCCTTTAAATTTTGTATCTGGGGGTGTCTATAGTATGCCTGTAAAGGGGCGCATGTTTCCCGTGTTTAGAACAGTCTGACAGCAAAATGACATTTCAAAGGAAAAAAGTCATTTAAAACTACTCGCGGCTATTGCATTGTCGGTCCGACAATACACATAGAAGTTCATTGATAAAAACGGCATGGGAATTCCCCACAGGGGAACCCCGAACCAAACACATGTAGGTACATTGGGGTATATCCTATGAAAAAATGACACCCCAATACTGAGCACACATGTAGATACAATGGGGTATATCCTATGAATAAATGACACCCCAATACTGAGCACACATGTAGATACAATGGGGTATATCCTATGAATAAATGACACCCCAATACTGAGCACACATGTAGGTACAATGGGGTATATCCTATGAATAAATGACACCCCAATTCTGAGCACACATGTAGGTACAATGGGGTGTATCCTATGAATAAATGACACCCCAATACTGAGCACACATGTAGGTACAATGGGATGTATCCTATGAATAAATGACACCCCAATACTGAACACACATGGAGAATAATTTTTTGTAAATAAATGGCACGTTAATGTTAATTTGTAGGTTTTATAAGGAATGTTGGGGAACCTGTTTATATTGGGGGGTGTAGAGAATATTATTTATTACTGAACACATAGGCACTACATTGTTTGGAGGAATTTTATGTATTTTTTATATAAAATGTTCTTTTCTAATGTTGATTTTTAGATTATAAAATGCCGGTTGTGGGTCCCGTTCAGAATGGGCCCCTAGTGCAAAAATATAAGACTTCTCATATTGGGGGTACAATTCTTTGGGACCTTTTTTTCTGTAAATAAATTGCACTCCAATGTGATTTGTAGATTGTACAATGGATGTTGGGGGTCCTGTGTGAATTGGGAATAATGTTCAAATCATTTATTACTCCATATCTACACACTATTTATTTATTTATTTATTTATTTTCTTGCAAAAAGTTGCCTTTCTAATGTTGATTTCTAGACATGAAAATGCCCATCGGGGTCCTGATTGAAGTGTAAAGAATTGAATATTGTGCACTGAGGTCCTGCAGATCTTTGGGTGATTTCTTTACATATAAATGATGATGTAACGTTGATTTCTAGATCTTAGAATGTATGTTGGGGGTCTTGTTACAAATTTGGGCTCCACTGCAGATAATTTAATATTCTTCACATAAAATACAAACATTTCATATTTTTGTGTTTCAATAAATTCCATTTTAATGTTTGTAGATTGTAAATGGATGTTGGGGGATGGGGTTTAGATTGAGGAGCAAATAATAAAATACTGCAGATGAAGGAACAGAAGATTTTTTATGTTTTTTTCGGAGTAAATGACCCTCTAATGATGATTTATAGATTTTACAATGTCTGTTGGGGGTCCTGGTAAATATTTTCTCTAGTGATCATCATTTAATTTCTCCACATGGAGGTGATAAAAACATTTTGCAGCATTTTTTGTGTGGAATTTAAACTGTAATGTTGATTTTTATATTTTCAGATGGATGTTGGAAGTCCTGTTCATATTAGGAACAATGTATATAGAAGATGTCACCACAGGGGGGCGCTGTGGACAGTGTGAACAGGCTATGCCACGCCCTTTAATTTGATAACATATACTAGGGCTGGGAAAGAATGGACTTTATAGACAAACTTCAAAATGTATAAGAAAATCTATAATTAGAATGATAAGAAGAAGATATTAGACACACATGAGATAACATACATGTAAAAGTGATGAAAGCCTCTCCCTGGTCCACCATCCATCCAGAAACCTGGACTTCAAGGATACAATGGGGGGCCGAGGGAGATTCTGAGTACAGCAAATAACCCAAAGGTAATAGTATAAATGGTGACCTAGACAGGTCAATTCCTAGAGGGGGTCAGAAATGGTCACATAAGACGACTCAGATGAGGTCAGAACTGATTTTATAGATATACGGAGCTTGCTGGACTTCACACCAATAAATGAGCTTCTTTTGGAGCTACATCAATACATATTAGACATGAGCACTGCCCAAAAATGGGTTTGTTTTCATTTTTGTTTCATTCAGAGTTCGAAAATCCAAAATTTTCCAGATTTTCTTTCTTATTTCTGAATTTTTGTATTTCCAATTTTTCAGAAATTTCCAAAATGTTTAATTTATGAATTTTTAAATCTCTAATTTCTGAATTTACACGTTTACTCATTTTTGAATTTACGAATGTATGAATTTTAAAATTTTCGAATTTACCAATTTTCAAATTTCACATTTACAAATTTACAAATTTTCAAATTTTTTGAACTTATGAATTTGCAAATTTATAAATTTAAGAATGTTTAAATTTAAGAATTTATTACTTTTTCAATGTTTGAATTTACAAATTTAGGAATTTTTGAAATTGCCAATTTTCAAATTTCCAATTTATAAATTTATGAATTTTCTAATTTTTATATTTATGAATTTTCAAATTTACAAATTTAAGAATGTTTACCTTTAAGAATTTACAAATTTACTAATTTTTGAATTTACAAATTTACGAATTTTTGAATTTACAAATTTTTTAATTTACAAATTTCCGAATTTCCGAAATTTTTAATTTACAAATTTACAAATGTTTGAATCTCAAATTTCTGAATTTACAAATTTACCAAATTTTGAATTCACGAATGTATGAATTTTCAAATTTAATTTTTTGAATTTCCAATTTACAAATTTACAAATTTTCTAATTTTTGAATTCATGAATTTTCAAATTTACAAATTTAAGAAGGTTTAGATTTTTGAATTTACACATTTATTAATTTTTGAATTTACAAATTTACCAATTTTTGAATTTCCAATTTACAAATTTACGAATTTTCTAATTTTTGAATTTATGAATTTACTAATTTTTGAATTTACAAATTTACACATTTTTGAATTTACGAATTTATGAATTTTTGAATATTCAAATTTATGAATATTCAGAAAAATTTGTTAAACATGTTTTTGTTAATTTGAATATTTCTGAATTAACTAATTTGTTGAAATTTGTTAAAAAAACTACTTCGGAACAAAACCAATTGCTCATGTCTAATACATATTAGAACAACGTCTTTGCTGTCAAGGAGGCAGAACACCTTATTGGACACAGACCCAGATGGAGCAGCAGAACAATACAAAAATAGACCGAGACCAAGATCTATAAAGATATAACTGTGTATGTGAGACAAGTGTCTCTACATCAAAGGCTGAGGGCAAAAAATGCCACGATCATCAACTAATCAAATCTGAATATAAGATACATGGGAGCCAGGAAAATTTCAGAAATTCGGAAATTGGAAATTTAAAAAATTCGGAAATTGGAAAATGTTGCAAATTCGGAAGTTTGGAAATTAAAAATTTCAGAAATTCAAAATTAGGAAATTAGAAAATTTGAAATTTCAAAAATTTGAAAATGCAAAAATTTGGAAATTTGAAAATCCAGTAATAACAATGACAATCTGAAAATCCAAAAGAATGAAAATCTGAAAATTTGAAAACCCGAAAATCTGAAATAATAACTAATAATAAATATTAAATTATAGTTATTAGAATTTCTTTTCAAATTTGACTTCTAGTTAATGTAATGAGCACAAATTTATCCAAAGTTACAAATTATCTGAAATAACAAATGCCATATCTAAACAAAAATTTGTAAATTCATAAATTTGAAAATTTGTAAATTGGAAATTTGAAAATTCGTGAATTTGTCAATAAAAAAATTCGAAAAATTGTAAATTCGTTAATTGGAAATTCGAAAATTGGTAAATTTGAAAAATCGTACATTCATAAATTTGAAATTCAAAAATTGTTACATTTGTAAATATGAAAATTCGAAAAAGATTAGAACATTCATAAATTTGTAAATTTGAAGATTTGCAAAATCGAAATTTAGAAATTGCAAAAATCTGGAAATTTGAAAATTCATAAATTCATAAATTTGACATATGAAAATTCGTAAGTTCGTAAATTTGTAAATAGATAAATTCATAAAATCGTAAATTCAAAAATTTGTAAATTCATAAAATTGAAATTCAAAAATTGGAAAATTGGCAATTTCAAAAATTCGTACATTCGTAAATTTTGAAATAAAAAAGTTGGTAAATTTGTAAATACGGAAATTCAAGAATCGAACATTCATGAATTTGAAAATTCGTAAATAAAAAAATTTAGAAATTTGTCAATTAAAAAATTCAAAAATTTGTAAATTGGAAATTCAAAAATTGGTAAATTTGAAAATTCAAACATTCATAAAATTGAAATCCAAAAATCGGTACATTTGTAAATACGGAAATTCAAGATTTGAAAATTCATAAATTTGAACATTCGTTAATAGAAAAATGTAGAAATTCAAAATTCAATAATCAGGAAAATCGAAATTTGTAAATTTGAAAATTTGTAAATTCAAAAGTTTGTAAATTCAAAAATTCGAAAATTTGCAAATTGGAGATGTGAAAATTCAGAAATTCGTAAATCTGTCAATTAAAAAATTTAATAATGAGTAAATTTGTAAATTGGAAATTCGAAAATTGGTAAATTCATAAATGCAAAAATTTGAACATTCGTACATTCGTAAATTTGAAAAATCAAAAATTCATAAATTAAAAAATTCAAAAATTTGTGAATTCAAAAATTAGAAAATTCATAAATTGGAAATTTGAAAATTGGAAAATGCGAAAATTGGTAAATTCGTACATTGGTAAATTTGAAATCCAAAAATTGGTAAATTTGTAAATTCGTAAATTCAAGATTCTAATGATCATAAAATTAAAGATTCGTAAATTAAAAAAATTTGATTAAAATCCAAAAATCCGGGAATTCAAAAAGTAATACATTCATAAATTTGAAATATGAAGATTTGCAAATTCATAAATTTGAAAATTTGAAAATTAGTAAATTAAAAAATTTGTATATTCGAAAATTTGAAAATTTGTACATTCATAAATTTGAAAATGTGAAAATTCCTAAATTCAAAAATTGGAAAATTTGGAAATTGGAAATTTGAAAATTCAGAAATTCATAAATCCATCAATTCAAAAATTTAAAAATTAGTAAATTCGTAAATTGGAAATTCAAAAATTGGAAAATTCGTAAATGTAAAAATTAGAAAATTCATACATTTGTAAATTAGAAAATTCAAAAATTCAAAAATTTGTAAATTCAAAAATTAGAAAATTCATGAATTGGAAATTTGAAAATTAGTAAATGCGAAAATTGGTAAATTCATACATTGGTAAATTTGAAATCCAAAAATTTGTAAATTTGTAAATTCGTAAATTCAAGATTCAAACGGTCATAAATTTGAAAATTCATAAATAATACAATTTAATTAAAATCCAAAAATCCAGAAATTCAAAAATTCATAAATTCATAAATTTGAAATATGAAGATTCACAAATTCATAAATTTGAACATTAGAAAATTAGTAAATTAAAAAAATTGTATATTAAAAAATTTGAAAATGTATACATTCATAAATTTGAAAATTTGAAAATTCGTAAATTCAAAAATTTGAAAATTTGGAAATTGGAAATTTGAAAATTCAGAAATTCATGAATCCGTCAATTCAAAAATTAAAAATTTGTAAATTTGTAAATTGGAAATTCAAAAATTGGCAATTTCATAAATGCAAAAATTTGAAAATTTTGACATTCGTAAATTTGAAAATTCAAAAATTCATAAATTTAAAAATTCAAAAATTTGTGAATTCAAAAATTAGAAAATTCATAAATTGGAAATTTGAAAATTGGCAAATGCGAAAATTGGTAAATTTGTACATTCATAAATTTGAAATCCAAAAATTGGTAAATTTGTAAATTCGTAAATTCAAGATTCGAACGATCATAAATTTGAAAAGTAGAAAATTAGTAAATTCAAAAATGCGTAAATTCTAAAATCTGAAAATTTGTACATTCATAAATTTGAAAAATTCATAAATTTGAAAATTTGAAAATCTGTAAATTCCAAAATCTGTAAATTCCAAAATCTGTAAATTCCAAAATTTGAAAATTCGTAAGTTTGTCAATTCAAAAAATGTGTGAAACTTTTATACACCGTGGCCACATAGAGAGGCCCAACATTGAAGGAGCACCCTCAGGTGTTCTAGGGGCATAAATGTCAAATCTAATTTGACTACCTCTTACCCTTTGAGGCACTGTAGTGGCATGGATGAGCCATGGATGTGGATGGCTGGGTATGGATGACTTTCATCAGCAGGAGGAAGGAGGTCCTGATTCCCCTATATACATCTTCAGTTATCACTGGTAGACATGGGCACTGCTGAAAAAATGTGTTTATTTTTGTTTTCGTTTCATTCAATTTTTATTTGTTTGTTTTTCAAGTCATTCATTATAATTGCAATTCTAAAATTCGTAAATATGAAAATTTGGAAAATTCTTAAGTTTGTAAATTAAAAAATCAGAAGATCCAAAAATAAGAAAGAAAATTTGAAAATTTGAAAGAACGAAATTCTAAAATTCTAAATAACAACTAACTATTAAATTATAGGTATTGGAATTTCCGAATTTTTGAATTTCCGAATGTATTAATATTCAAATTTACGAATATTCGAAAAAAAAACATACACCAGGTTTTCGTTAATTCGGATGCTACTGAACAAATGTGTCAAAATTCATTAAAAAATGAATTCGGAACGAAACGAATTGTCTAATCACTGGAGGGATCACCAGCAGGAAGAAGCAGGTCCGGCAACTTTCCATCATTTTTTTCCATTGATCTGCGGTTTTATGACCATTCAGAGCCTGCCGGTAATCACCGCTCCATATCTGTTCACATGGACCCGGAAGTAAGCTCCCCTGCTTGTTCCTGTTCCTCCGCTCTGGACTGATCAGTCTCGTCTTATTTCCCCGACCATCGGGAATGGAGTGGGCCATTCCTGCTCTTCCTGGGCTTGGAACTTACATCTTGAAGCATTTGGGCTCCCCTCCACCTTCCTCCACCTGGATATTTGGCAAGTTGAGATTGGGAACCTCACCTGCATTGTCCGGACATGTCATCCCTGCTCCAACCCAGTATCAGGGTGTGTGATGGCCTACCATCCCTTTTTCATTGGCTGTTTTTTGTGCAGGCTGATACTTTCATTAAGAAATTTGTTGATAAAGGGTACCAAAAAGAGCCCCTCATGAGGCAGAAGATGGAGGTAGGAGGTTTAGATCGAGATTCCTTATTGAGAAAGAAAGAGAAAGACAACAACCCCTCCGGGATGGATGTGGCCTTCATCACTGGATTCAACAACCAATATCGTTCGGTTCAACACATCATCAGGAAATATTGGCTGATTCTGAAATCAGAGAGAGTCCTAGCAAAGATACTCTCAAAGAAGCCAAGATTTATTTATAAAAAGGCCCCTAACCTGAGAAACCAGCTGGTACAC
This sequence comes from Aquarana catesbeiana, assembly GCF_042186555.1. NCBI lineage: Eukaryota > Metazoa > Chordata > Amphibia > Anura > Ranidae > Aquarana > Aquarana catesbeiana. The sequence goes on along the minus strand of NC_133324.1, from coordinate 7,780,955 downwards.
AATGTGATCGATCCACCCAAGACTATAAGACTGTTCCCTGAGATGAAAGACTTCTATAGATGCCAAAAATGTCTGTCTTGCCATGTGAGCAAAAAACAGCCAAGGAAAAAGATGTCATTCAAATCTAGATCTTAGAAGGAGTACCAAAAAAGGGAATTGATCACCTGTGACAGTACTCATGTCACATATGTGATCGAATGTCCCTGTCGATTACAATATATAGGAAGAACCACTAGGCCCCTCTTTGTCAGAATCAGAGAACATATAAATAATATTAAAAAAGGTTTTCCAAAACACAACCTTTCTAGGCATTTTGATGAGTTCCACAAAAGAGACCCCACAGGGTTAATCTTTTACGGCATAGATATGATTAAAGATCACTGGAGGGGCGCAAATAAAAGAATAAAAGTGTCCCAGAATGAATCTAAGTGGATATATCGCCTAGGGAGTCTGGTCCCTGGAGGGTTGAATGTGGACATTGATCTGAACTGTTTCTTATCTAATTTAAAAAAAAATGGTTTTTAGTCACTATATGAGTCCTTGTCCTTAACTTTTATACTCATACATAACTTTGGACTTTTATACTTTTACATAATTGTGGATATACCTCAATTCAGTACATACAAATTTAGTACTGCTTCTTCACACTGATTTCTAATTCCTCATACTGATTTCCAATTCCTTATTCACTCACTTTATATAGAGTATGAGCCGTTACACTCTTATATATACCTACTACAATAGAGATAGGTATCTGCCTCTTCTCGATTTATTTTTTCTATATTTATTTTTTACATTTATTTTAATTTATTATTATTTTCATTTTTCTTTATTTTTATTTTTATTTTCAATTAAATTTTTATTTTTATTTTTAATTTCATTATTATTATTATTATTTTAATCTTGGAATCTCTTGGGAATACTAGAATATATCTCCTCATGATATACTTATATTTAATAAATTCGATAGATATCCTATTTGTAATTAATTACCTTTTAACATTTTGCATAATTTTACCAGATAATATCTGGATTGTATAAGATTTCTCATCGCTGCCATTCTTTATATCTTTTTTGCACCATACCACTAGATGGCACCTACGGTGATTTGATATTGTACTTTTACATAGAGATACCCCTCCCTAATCTAATGGGATCAAGAGAATAACAATACCTGAGTTATATCTCCCTGGCGATCTATTCGGCATATTCTAATTGGCTCCGCTTACTGCTTGTCTGCAGTATTCAGCGGGGGATTGGTTGCAGCAATGAGTACACCCAAGATAAAAGACGTTGGGAGTGTCAAGATGGCAGCGCCTCCGATGACGTCCGTATGACGAAACACGTAAGCGGGACTATCTTGACACGCACAATGTCACATCCGGGTATCGTGGTTCTGGAAAGTCAACCGGTGGAACGCAAGCGGCGATCCTAGGCAGCATTGCTCCCCCGTGTCGTTTGGAGAGATAGAGAGCCTGCGAGCTCCCTCTCCTATTTTTTAACCTTTATTTTATTAAGTCTACTTCCTTGGATACATTAATACATATTTTTTATAATAAACGAATTAAACGAAGTCACGCTATGTGGACTATTTTTATCTTCGTTTTATAAAATATATCATGTGGATGTCCTGCCGGGATCCCCATTGAAATAGGAGCCAGTGAAGTTCCTTTCCTCCCTCCCTCCTTCCCTGCGGGTGGATGACCCTAGATCGGGCTACTGTGATCCGGAAGGATATCGGCACCTGGGGAATACCATCTTACGCTCGCACCCCTGCAGGGGTAGGGCGCTCCGGTGAGTGCAATCACATAAGGGGGATATTGCCATTAATCACTGCACTTCTTTATCTATATTCCACTGCAAAGAAGATATTCAAACATATCGGAAGAAACGTCACGTCACCTTTATAAACATTTTGTTTTTGCTTTTACACATTATATACGCTTTTAATTGATACACAGCAAGTTGATGAATTGTATTTTTACTTTCTGTTTTTGATTGCATATTTATTTTTATTGCACAGTGTTTCATATACCAAGACATATATTCAGTATATTTTTGCACCTGTCACTTTGGATCTCCAAACCGAAGGACTAATTTATATGAGACGTATAAGCACATGTCACTTTAGTTTTCTATGTTTTTTTCAGTTTTTTTACTTATATGGTATAGTGATTGTGTTATCATTATTTGCATATTGTTTACAAATTTCTCTTGCACCATTTGGCACTTATCACTTTATATTCACAACTAAAAATTATCGCATTGATACACTTGATTATTTTTAACTCTAGCACCTGTCACTTTATAACTTCAAGAAGACTAATCATTACATTGATACACCTGTCACTTTATATTTTTAAGGAGAATAATCATACTCCTTTTTTCTATAACAGCGCCACTCCCTATCTATCTAGTTTTTTCATACATTCTTTCTATATTATTCTATTCTATTATATTCAAAATTCGAAATTTGAGTTTCTAAATTCAAGTCACCTATATATTTTTATATTTTATTCTATTCTATTTGAAATTTGAATTTCAGAAGAAGGCTATATTCTTTTGATTCTATTCGATCTGATTTTCTAAATTAGATTTTTGGAAGGTGGTTTTGACTCTATTCTATTCAATTCAAAATTCAAATTTTGAACGAAAGCTATATTCTTTCTACTTTATTCAGGTTAATTATTTTCTAAATTAAAATTTCGGAAGATGGTTATATTCTTTCTATTTCATTCAATTCTATTCTTTTCTATTCAAAATTCCTATTTCAAAATGTGAATTTCTGAAGACGGCTTTTATTTATTATTTTATATTTGAAATGCAAATTTCAGAAAATGGTTATATTCTTTCTGTTTTATTCTATTCTATTCAAAATTCTAATTTGGGAGGATGGCTATATTCTTTATCTTTTATTCTATTCTGTTCAAAATGTTGTTCTACTCCTCTCTATTTTAATCTATTCAAATTTAGATTTTCGGAAGACAGCTACCATATTTTTTGCTCCATAAGAGGTACCTGACTATAAGACGCACCTAGGTTTTAGAGGAGGAAAACAAGAAAAAAAAAAATTCTGAAACCAAATGGTGTACCAAAATATTTACCAGTGCCCATGAAATGCAGCCTGACTTGTGTCCATTAAATGCAGCCTGCCCTGTGTCTGGTGACTGGCGAGGACGTCATCACAGTCACCTCTCCACCTCTCACTCAGAAGACAGAGCAGCCCGAGCGGCAGTACTCCATTCGGCCACTTGGGCTGCTCTGTTTTCTGTCTTCTTTGAGTGACAGGAGATCACCCGAAGCTCGTGGGAGACGGCCGCCCTGTATTGTGACATGGCGGCGGCGGCATTTCTCCCCATTTTTTGGGGGGGAGTGCGTCTTATGGACCAAAAAATACACTATCTTATTTTCATATAATTTAATTCTATTCAAAATGTGAAATTCAAGTATTGGAAGACAGTTATATTCTTTTATTTTATTCTATTCTTATCTATTGTCTATTCTATTCTATTCTATTTTATCTATTCTAATCTGTTCTTTTTTTATTTTTTTATTCTTTTATTTTCTATTATATTCTGTTTTATGCTATTCTTTTATATTCTATTTGATTCTTTATATATTTTTTTATTCTATTCTATCTTATCATATTCTATTATATTCTTTTATTTTCCATTCTATTCTGTTTTATTCTTTTCTATTCTGTTCTATTCTATTCTTTTATATTCTGTTCTATTTTATTCTGTTTTATTCTATTATATCATTTTATAGAATACTGTATTTTATTCAGCTTTATTCTATTCTTTTCTATTCCGTTCTATTATATAAAGAAGCCCAAGTAGGAATCATCATAGTTTTTTTCTTTTAAACCTTATTATTACTTTGGTTTACAAATGTTGGGAAATTATCACCGTCCGAGATAAAAAGTGATAATTCTTATATATTTTGATTGGATGAATTAGAAAACAGATGATAAAGGGGCTTGTTAGATAAAGTTTTGAAGACATTTCACAATAAAGATTTATACACAGGGGAATATATTTGCCTACAATGGAGGGAGGTGTCTGATGGTCATGATGTCTCATAACTTCTCCACAAAGTGCGGTAGAAGAATGAAAATGACACCACATGGAAGTATATAAATGTATCTTCACTGTGAGACTAAAGATTATTACCTGACTGTCATTTATTCTTCTTTTATTACAAGGAACATTTGTCTTGGTCAGATCTACACCTCATACAGTTACATCTGGTGACTTGTGAAAGTGTCATTGCCTAACATTTCCAAGGAAAAGTTGTGTGATATTTTCCCTCAGACGCCAGATTAGAAATGTGCAATTTTTTTCCTTTCAAATTTGTTTTTTAACGAATTAACGAAAACTCATTTAACAAATTTTTCAAAATATTCGTAAATTATAATATTTTAAAATTCGTAAATTCAAAAATTTGGAAATTTGAAAATTCAGAAAATCGGAAAGTTGAAATTGAAAATGTGAAAATCCAAAAACCCAAAAATTTGAAAATCTATAATAATAACCAACTAATAATAACTTAACTACTACTAAATATTAAATTATAGGTATTGAAATATCCTTTTAAATTTGGCTGTTAGTGAATGTAATGAATACAAATTTATCCGAATTTATGAATTAACCGAAAGAATGGAATGTAACTAATTAAAAATAATAATAAATAACAATAATAATAATAAACATGTTTTATTATTATTATTATTATTATTATTATTATTATTACTAGTTCATATTTGCTACGTTCACTAACAGCCAAATTTGAAAGGACATTCCAATACCTGTAATTTAACAGTTAGTTATTATTAATTTTTTTTATTTTCTTTCTTATTTTCTAATTTTCTAATTATGAATTTTCTAATTTATACATTTTTTAATTTATACATTTTCTCATTTATGAATTTTCAAATTTTCTAATTTATGAATTTTTGAATATTCTAATTTACGAATTTTCTCTGTTTCTAATTTATGAATTTTCGAATGTATGAATTTTCTAATTTTCTAATTTATGAATTTTCTAATTTTCTAACTTGTGAATTTTTGAATGTATGAATTGTTGAATTTATGAATTTTCAAATTTTCAAGTTTATGAATTTACTAATTTTCTTATTTATGAATTTTCAAATTTTCTAATTTAGGAATTTTCTAATTCATTCATTTTCTAATTTTCTAATTTAGGAATTTTTGAATTTTCTAATTTATGAATTTTTGAATTTATGAGTTTTTTAATATTCTAATTTATGAATTTTCTATTTTTCTAATTTATGAATTTTCGAATTTTCGAATTTATGAATTTTCAAATTTATGAATTTTCAAATTTTATTTTTCTAATTTATGAATTTTTGAATTTATGAATTTTTGAATATTCTAATTTGTTAATTTTCAAATTTTCTAATTTTTGAATTTATGAATTTTCTAATTTTTTAATTTATGAATTTTCGAATTTATGAATTTTTGAATTTTCTAATTTATGATTTTTTTTTTATTTCGATCGTGGCAGTATGATGAGGCAGTTATGATGGGGCAATTTTGATTGTAGTAGTATAATGAGGTAATTTTTTTGGGGGGAAATAGCATGGGGCAGTATTGATGGGGCAACTTCTGCAAAAGGTAATTACTTTTTAAACAATGCTAATTGTAAATGATATCCCTCTTTCTGGGCAGATTGTGTGTATATATATATATATATATATATATATATATTTATAAACAAGGGATATCATTTACAATTATCATCTTTTTAAAGTAATTTCCTTTTGCAGAGATTTTTATATGGTTTTTTTGTTTTTTTTGTAGATTTCTAATCTTTGTAAATGTTGATGAACTTCCTGGAGGGGTGGTTCCAATAGTTAAGGGGCGGCAACTTCCTCTGGCACCGCTGTTGCTATGGAAACCCGACCTACAACCTATTACACGGCTTGTGCTGCTGTGAGCATGTGCGAGATCTGGAGGTGCATGCTGGGTAACCATGGAATACAGGAAGAGATCCACTGATCAGATTTATTAATCTAAAATGTGACCACCCACTTCCCCCATAATTCCGCTTCCCTAATCCCAGCCTCTCCACCTCCCTCAGCTCCTATTATTCTAAAATGCCCCCCCTCTTCTTTCCTATCCCCTTCATCCTCCTTCTTTCCCTCCAGTGCTGATTACCTCCCCCCACACCCAATTAAACCCCCCCTGCAAACCCAATCCCCTGCAGTTACCCTCAGAAGCCGGCTTCCCTTCTCTACCACTCCCGCTGGCTTCAAGTGCTGCAGGGGCTTAGAGGGGATCACAGTGTGTCCCCCTTATGACATTGTCACCCCCCACAATGACCCCTGCACCTCCGATCCATCCCTGCTCCAGAGGCATCCCTCCTTCCCCTCCTGCCGCCTGCAGCTTCTGTCTGCACTGAGCGCCAGCAAGCTGACAGGTTGGAGAGCATGGGGGAAGGGGGGGCGGTGCAGCAGTGGGTCAGTTTGGGGCTTGATAAACATGTGTTTACCAGCCCCCTCCCTCTAGTACAGTGGACACAGTCAGTGACCACTATCAATCATTCCTGTGTCCACTGACAGCTGAACATAGTAAACCGAGTGTTAATTCATGTAATATTCTGCAGAGAAAGGGATTATCTTCAGTCCCTTTCTCTATCTCAAAAAAGAGATATGGAGATCTGTGTAGACCTCTGATATCTCACCAAAGACTCCACACCCATATATATATATATATATATATATATATATATATATATATATATATATATATATATATTGCATCTGTGAGAATCTGTCCGCTGATCCTCACTGAGCAGGCAGATGACAGGTCCGCTTCCACTCTGCTGATGCAACAAGACACAGCCGGCTTTTCTCTATAGGGCAGTCAGATGGAAACGAACCGCCTGTCTATTTCCATCTGATCTGGTCTGCTAGATGGATGGGGAATGGGATACCTGTCCATCTGTTTTTAGCAGATTGGATCAGATGCAGGCAGTTGTAAATGAACACATGTTCATTTACATCAACCTCATCATAAAGAACAATGGGTGGTCTGATCGGGCCCATCCGAAAAAAATGGACGGGCAGACCCGATCAGTCTGCTTGTGTAAAAGGGGACTAAGGCCTTGTTCACACAGGGCATACACAGTGTACACCCCTGCAAGGCTGTATTTACATGTACAGGGATGCACAGGTGTTCCCTATATCCCTGTGCAGGCAGTCCCATCAATGTCATTTGGGATGTAACAATTGTGTGAACAGAGCCATTGCTCCCAAATCGACATCCATGTAGTTCCAGGTTCATGTCCCTGAGCTCACACTGTCTACATTCAGGGTCATGTACCCACACCCACACGGATGTCATATTGGGAGTAGAAGCTATGCCTGTGCAGCCATTGCATCCCAATTGACATAAATGGGACTGCCTGTGAGGGTAAACATAGCCCTCCATAGGCGTACACTTTAGTATGCCACATGTGAATGATGATTTAGTAGCAATTTAGCAGGAATTTTGTAAGTTATGTTGTGTGCACTATTAATGAGTTTAGTGTATTGTTAGTGAAAATAGCGATTTGATGAACATTTGGGCAATTATTGCGGGGGGCCCAAAAAATCGGTAGCACTTTTTTTATTCTACTGGTCATGTGCTTTCAGAAAATGTATGGTTTGGGGGGTCTATTCAAATTCTGAAAGCTGTAAGTGAAAAATGGTAACCTCTAGATTTTTAGAGTAAATTGTTTATATTTACAGTTTTGCGTACCTTTAGTTTTCACCTTTTCACAACAACAATTTAAAATGTACACATATTTGTTATTAATTAAATCAATACAGTTTTAACTTTTATGTTTAGTAGAAATTTAGCAGGAATTTTGTACATTTTACCATGTATGAATCCACTATTAATGATTTAAGTGTATTTTTTGTGAAAATATTGTGTGATAAACATTTGTGCAAATATTGCGGTGCTTTAAAAATCAGTAGCACCTTTTTTTTACTCTATTTGCCATGTGCTTTCAGAAAATGTATGGTTTGGGGGTCTTTTACAAACTCTGAAAGCAGTAAGTGAAAAAAGAAAACCTCCAGATTTTTTGAGAAATTTTTGTGTAAGTCCAATTTTCACTATTTCTCAAAAAGGCAACATTTTTAAATTACAAAAATTTGTTATTTATTAACTAAATTCAGGTTTAGCTTTTATATGTAGAAGGAACTTATCATGAATGTTGTAAAATGTGGTGTGTTCGTATCTGCTAATAATGATTTTAGTGCATTTTTAACAAAAATATTGATTTGGTAAACATTTTCGCAAACATTGCGGGGCCTTAAAAATCAGTAGCACCTTCCTTTTATTCTACTGGTCCTATCCTTTCAGAAAATGTATTGTTTGGGGGGTCTTTTACAAATTCTAAAAGCTGTAAGTGAAAAATGAAAACCTCCAGATTTTTAGAAAAATTTGGTTATTTATAGTTCTGTGTACATTTCACCATTTCTCAAAAAGGTGAAATTTAAAATTTACAAATATTTATTATTGAATAACTCAATACAGGTTGGGTTTTTAAATTTAGTAGGAATTTAGCAGGAATTTTGTAAAATTTTCTGTGTTTCTGCTAATAATTATTTTAGTGTCTTTTTAGCAAAAATATTGCTTTGTAAACATTTGCGCAAATATCGTGGAGCCTTAGAAGTCAAATCAGTAGCCCATTCCTTTTATTCTACTGGTGCTATGCTTTCAGAAAATATATGGTTTAGTGGGTCTTTTACAAACTCTGAAAGCTGTAAAGGAAAAATGAAAACCTTCAGATTTTTAGAGAAATGTGGTTATTTACATTTTTGCGTATGTTAAATGTTCACCATTTTGCAAAAGGCTATAATTTAAAAATTACAAATATTTGTTATTTATTAACTCAATACAGGTTTAGCTTTTATATTTAGTAGGAATTTAGCAGGGATTTTTGTAAAATCTGCTGTGTTTACATCCTCGAATAATGATTTTAGAGAATTTTTAACAAATAGATTGTTTTGATAAACATTTGAGCAAATATCGAAAAGCGCTAAAATCAGTAGCACTTTCTTTTTATTCTACAGGTCATGTGCATTCAGAAAATATATGGTTTGGGGGGTCTTTAACAAACCCTGAAAGCTGTAAGTGAAAAATTAAACTTCTACATTTTTATAGAGAAATTTGGATATTTACATTATTATTATTATTATTATACATGATTTATACAGTGCCAACAGTTTATGCAGCACTTTACAATGTAGAGGGGGAACAGCACAATTACAGTACAGTTCAATACAGAAGGGACAGGAGGGCCCCGCTCGTAGAGCTTACATTCTATAGGGAGGGGGTGGTGGTACAAAAGGTAATAGATGTGGGGAATGTTTTTTTCAAATAATTTTTATTGAAAAAGTTTTTTTTTTTTAACAAAGTTACATAAATGCAGTCATACAAAATTATATTAAGGAAAATCTTGTTACAACTGTAAAATCGAACAATAGTAACAATTAAATAATTCTATAACATTTCTTTATTGTAGCTTGATTTGTGTTACTTTTACTGATATGATGTATACGAGAGATATAGATAATGATACGAGTCTCATAGACGAAGAAAAAATGAAGATGAAAAATAGATGGAGAGGGGAGGGATCCTCTGGGCACCCCAATGGGATCAAACTGTGCTCACAGAAGATCCTCCCCCCATTTGTTGTATATTAAGCAAGTCATTAAACAATCTAGGTAACTGTTAGGGCAACTCGAAAAGTACAGATATGTATTGGTTTACATAGATTACCAGCTACAAATAGTCTGATTACTTAGAAAATAAAAATTTACAAAGAATAATTGGAAGAGAGAAACAGTTTCCATGGAGACCAGTTATTTTCAAATCTTAATGAGTTTCCATCCCTGTGCGCCAAAATTTTTTCGTATTCTGTTATAGTGTTAATTTTTATTTTTATGTCCCTAGCAGTAGGTACATCAATAGATTTCTACCTATATACCAATTCCATTCTTGCTGCCAGCAAGACGTGTGTTGCAATACATCTGTGTTCAGGTTTATATTGATTCATATTTATCCCTAGAATAGCTTGTTCTATCTTTAGAACCACCGTGCAATCAGTTAACTTAGAGAGCATATCATAAACTTTCCACCAAAATTTTTTAACCTCTGGGCATGACCATAACATATGGGCTAGGGTCCCTACTTGTCCACACCCTCTCCAACATAAATTTGAATTATCTTTAGAAAATTTTGCTGTAATATACGGGGTATAGTACCATCTTAGCATGAGTTTTTGTGTTAGTTCTTCATAGTTGGCACATCTTGAAAATTTACGATTGTTAGTAATCGCTTGTTTCCACTGGAGATCTGTGAATTCTGTGCCTATTTCTTTTTCCCATTTGATAATTTGTTTATTTTTTGTAAAGGCATCTTTAGAGTGAAGTGAGTTATAAATCACTTTTATTCCTTTCATATTGGGGTTTTTGGATTGGAGAAAGGTCCATACTTTTTCTACTATAGATATATGTGTGGCCTTTGTTGTTTGGAGGTATGAAGAAATCTGGGTGTACGTTAAAAATTCAGAGTTTGGAAGATTAAATTTCTGTTGTATTGTGCTAAATGGTAGCAGCTTATTGCCACACATGATATCTGTTAAGTTCAGTATTTTTTTCTTAGTCCAGTTGTGAAGATTAATGTTAGGAATTGTCCAATGTAGTGTATCTAAGGGAATGGGTACATTTGTTGATGGGTAAAAATCGTTCCCAGTTATACAGATCGCCTCCCCGGATTGTATTAATGCTTGTATTGTTAGTGGGAGGGGTCTTTTACTCTGTTTATTCACTGTGGCTGCAATTAGAAATGACAATGGTGATAATTTGTTTAAACGTGATGTTTCTAAATGACACCAGGGTTTTGTATTAGGGGTAAAGAACCAGTTTTTGAGTTGGTCCAGGACTGCTGCTGTGTGATAGTCTTTCAGTATTGGTAAACCCATGCCCCCTACTATTTTATTTTTGGTTTGAATTTCAGGGGAGCACCTTGGTCTTTTTCCCGCCCATACAAAGTTGGATAATTGTTTTTGCATTAACCTAAAGAATGATGCTGGGACTGGTATTGGTAGAACTCTGAAGACATATATTAATTTAGGTAAAATTAGCATTTTGTACGCTGCTAATCAGCCTAGCCAGGTCAAGTGGTGTTTTCCAAGTCTGGATAATTCTGGTTGGAAGGAGGAAAGTAATGGGGTATTGTTAATGTTGTATGTTTTCGATACTGGGTAAGTAAGTTTGATACCTAAGTAGTTAATTGATTCGTTTGTCCAAGGATATGGTAGGGAGTTTTTGAGGTGATTTTCGAGTTTGTTATGTATATGTATTCCTAGTATGCTGGACTTAGATGCATTAACTTTATAATAAGATACCCTGCTGAATTGAGCAAGGACATCATGTGCTAAAGGTAATGATCTAGCTGGGTTTGATAAAGATAAGATGACATCGTCTGCAAATAATGAGATCTTGTGGTGGCGGTCTTGTGATTTAATACCATGTATGGATGAGTGGGATCTTATCTTTTCTGCTAGTGGTTCCATAAGCATGGTAAAAATTATGGGGGACAAAGGGCACCCCTGTCTTGTCCCATTTGTAATGGGAAATGGCTTAGAGAACATACCTTCTGTGTATACAAATGCGGAGGGTGAAGAATATAAAGCCATTATGGCCTTTTGCAATGGGCCGACAATTCCAAACTTTTCCATAACTTTGGATAAGTACCCCCAGTGCACCCTATCAAAGGCCTTCTCTGCATCCAAGGTCAGAAGCAGAGAAGGCTCTTTGTTTTCCTCCACCAAATGAAGAAGGTTTAACATTCTTCTGGTGGCATCTGTGGTTTGGCGACCCATTACAAACCCCACCTGGTCATAGTTTATCAGTTTGGGTAAAATACTTGACAATCTATTCGCTATCAATTTGGCGTGTAGTTTAACATCTACGTTTAATAAAGATATTGGCCGAAAGTTCTGTGGGAGATTCGGCTCTTTGCCTGGTTTAGGGAGAGTTATGATTGTAGCTGTAAGCATTTCTGGGGGAAATTTTGCCGTGCTTGTTGCAGCTTCAAAAACAGGAAGTAGGTGAGGGGTTAGGATGGAGGAGAACATCTGATAATATTCTGAGGAATAACCGTCTGGGCCTGGAGCTTTGTTGCGGGGGAGGTGTTTGATAGCATTTTTTATTTCTTGTAATGTAAATGGTTGGTTTATACATGATAAATCTTCTTGTGGTATTTTAGGGAGATGTATTGTTTCCAAAAATTCTAGTATCAGCGCGTCATTGGACTGATAGGTGTCTGGGTCTTTTTTAAGGTTATATAATTGTTCGTAATAATCGCTAAAAGCATCAGCTATTTCTTGTGGGTTGTTAACTTTTCTGTTAGATTTGGGGTTGAGGAGGTATGAAATTTTTTGTTTAATGATTTTTTCTTTTAATTGTGTAGCTAACAGCTTTCCTGCTTTATTCCCGTATCTATATGTCTGAGCTTTTAAAGATCTCAATTGGTGGTTATGGCTTGATATTAGAAGTGTTCGCAGTTCCTGCCTGGTCTTAAACAATGCTGCTCTTACGTTTTGTGTGGATTGCTGTTTGTTTGTATTTTCTAACTGTTGGAGTTTAGCTAATATGGCATTCAGCTTTTTGGATCTCTGTCTCCTTGCTCTGGCACTCATCTGTATAAGCAAACCTTTCACGTAAACCTTATGTGCGTTCCATAATGTGAAGGGATCGCTCACCGAGGGGGCGTTGATGGCAAAAAATTATTTAAGTGCTTTTTCAATTTTCGTTAGATTTTGTGGTTGAGATAGTGTGAAAATATAATTGCGCCATCTGTTAGCCCTGGTCTCGGCGCAGCGATTCCCCACGATTACAGTTATCGGAGCATGGTCCGACCATGTAATACAGTGCAGATCTGATTTTGTGATCTGTTGCAGGATAAATGTATCTACCAAAAACAGGTCTATTCGAGAATACGTATGGTGAACATTAGTGTAAGATGTAAAATCCTTTTCGGAGGAATGTTGGCATCTCCACACATCATACAAACCCGAGGATGAGATGAAACCATTCAGGGTTGATCTGCTTCTTGAATGTTTGGTCTGGCTAGAAACATCTAATTCTCTGTTGGGGGCAGCATTAAAGTCTCCACACATGATGATATGACCTTGTTTCATTGATGAAACTTTTTTCCATACTTTTTTAGAAATGATAGTTGTTTGGAGTTTGGAAGGTATATATTCACTAAGGTGAATTTTTTGCAGTTAAGTTCACATACTAAGACTATGAATCTACCTGAGTCGTCCAAATGTACATCCAGAATTTTAAATTGTATTGTGTCCTTAATAGCTATGGCAACGCCCCTTTTTTTGATGAATAATTTGCTTGAAAAACGTGGGGAAACTGGCGATTTTGAAAAGTAGGTGATTTGGTTGCAGCAAAATGGGTTTCTTGGAAGCATATTACATCACAGTGAAGATTTTTGGCCTCTTTCCAGACCATTTGCCGTTTATATGGGCTGTTTAACCCCTTAACATTGAGGGATACAATTTTGATTGGCATGATGAGGCTTTCGGTTGTTTTTAGTTATAAACAGTGATAAATAGTATAGATTCTGGTTACCTTGAGTCCAGTAAGCAGCGTGAATAAGTTCAGACAGACGATGTTCAATTGTTGGCAGTGTGGTGGTCCGTAAGGTGGGATTTGAAGTCGAAGGAATCCTCAGGTGGTGGTTGTTTCGGGTGTGCTGTGATGGTGATACGGTGGGTGGAGACCTTGGTCAAGTGGTGTGGATGGTAGTTCTTTGGAGCACACAGAGATGGAAACGGCTCTTGGAAACTTCTTTGAGAGAAAAACAGTTAATAGCAATAGACAAAGTAACAGTATTAACTTGTGATTCTTAAAAGAATCTGTGCGGTAGGAATAACCACTCAACTGAGGGGTGTTTAACGAGTAAACGAAAGATGGCAATCCCCTGGGCCATCAAGGATGCAATAGGAGTAGAGATTTCCTAGGAGTAGATTAGGTTAGGTTGCTTTTGGCTGGGCTGGATGAGGCTGAGGGTGGCAGGGAGTACTGCTCAGTGGTGGGTGAACTGTAAGCTCTGCTTGATCTTCTCCCCTGTGCAGCGTTGCTCTGTGTGTGAGAGCCTCGTTTGCCTTTCCCCTGCTTGCCGCCGCCATCTTGCTCCAGAGACCGCCGCTGCCACATGAAGTAATCTGGCAGTTTGTTGGGATAGATATCCTATTTTCTTTTCCTGGATGTCATCCTTGGGGTTCCCCAAGCTGAACCGCTCTGATGGTGACAAAAATCTAGGCTTTAGGTCGCTGTATCAGTGTCTGATGGCCCTTGGCAGAGAGGAGCTCTTTCAGTGAGCGTCCATACACCGCCCTGGCTAGCCACGCCCCCAAAACGATGTGGGGAATGTTTTGATGGGGGTGGCACAGGGACAGTTGTTAGGTGGGCGTGGGATAGGCTTCCCTGAATAAGTGAGTTTTCAGGGATCTCCTAAAGGTGGACAGGGTAGGGGCTGATCGGACATACCAGGGCAGGGAGTTCCAGAGGATTGGAGAGGATCTGGAGAATCCTGAAGGTGAGCATGGGAGGATGTAATAAGAGAGCTAGAGAGCAGGAGGTCCTGGGAGGAGTGGAGGGGATGATTTGGGTGACATCTGCAGATGAGGTTGGTGATGTAGGTGCGGGCGATGTTGTGGATGGCCTTGTATGTTGTGGTTAGCATTTTAAATTTTATAAGGTGGGGTAGGGGAAGCCAGTGAAGGGATTGGCAGTCACGGATTGATTAGTGAGGTGTATTAGTCTAGCAGCAGCATTCATAATAGACTGAAGGGGGATAGCCTGCGTAAGGGTAGGCCATTATGGAGAGAGTTGAAGTAGTCAAGGCGGGAAATAATCAAGGAGTCAATAAGTTGCTTTGTGGTGTCATTATTCAGAAAGGGTCGAATTCTGGAGATGTTGCCGAGGTTAAGGCGGCAGGATTTAGTCAGTGATTAGATGTGGGGGCTGAAGGAGAGGTCAGAGTCATTATGCCCAGCACCCTGGCATGTGTGGAGGGACCAATCGTTGGGCTGTTGATCTTAATGGTAAAGTCATGGGAGTTTGAGAAAGTGGTGTGACATCAATACCGATAAGTCATTCAGTAAGTTTGAGATCCGTGAGGAGATCGAGGGGGTGAGTTGAGGAGTGGAGAGATAGATCTGGGTGTCTTTGGCATAGAGGTGGTATTGGAAACCATGGGAGGTTATCAACTGGCCCAGGGAAAAGGTATAGAGCAAGAATAGGAGGGCCCCAAGGACGGAGCCTTGGGGTACCCCAACAGAAAGAGGAAGATGGAGTTGAAAGTGATACTGAAAGTGCAATGAGATAGGTAGGAGGAGAATCAGGATAAAGCAGAATCACGAAGGCCAAGGGAGTGCAGTTTTCTGAGGAGGAGCAGGTGGTCAACTGTGTCAAAGGCAGTAGAGAGGTCTAAGAGTATGAGCATGGAGTAATGGCCATTGGTTTTAGCAGTTAGTAGGTCATTGGTGAGTTTTAGCAGGGCAGTTTCAGTGGAATGTTGTGGATGGAAACCGGACTGTAGGGGGTCGAGAAGGTTGTTGTCCGTAAGGTAGTGACTCATTCGGTCATGGACAAAGTGTTCAATGAGCTTGGAGGCAAATAGGAGCAGGGAGATGGGTCTTAAGTTATTCAAACAGGTGGGGTCTAGTGAAGGATTTTTAAGTATGGGGGTAACCAGTGCATGTTTGAAAGGTGCCGGAGGAGAGGGTGAGGTTGAAGATGTGGGTTAGGGAGTTTAGGATAGAGTGGGAAGGTGGTCACAGCAATTGTGAGGGGACAGGGTCCAGGGGACAGGTGGTGAGGTGGGCTATGGTGAGGAGTTTATCAACTTCATCGGTGGTAACTGGGCAGAAGGAGGAGAGTATTGAGTGTGGTGTTGGACCTGATGTGTTGGGTAGGGGAGGAAGTTGAATGCTGGATATTTCCTTGCAAATTGTGTCGATTTTGCTTTTGAAATGGTTGGCAATCTGTTGAGTGGTAAGCAAGTTGGTGGGTGGGGGCAGTGGGGGGGGTGAAGTAAGGAATCAATTGTAGAAAAGAGTTGACAAGGTTTGGATCAGAGGTTTTTGATGAGAGCGTTGTAGTAGGTTTGTTTAGCAGTGTGGAGGCAGGTGTTGTATTTGTAAGGGCAGATTTGTAGAGGGTAAAGTCTTGCAGGGATTTAGATTTACACCATGCTCGCTCAAGAGCACGGCTGCGTCTCTTGAGACTACTGGTGTCATCTGTTTGCCAGGGTTGTGGCAGATGGGGCCTGGCTCTGCGTGTAGAAAGAGGAGCAAGTACGTCTAGGGAGTAGGAAAGAGCTTAGAGTTTGAGTCGAACATAAGTTCGACTCGAACATCGGCCGTTCGACCGTTCGTTCAGTTACGAACATTATGGGCCGCTCGTGCCAAATTCAAGTGGCGCGTCATGGCCTATAAGTCACTGCGGCATTGCAGTGCATTGCTGGCTGATGATTGGCAAAGCATGCACTATGACCCGCATGCTTTGGCCAATCACCGCGCAGTAAGAACGGAGAGCCATAATTGGCCAAAGGCAGGGTGGCTTTGGTCAATTATGCCTCAGGGGATTTAGTACATGCCCCACACTATATAAGGCCCCTGGAAGTCAGCCTTGTGTAGTGTGTTCCAGCGTGCTGCTGAGAGATAGAGAGAGCGACAGTGTCATTTCATTTGAGTTAGATAGAGCAGGCAGACGAGTCAGTTAGCTGCAGTCAGTGTATTGTGTATATATATGCACCCCAGGTGTTGTATATATACACAGGGCTTTTTTTAAGCGGGAACGCGGGGGAACGCAGTTCCGAAACCTCCAGCACTGAATGTATGTAATGGCAAGGGGTGTTGGGGGTGTCCTGGAGGTTCTATTGATACTTGCTGCTGGGGAATGAATTGTTGCTGGAGGATATTTATTTTTGCAGGGGGGTTCTATTGTTGCTGGGGAAGGATCTATTTTTGCTGGGGGTGGGTCTTATGTTGCTGGGGGGGAGTCAATCATTGCTGGGAGGGATCTACTGTTGAGACAAGGGTCTATTGTTGCCGGCTGCTGGAGGGTCTATTGATGCTGGCTGTTGGGAGTCTAACATTGCTCGGGTAGATCTATTGTTGCTGGAAGGTCCTTGTTGCTAGCTACAGGGATTCTATTTTACTGTCATTCTTGTTGTCATTAACAAATTCCATACAAATTACTTAGCAGCACAAAATGATTCTTGGTTCTGTATTCTCTAAAAGCGGTGGTACTGGGAGGTGGGGTGGGGGTGGAACGAAGGAAAAGTGCTCAGAGGTGACTATGGGGCAGGGACAAGGGGTGAGTCAGAAGGGGTGAGTTCCTGCACCTATCCTCTGAGAAAAAAAGCCCTATATATATTTATATATGTATATATAGTGTATTCAGTTTAGCTAGATCCATTCCTGTTATTCTTTTGCTAATATACTCTTACAGGCAGGCAACTGCAGTATTTTCAGTCAGTGTACTGTATCCTGTGCACAGTGTGCAACTAAAGCTAACTGCAGACAACTGCTGGTGTTCTCTTATTAATAATACTTCGGGCAGGCAGCTGCAGGATTTTCAGTCAGTGTACTGTATCCTGTGCACAGTGTGCAACTAAAGCTAACTGCAGACAATTGCTAGTGTTCTCTTCTTAATAATACTTCAGGCAGGCAGCTGCAGTATTTTCAGTCAGTGTACTGTATCATGTGCACAGTGTGCAACTAAACCTAACTGCAGACATATGCTGGTGTTCTCTTCCTAATAATAATTCAGGCAGGCAGCTGCAGTATTTTCAGTCAGTGTATTGTATCCTGTGCACAGTGTGCATCTAAAGCTAACTGCAGACAATTGCTGGTGTTCTCTTCCTAATAATACTTCAGGCAGACAGCTGCAGTATTTTCAGTCAGTGTACTGTATCCTGTGCACAGTGTGCAGCTAAAGCTAACTGCAGACAATTCCTGTTGTTTTATTCCTAATAATACTATAGGCAGGCAGGCAATTCAGCTAGCTGCAGTCTAATCAGTATATATATATATATATATATATATATATATATATATACATCCCAGGTTTGTGCAGCTACATCTCACTGCACACCATTCCTTGTGTACCTATTCCAATACATCAAAAACAGTATGTCTGGAAGGCCAACAAGGAGAGGCACAGTCACAGGCCAATAAAAGAGGGCAAGCAGGCTCTGTGTCTAGAGGCAACAGTGCTGGTCATGGACACGGTGCATCCTTATCAGAACGTGGCCGTGGGGCATGCTTGTCCTTTTTCTCAGCAGCTGGCATTGTTGAGCCACAACATGCCGAAGAGTTGGTAGAGTGGATGACCAAGCCGTCCTCATACTCCTCATTCTCTGTCACCCAGGGTACCTTGGCTGCCAATGTAGGTGCCAAAGCGGCCTATTCCTTGTACTCAAGGTCATCATCAGTTACTCCTTCCCTAGCCCCACCGGAAGAGCCCCCCAAACTGTTCGATCACAGTGTTGGGTACATGCTGCAGGAGGATGCACAGCGTTTTGAAGGCTCCGATGATGGTACCCAGCTTGAGGAAGGCAGTAAAGTGAGCCCAGAGAGAGGGGTTACCCAAGAAGGACAAAAAACTGGCAGTCATGTTCCCCCAGCTACAGCATACTTCCAGGTTTGCTCCAGTGACGAGGGTCATGTTCCCCCAGCTGCAGCATACTGCCAGGTTTGCGCCAGTGATGAGGGGGGAGGGGATGATGAGCTCACTGACTCTATGTGGGTGCCTGATAGGAGAGAGGAGGAGGAGGCGGAGGAGGGGGAGGAGGAGGCACATCTCCAACGAGCAGGATGCCCTCCAGGGGCCAGCTTAAGGGCAGCCAACTGACTGCATCACACCGCAGAGCTCCACAAGTGCAGGGCACTGGTGACTCTGCACATTATTCCAAAAGTTCTTTGGTGTGGGTCTTTTTTGAGACGTGTTCAGCAGATCGCACAGTTGCTATTTGCAACATATGTCTGAAGCGTATCAAGCATGGACTAGACAGCAAGCGCTTGGGCACCACATGCTCAATCAGACATATGTTGAGCTCCCATGCAGCCCATTGGCAACACTACCTAAAAGACCCACACCAATAAAAAAGCGGACCTTATCTTGCTCCTCCTCAAAGGCGGTGATCTCCAACCCTTACTATACCTTTAGTCCTCTCAGAAAACTGCACTGAGAGGAATGAAGGTGTAGAATTAGGTGTGCCATTGCCAAGTACTTGCAGGCAATCTGCTATCGGTACACCAACGTCCGATTCTAGCAGGAAGATTTCCCTATCTCAGTTGCTCCACTGGCAAAAGAAGTTCGCTCCCAGCCATCCACATGCCCAGCAGTTGAATGCTAGCTTGGCTAAATTGCTAGCACTTCAACTGCTGCCTTATCAGTTGGTAGACTCTGCCCCCTCCCATGAGTTTGTGGAATGTGCGGTACCTCAGTGGCAGGTTCCCAAATGCCACTTTTTTTCACGGAAGGCGATTCCGGTTCTCTACCAGCATGTGGAAGACAATGTCTTGGCCTCGCTGAACAGGACGGTCAGCGGTAAGGTGCATATTACTGCTGACTTATGGTCCAGCAGGCATTGGACAGGGACGTTACCTATCTTTCACTGTGCACTGGGTGACTCTGCTGGCAGCAGGGAAGGATGCAGGACAGGGTGCAGTAGTGTTGGAGGTTTTTCCACCACCACACCTCCAAAATTCTACTATTGGTGATTCTGCCACACCTCTCTCCTCCACGCCCTCCTCTTCTTCTTCCTCCATGGCCTCTTCCTGTGCTGATTTGTCCTCGGAACCAGCGGTGCTCCGTAGGCATTCAAGGTGCTACACAAGCACACAGGCAAAAAAATGCCAATGCGGTGCTTGAGCTGGTGTGCTTGGGGGACAGGAGCCACACTGGGGCAGAGATTCTGTCAGCTCTTCAGGGGCAGACTCAGAGGTGGTTAACGCCACGCCAGCTTAAGGCAGAAATGGTGGTGTGCGACAATGGCACCAACCTCCTCTCCGTCCACCGACAGGGACAACTGAGCCCCGTTTGGCTCACATCCTTAACTTGGTGGTGCAGCGGTTCTTGGGCAGGTACCCAGGCTTACAGGATGTCCTGAGGCAGGCCAGGAAAGTCTGTGTGCATTTCCATCATATAGTGCTCGGCTAGCTGACCTCCAAAAGGAATTTAACCTGCCCAAGAACCGCATAATCTGTGACATGCCCACCAGATGGAACTCAACGTTGGCCATGCTGCAGCAGCTGCACACGCAGCAGAGGGCCCTCAATGAATACCTGTGCGACTATGGCACCAGAACAGGGTCAGGGGAGCTTGGGTTTTTTTCCCCTCGCCAGTGGGCCATGATGAGGGATGCATGCACTGTCCTGTCACCATTTGAGGAGGCCATGAGGATGGTGACAGTGCATGCATCAGTGGCACTGTCCCTCTTGTCCACCTGTTGGAGCCCATGCTGCATGGAATAATGGACAGGGCACTTGAGGCAGAACAGAGGCAGGAAGAGTAGGACTTTCTTAGCTCTCAAGGCCCCCTTTATCCAGACAGTGTTCCTGTGTGCCCGCCGATCACACAGGAAGAGGACGAGGAGGAGGATTGTGTTAGCATGGAGGTGGAGCCTAGCACTCGGCATCAGCAGCAGTCTTCAAGGGATCATTTACACTCCGAAGAAACCCATGGACTTGTACGTGGCTGGGAGGAGGTGGCTGGGGATCATGTCATCCTTAGTGACCCAGAGAACTCCGGCCCGAATGCCTCAGCAAACCTACGCTGCATGGCCTCCCTGATCCTGCAACGCCTGCGGAAGGGTCCTCGTATTCGTGGTATCAAGGAGAGAGATCATTACTGGCTGGCAACCCTCCTTGATCCACATTACAAGGGTAAGGCTGTGGACCTTATCTTGCCATCGCAGAGGGAACAGAGGATGAAACATCTTCGGGACTCGGGAGGCCTTGCAAAAAGATTTGTGCAACACTTTTCCAGAGCCTGGGAGGTTACAATATCCTGGTCCTCCTGGACAACATGTTGCTGAGGCTTCGTTCAGTCACAGAAGGAGTGGTGGAGAAGGTGGCCATCTGACCGATACGTTCAGACAATTTTTTAGTCAGCAGCCCCAAGGTATGATCGGTTCCAGCAACCATCGCCAACGTCTGATTCACATGGTGCAGGAATACCTTGGGGCAAGATCAGACTTGGACGCCTTTCCCACCGAAAATCCTCTGGGTTACTGGGTCTTGAGGATGGATTACTGGCCAGAGCTTGCACAGTATGAAATTGAGCTACTGGCCTGTCCTGCATCCAGCGTTCTTTCGGAACGCACATTCAGTGCTGCTAGAGGCTTTGTAACCGATCACAGGGTGCGCCTTTCCACCGAATCGGTCGATAGGCTGACCTTCATAAAAATGAATCAGTCTTGGATCACCAGCTACCAAGCACCTGATGCTGATGTAACTGAATATTTTTTTTTTATGTGAGATCCCTTCAAGACTGCCTATGCTGATGCTGAGTGACTATCCTTTTATGCTGAGTGACTGTCCTCCTCCTCCTCAATGTTCATGCTGATAGCTTGTAAGAACATTTTTGGTTCTGGGCACCGTCACTAGTGGCTAAGGCCCAATTTTTCTGCCCCTGTTTAACAGGGGCATGTAATTACAATTTTTGATGCAATACTTTGCAGCAGGGCTCATTCCTTTGCTCCAATTAGAGTATCTGTGAGGGGTTGCAGTGTTGTGGCAACACCACCAGTGCCTAAAGCCCAATTTTTCTGCTCCTGTTTAACAGGGGCGTGTAATTACAATTCTTGATATAATATTTCACAGCAGGGCCCGTTCCAGCTCCCACCAAGAGTAACTGTGAGGGCTTACAGTGTTGTGGCAACACCACCACACCATCCACCACCAAAGGCCCAGTTTTTCTGACCCTGTTTAACAGGGGCATGTAATTACAATTCTTGATATTATATTTTACAGCAGGGCCCGTTCCAGCGCCCACCAAGAGTAACTGTGAGGGCTTACAGTGTTGTGGCAACACCACCACACCGTCCACCACCAAAGGCCCAATTTTTCTGACCCTGTTCAACAGCGGCATGTAATTACAATTCTTGATATTATATTTCACAGCAGGGCCCGTTCCAGCGCCCACCAAGAGTAACTGTGAGGGCTTACAGTGTTGTGGCAACACCACCACACCATCCACCACCAAAGGCCCAGTTTTTCTGACCCTGTTTAACAAGGGCATGTAATTACAATTCTTGATCTAATATTTCACTGCAGGGCCTGTTCCTTCGCCCACCAAGAGTAACTGTGAGGGCTTACAGTGTTGTGGCAACACCACCACACCATCCACCACCAAAGGCCCAATTTTTCTGACCCTGTTTAACAGGGGCATATAATTACAATTCTTGATCTGATATTTCACAGCAGGGCCCGTTCCTGTGTCCACTAAGAGTAACTGTGAGAGCTTACAGTGTTGTGGCAACACCACCACACCGTCCATCACCAAAGGCCCAATTTTTCTGACCCTGTTCAACAGGGGCATGTAATGAATATTCTTGATCTAATATTTCACAACAGGGCCCGTTCCTGCACCCACGAAGAGTAACTGTGAGGGCTTACAGTGTTGTGGCAACCCAACACCTAAGACCCAAATTTCTGCAGAGTATATAGGGCAGGCCCCTACTTTCAAACATCCAACTTACAAACGACTCCTACTTGCAAACGGAAGGAGACAACAGGAAGTGAGAAGAAATCTACCCCTAGGAAGGGAAATTCTCTCCTGTAAGAGTTCCTTGTTTCACTAAAAACCTCAAATATTCAAAAGCCAATTGTCATTGGGACAGAAACTGAGTTGAAATCTTCTGAACAGGTACACAGACAGCAAAACAAATGTTACAGGGGTGATAATCCTTCCCTATGTTTTCCAAAAAGCTTAAAAATAGATTTTTTGGCTGGAGCTTCACGTAAAAGATGTACCAGTTCAAAATTACAAACAGATTCTACTTAAGAACAAATCTACAGTCCCTGTCTTGTTTGCACCGCCTGTATAATGTGTTCAGAATATAGAGGGCCTGGGGCGGGGTTCCCCTTAATATCCATACAAGACCCAAAGGGGCTGGTAATGGGCTGGGGGGGTTTCTCTATGATTTTCATCCATATTGCCAGGACCAGACATGACATTAAAGCTGCAAGCAGTTTTAAATGACTTTTTTTCCTTTAGAAATGTCATTTTGAGCAGGGACTGTTCTAAACATGGGAAACATGCATGACTTTACAGGCATACTATAGACACCCCCCAGGCATGATATTTAAAGGAATATTTCACTTTTATTTTTTCACTTTAAGCACCATTAAAATCACTGCTCCCAAAAAAACATCCGTTTTTAAAACTTTTTTTGCATTGATACCCTGGGGCAGGACCCGGGTCCCCAAACCCTATTAAGGACAATAACTTGCATATTAGCCTTTAAAATTCGCACTTTTGATTTCTCACGTTCAAGTCCCATAGACTTTAATGGAGTTCGAAAGTTTGCGCAAACTTTCAGTCCGTTCGAATGTTCTGATGCAAACCGAACCAGGGGGTGTTCGTCTCATCCCTACTAGGGAGGATGACAGTGTGTTGTTGTAGATGGAAGTGGTTAGGTCTGGGCAGTACAGGGGTGCGATTTTGTCATAAAGGCCATCAGTAGCAGAATGAAGAAGGGAAGGGTTGAGGTTGCGAAGGTTTCAGCGGGTAGTGGTTTTGATTTTCACCATTTTGCAAAAAGTCACAATCTAAAATTTACACATATTGGTTATTCATTACCTCAATACAAGTTAGCTTTTATATTTAGTAAAAAATTTTGTAATTTTTGTAAAATATATGCTGTGTTTTTACCGGTAATAATGATTTTTGTGTATTTTTTGTGAAAAATATTATTTTGATAAACATTCGCGCAAATATCATTGTGCCATACAAATCAGTAGCACCTTATTTGAATTCTACTGGTTATGTGCTTTCAGAAAATATATGGTTGGGGGGTCTTTTACAAACTCTGAAAGCTGTAAGAGAAAAATAATAAAGCAATGGAAACATTTCAAAAATGGTCTGGCCGGCTGAGTTTAAAAGTGGAGCGCAGAGCCTGGCAGTGAAAAGGTTAATTATATTTATTTATCTTATGCCCATATACCTGTATTTCTTCAGGTTTCCCAACATTACAGGTTAACAGGTATAAAGTTTGGCTACCTCGCTACAGTAACTGTGAGGGCTTACTGTGTTGTGGCAACACCACCACCACACCACCAAAGGCCCAATTTTTCTGACCCTGTTTAACAGGGGCATGTAATTACAATTCTTGATCTAAAATTTCACAGCAGGGCCCATTCCTTTGCCCACCAAGAGTAACTGTGAGGGCTTACAGTGTTGTGGCAACCCCAACACCTAAGGCCCAAATTTCTGCAGAGTATATAGGGCAGGCCCCTACTTTCAAACATCCAACCATTTTTCAAAAAGTCACAATCTAAAATTCACACATTTTGGTTATTCATTACCTCAATACAAGTTAACTTTTATATTTAGTAAAAATTTTGTAAGCCATGCTGTGTTTTTACTGGCTAATAATGATTTTTGTGTATTTTTTGTGAAAAATAGTATTTTGATAAACATTCGTGCAAATATCATTGTGTTGTAAAAATCAGTAGCACCTTATTTGAATTCTACTGGTTATGTGCTTTCAGAAAATATATGGTTGGGGGTCTTTTTTCAAAATCTGAAAGCTGTAAGAGAAAAATAAAAAAGCAATGGAAACATTTCAAAAATGGTCGGGCCAGCTGAGTTTAAAAGTGGAGCGCAGGGCCTGGCAGCGAAAAGGTTAATTACATTTATTTATCTTATGCCCATATACCTGTATTTCTGCAGGGTTTCCTAACATTACAGTTTAATAGATATAAAGTTTGGCTACCTCACTACAATGCATTTGCAGCAGTTCCCCAGCATTTACAAAGTTTGCACGTTTTAGACTTTTGGCTGATAAGTTTGCAGGTTCACCAACAGAAATAAGGGGCAACCTATAACGCAGTGCTTACTTATTGCCCCTAGTCAGCTGAGTCACAAGAGCCAATAATGTAAAGGAATGGATAACCCAGACCTCTTCTTATATAAGGGTGGCCTTACAGCAGCCATATTGTCAGTGTGTGTTGGAATTTGTAGGGGCGGCTGACAATTCTGTGTAGTGAGAGATTTTTTATTTTGTCATTAATACATTTTTCTGCCTCTGCAACAGAAAATTTCAGCTTGTGGACCTTGCCTTGTCCCACTGCACATCAAATAAAAAAAAACAGGTCTACAATACAATTTGCTGGATCACAGATTTATTGTCAATGTAGAAGGCACAAACAGTCAGAAAACAATATAGAGACCTTGGTGCTTCACATGGAAAGATTTCTATACTGATATCAAATTGTCAAATTCTCATTAGGAATTAGGATACTGCACAGCAAACAGCAATGTAAAATTGTCCAGCAGTAGGATAGTTTAATCAGAGATAATAGGCCTAACTTGTGTATGCCAACTTTTATCTTATCAGTAGGGATAGGGGATTTGGTGAATGATGGGTGGTGATTTAGGTGCACACTGTTCTTGCACTTAGTCTTTCAAATCATCCAGTTGCATACTTCAAACAAAAAGCAGCTTAAAGGGCAGATTTATGCACTGCCATGGGGGACATGCTGTGACCCCACCCGTCCATCAATATGTCATCCATTCCTTCATCCATTCCTTGTGCGCCACATTAGAGGATGTTCTCTATTTTTGTGGTGAACCTGGAAATTTTTGGGGATTCCCAAATGTTTTGAATTGCAGAGATTCTCCCCAAATCTATGGTAATAATAATAATAATAATAATAATAATAATAATAATAATAATAATACACATGGCATTGTTGGCCATCAAACTCATTTTACTGCTTTATGTACAATATGTCATAATGGTTTTTTTTTTTAACCTTCACTTTCTATGGTGCTGACAAAAATGGATTCTGTGTATTTTAGGTTTGGCCTTTTTTTCCTACTCTATAAGCAGATTCATATTCCAGTTTATCAGTAATAAATAACGGAATTATTCTTTATAAACCTGACACTCTCACAGCCTTCAGCTGAGCCATGAAGTCAGTGTCAGGATCCTGGGCTGCTGTCAGTGATAATGAAGTCAGGAGAAGAGGAAGAACTCATTGGAGTCTATCAGAGACTCGGCCATATTGTCTTCAGATATCTACTTAGAATATTGTGGTTGTTGTCTTTGACCCCCTGCACATCTGACACCCAGAACTCTGCTCACCACTGTGATATGACTATGAGGAATTATACATTTGAGTACAAGTATTGTCAGGATGGAGACATCATTATAGGAGGGATATTCTCTGTACATTCTGTAGTGTCAGTGTGGAGGCAGAAGGGAAGTCTTATTAAAAATCTCATGTGTTCAGCGTAAGTGAAATATGAAGAGCAAATCTTCCAATCTGATCTACAGAGCTGTGTCTTTAGGAGATATGTGTGATAATGTGCAGGACTCATTCAGTCTGTTACACTGAATTTATATAAAAATATGTTCATGAAAACCGGGTTATTAATGTTCACATTCATTCATTATGAATAGCTGCCAATGCACCACAATGGTGGAAAAAAAACATACAATTCCCTTTTTTAATAAGGAAGCACACCGCAGAGCATGGTATGTGTATTATGGTGCCTAGAGGTGTGTTGTGTTTTGGGATCTACTGTACAATGTATTGGGGGGCAATTCACAATGAATGACACCGCATTGCACTGCCCATAGAGAAGGTACTTTGCTATGCATTGTTATGTGTTACCACAATGCACAAGTATAAATGGGACCTTGAATGAGTTTGGCCCTTATTGACTCCATACCTTTTTTTTTCACTTTCAAATAGAGTGGGGAAGGATAAAGAATCCCTGCCAGGTTTTTACTCCTATCTGGGGCTCCATTAGAGAGATTCCCCCCACTTCCTGTCCTGCAGATAACTTTTTACCATAGAAAGTGAGGGAATCTCTCCAATAGCAGCACAGAAATAAACACCATTTTTAGTAAAGTACTGGAAGGCTGGAATCCCTGTCAGTCTTGTATTTCTGTCTGTGTCCCTATTGCAGATTTTTCCTCACTTCCTGTCTGGTAAAACTGTTATCTGCAGGACATGAAGTGAGGGGACATTTCTCTAATGGAGCCCTGGACAGTGGCTGTCCAAAAGAAAAAAGGTTTTGGTTGGACATGAATTTTAAGGCATCACAATAACATTATATAGTATTTATGTTTCTGATGGCCGGCATTGCATTGACCTTTTCGCCGGCATGCACAATTTTAAGGCTTTACATGTTGGGTTTTTATTTACTCGGAACAACTTCATATTTTATATTTTACCAAAAAGTTGACTACCACATTTCGCTTGTGTGCAGTAACATTACTTTTAGTGTATTTTTTAGTGAAAATATGTGTTTGATAAACAACTCCTCTAATATCACAGGGTCTTTGCTTTCAGAAAATATATAATGTTTGGGGGGGTTAACTAATCATCAGGCATTTTAATATTTCACACAAATGCGGCTCTGGCAGTGAAAGGATTAAAGATAATGCAGTCACAGAAAAATTTCCATTGATCTGTTCTTGTTGTGGACTGACAATACCGTTCTGTTTGTTAAATAAAAAAACAAGGAATGGTGTCAGCCCTGTCACATTTCTTTTGATAAACTAAAGAATGTCTCCCCTTCTCCTGAACTCTACAACATGGGCGGATTGTTTTGTTGTCAAAGATAAAAAAAACAAAAAACTGTGAGTGTGGATGTGTGTGTGTTTGGGGGTTGATTAGACTCTTTGAGGTAACATAGACAGAGCTAAAAAAGAGGGAAAAATATAACTAACACGTCTTGGGGATGTCCTGACCCTGCTGGTGAAGTGGCGCATGAGCATTATGTATACAACCTACTACAGCAACATTAACATTTACAAAGGGAAAAAATGCTGTTTAACCACTTCAATACTGGGCACTTATACACCTTCCTACCCAAACTAATTTTCAGCTTTCAGTGCTGTCGCAGTTTGAATGACAATTGCGCTATCATACAACACTTTACCCAAACTAAATTTTTATCATTTTGTTCCCACAAATAGAGCTTTCTTTTGGTGGTATTTTATCACCTCTGCGGTTTTTATTTTTTGCTAAACAAATAAAAAAAGACTGAAAATTTTGCAAAAAAATAAAAGTTTTGCTTTTGTTTCTGTTAAAAATTTTAGTAAATAAGTAAGTTTTCTCTTTCACTGATGGGCACTGATAAGGCGTCACTGACAGGCACTGATAAGGCGGCACCGATGAGGTGGCACCAATGAGCGGGCACTGACGATGGGCACTGATATGCGGCACTGATGGGCACTGGTAGGTGGCACTGATATGCAGCACTGATGGGCACTCATGGGTGGCACTGGTGGGCAATGATGGGCACTGATAGGTGACACTGATGGGCACTGAAAGGCTGCAAAGATGGGTTCTTATGGGTGGCACTGGTAGGCAGCACTGATGGGCACTGATAGGCGGCACTGCTGGACACTGATGGGCACTGATAGGCATCACTGCTTGGCACAGATAGGCACTGATACGTGGCACTGATGGGCACTGATACGCAGCACTGATATGAGGCACTGATAGGCATCCCTGGTGGCACTGGCAGTGGTAGGCATTGTGAGTGGGCACTGATTAGCAGCTGCCTGGGCATTGATTGGCAGCTGCCTTGGCACAGATTAGTATTTCCCTGGGGGTCTAGTGTGAATGGCCATCCTGGTGGTCCTGGGCAGCTTCCCTGGTGGTTCTGGATGGGATCTGAGGGGGGGCTGTGCTGATAAACAATCAGCATAGACCCCCCTGTCAGGAGAGCAGCCGATCGGCTCTACTCTACTCTCGTCTGTCAGGCGCGAGTGAAGAAAAGCCGATCACCTGCTCTTCCTATTTACATCGTGATCAGCTGTGATTGGACATGGCTGATCATGTGGTAAAGAGTCTCCGTCAGAGACTCTTTACCTAGATCAGTGTTGTGGGATTTCAGACTGACACACCGCAACAACGATTGCCACGATGCGCACAGCGGCTTGATATCCTGAGGACGTCATATGATGCCCAATTAGGTTATTGAATCCACTTTGCAGCCATCATTTTGCTATATGGCGGGCGGCAGGTGGTTAAGTTGCTGGAAAATTACAGCTTCAGCCATCTACCAATCAGCTGAAGTTTCACCTAATCTATAGCAGAATCTTATCCCAGGTGAGGGGATCTGGTATAGATGTTAATAGTGGACCCCACACAAAACAAAAAAGTGTATAATTCCCCCTCAGGATGCATAAATTATCCTTTACCCTGATAAGGTTCTGATAAGGAGTCAAGGGGTACCCAAAAAATGGCATAT